>NC_142000.1:7463333-7775416 GCF_049901715.1 Pseudonaja textilis
CTAGATGACCTACAAGGTCCCTTCCAACTCTGTTAATCTGAAAGATGGAATATCAACAAATAAATAAAGGGGTTTAGGGCACATATATGTGGTAATTAAGCTTTAGGTTAAAACATGGTGAAGTTGGGGATCAGTTAGTGAGGGTCGGAATAATGTAGGGATGTAGACATGTTATAGGGTTAATAGCATTTAGGGATAATGGGTTAGGCATGGCCAGAATTAGAACTGCCTATAGGCCTGGGTTTGGTGGGGTGTGTCTCATGATAATGGTAATAAAAGGAAAGGGAGCAAACTCAAACCCAACTCTAACCTTGCCTGGCTTTTAGCCTTTCTTGTCAGAGAAGAGTATTTGTTGTTTGCTGAGCTAATGAGTAAACCACCATTGCACTAGAAAGGACCTGGAATTTGTATTCACTTCAGGAGAAATCTTCAATACTCAAGGACTGGCTGAGGGTGAATAGACTTCTGGCCTCTTAATTACTAACGAGTAGCAGGTGGATTTGGGCGGGACTATAGAACCCTGAGCAGAATAGGCCTCAGTTTACCACAAAGCAGTTTCAGAATGCCATGAAGCTGGCTATGCATTTTAACCAGGTTCCTGAAGAATTTCTTTTTTTACTTTATTTCTTTGTATCCTGCCTTCAATTAGTTTTACAAATAACTCAAGCAGCAAACATATCCAGCGTGCATTCCTCCTCTTATTTTCCTCACAACAACAACAACCCTATGAGGAGGGTTGGGGTGAGAGAAAGAATGACCGGCCTAAAGACCGGCCTAAAGCTTTCATGCCTGAGGCAGGAGTTGAACTCATAGCCTTTATGGATGCCCTGGTAGGTATATTTGGGCTTACCTATAAATTGTTCAATGAAGTCAAGGGTTTGGGTGTGGATGTTACACTGAATCATCAAACAAAGTGTGAGGAAGAGCTACACAACTTGTTGGGTTAATACTTGATTATCTGCTGAGTCAGTGTGTAATTTTAATAATTTTCTTTTCAGTTTAGCATCACATGAACTTAAGTAATGAAGTTTACAAAATGAGGCTTAGAGTGTCAAATATTAAAACCAAAGTTAAATCATGGTTTAGTATGAGGGACTAGTTTAATCTGAAGAGTTTTCCTCAATCTTCACTCTAAACACAAGGTATTCTAGCTAGGCATTTTGACTGTTAACAGTATGGAACATAGAATAATAGGTTTGGAAGGGACTTTGGAGGTCTCTGGCAGGAGATCCTATACCATTCTGGACTTTCTTTGGTCTTGATGGGATGGATACAAATGATTGTAGAAAGAATAACAGAATAAGAAGACAGAATAGTAGAGTTGGAAGGTCCTCCAGTCCAACCCCACCCCTCCAACCCAAGCAAGAGACATTTCAACAAAGGGTTGTCCAATGTCTTCTTAAAAACCTCCAGTGATGGAACATTCACAATTTCTGAAGGCAACCAATGGTTGATTGATTTTAACTTTCAGGAAATTCCTCCTTAGTTCTAGGTTGCTTCTCTCCTTGATTAGTTTCTATCCATTGCTTCTTGTCCTGCCCTCAGTTGCTTTGGAGAATATGTTGACCCCATTGTCTTTGTGGCAGCAACAGGATCTTTATCCCTTGCAATTAGCCCTAGGCATTGTGGTTTATTGACACATGAATCATCATGTGTGAATCCAGCTACAGAGTTTCATGACTTTTTAACCTGGTTCTGAAGATCTTGTTCCAATATTCATGTTGCAGGATGAGGAAATTCTCTGTACTCTTTCAGTTCTGCAACCGCTCCTAGATGAAGCTTCAGGCCTCAGTTTCTTAATTTATAGGATTTATGTCTTGACCTCAGCTTTATGCAGCCCTGAAGGCAGCTAAAAATATTTAAAACAGAATACAAAAATTTGGAAATGCACAATCGTGAGCAAACAATAAAATGCTTTTTACAATTAAAAAAGAACAAGCTGTAATGCAGCACATTTTTGTAGTGCACAGTTCAGTGGGCTTTGCAAAATCCTATGTGGCCATCAACCCAATCAGAAGTGGTACCTCTTTATTTTAAGAAGATTCCATAGAGGTGACATGATATTGACGGGGTGTCACAAAGAAGAGAGGATCTATCTACTCTCCAAAGCCCCTGAAAGCAGGACAAGAAGCAAAAGATGGAAATTAATCAAGGAGAGAAGAAGCAACCTAAGATTAAGGACAAATTTCCTGACAGTGAGAGCAATTAATCGGTGGAATGCCTTGCCTCCAGAAGTTGTGGATGTTCCATCACTGGAGGTTTTAAAGAAGAGATTGGACTACCATCTATCTAAAATGGCATAGAGTTTGCTGCTTGAACAGGGATTGGACTAGGAGACCTCCAAGGTCCCATCCAACTCTATTATTCTGTTATTCTGAGATAGCGGAGTCCCCCAGGGTGTTTGTAGATAGGGGTGCAAGTTGGTGGTACATCATTATTGTATACATAGAGGGTGATTAATGATCAATTACTACTTTGCAGCTGTGCTCACAATTCACCCGAGACATTGGCAGGCTCACCATTCCCGGGATACAATAATAAGCAACTGCCATGTGTTTTCTTGGATGGCTTTCTCTGATTTTATGTTGAAAATACAGTTTGATTCTGAAAAAAAGATCAGTTCTTGGTATTCTGAATTACATAGCTTGTGGAATTCCTGTTTTCTTTGGGCACCGTGTGAGTAGTGCCCACCTAAAGCTGAGTATCTCCCAGTTGAGATACCTCAGTTGAAATTCCAGAGGACTTCCTTAGATGTATCTCTTAATTACTTTTTCTTGACGGACCAATAATAAACGCAAAGGTTATTGTTGATTATCCCCTTTGGCTGCAATGCAAAAAATGGGATTTAAAACCTGATAACATGTTGAAGTGTAACACGCTAGTACGAAATTGGTGCTGTGATTTTGCAGTGTTGGGTTGTGTATTTTCTTTGAAAATTTAAGGGGTGGCTTCAAAATTACAATTTATAGATAATAAAAGTATTAAGTAGGGTATAATTGAATTGATTGTAGCTTAATTTCAATTCGGTCAAATTTAGTTTGTACTTGGCTTCACCAAGCTTGTCCTGGTTCTGCCTAGATTTTAGAGAAGAGAATGCCTTGAAAACGGTTTAGAAAATGTATTTTGCCTGGGATCAGTACCATTTTGCTCTTTATTTAAGCAGTTTTTAGACTTGGGATAAGTCTGGAAAAAAAAATGCCAGTGCTATAAAGGATTTGCTCTCTAATTAAAATGAAGTTTTAAAAAACTGACTTTTTTTTTTCAGAGAGAGAAGGCTGAAAACATTTTTTTGTTTTAATGAGGAAGAAAAATGTGCGATGGTTATTTGAGATCTGAACTATATCTGTACTTGCACTGCACCTGTACACTTTTTAATATAACTATTGAGGAACCTTGGAGAAGACTCCTTAAAATGTATCAGTTATACCTTTGAGTATTGGTTTCTTTACTCCAGATTAACAGGATGATAGTCAGGGGTGGGCTTCAAAAATTTTAGCAACAAGTTCTCTGCCTGGTTGCTGGGTGGGCGTGGCCATGGTAGGCGTGGCCTAGTCAGCCTCCTGCACCATGGTGGAGGGCATTTTTGACTTCCCCAGGCTCCGGAGGCTTTTCTTGAGTCCCCAAGGGGTGAAAATGGCCTCCCTGGGCTCTGGAGGTTCTCTGGAAGCTGGAAATGGGTCCATTTCTGGCCTTCCCAAACTTCTGGGAGGCCCAGAAGCCTCTGCACATGCCCTACACTTATCCGCATCCAAAATGGACCACTTGGGAGGGGTGGGATGGGTGGGGCCAGCCACGAGTAGGATTTTGGGGTTCTCTGAACTGCACAGAAAATTAGTTAGGGGCTTTCCCGAAACCCTGCGAACCCACAGCAGCCCAGCCCTGGTGATAGTGACCTGATCCATACTGAGACTCAGGCCTGTGGGGAGTGGGTTTAAAACCTTTGCCTTGATATTCCCCTGATGGATATAGACCCCTCCAGGTCTGTGAAGGAAGGAGACATATAACTATTGTCTCCCTACACGTGTGAGAATAAAAAACATTTTTCTAAAGATCAAGGGAACTATCCAATTGATACCAAGGATGGTATTCTTTGTAATCATTCAACTTAGACGGTGTGAGGTCTTCTACCTAGAGCAGGGGGGTGGACTAGAAGACCTCCAAGGTTTCTTCCAGCCCTAATTATTCTATGTTTGATGAACTCTCTGAGACTATTTGTTTAGCAGAAAAGTTGGACTGCTTTCTCCTTGTGGTTACTCAGGAATAGCAGAGGGAGAGGTAGGTTGAGGTGGCTTGGTCAAATTCTAAAGACCGCTTCAAGTTCAGATATAGTCATATTCTCAAACTGGAAAAATGGAACCTGTTTTTTCTATTCTAGTTTCCAGGGAGAAATGATAATTTTTTCTCTTGTTCTGTTATTGAAATTTTTTCACTTCCTCTCTTTTATATGCATTGTCTCTGCTTGGGGTAACTAAGAGGAAACTGGAGGAGAATCCAGAATGCAAGATTGGTTTTTGCTTGGTTGATTCATGATCTGCTCCAAGTACTATTTTTCCCATGGTCCATAGATCCTTTATTTCTTTGGTAAAACCTCCATCCAACTTTTTCAGCCCAATTCAGAGTTTCATAGTAGTGTCTTCTGACTTGAAATCCTTCAGGAAGGTCCAGATAGTAGTTAGGAATTATGAGAAATTCTGTCCCAAAATAACAGAATAACAGAGTTGGAAGGGACCTTGGAGGTCGTCTAGTCCAACTCCCTGCTCAATATATTTGAAATGTCCAAGTTGTAGGAGACTGATTTCACAGAATACTGTTCTTCCTTGTTAAGGTAGATATTAACCTAAACTATTTTGTGCCCATTCTGGCAAAATGGAATTGCTAGACATCTCTAACATTTTGTTGAGACAGTCTTCCCCAAGCACTGGTGAGACTTTACAGTTATTCAAGTTGTGATTTGATCAAGTAGACTCAAAGTTATGCTTCTGGACATTTCCATGTTGCTGGTTCTGAATCAACTCTTGAGATCCCATATGGGCAGTTGAGATAATTTACTTTGTCCTCTCCTTCAATACTGCAAGAGGCCCTGGTTTCAACTTTAAATGCTTGAGCTCTACAAAGTTTGAAGATTAACTATTGGATGGAATGCTTGCCTTATCCTTCCTCCTGCATCTTCAGTTTTAGCTGCTCTATGAATGTTGAAAAAAGAACCTTGTAATTCTTCAGTATAAGTGTAGGTGAAGCTAATAGGATTGAAATTGACATTTCTTCTCTTTGGCAAGAGAAACAGCAATATATAAACAACGGCGTTGCTTGGCTGTCTTTCTTTTATATGGAGTGAAGGGTCAGTAGATTTTTGTTGCCATAGGAACTGGTGCAGCTTGAGATGTGGCAGTGACTTTCATTCCTTGATCCCAGAGCCGGCAGTAGTAAAAGTAATTGAGGGCTACTTCTGAAGCATTGAGGACTGCAAGCAGAAAAAGTGCAGAAATTTACCTGCTTTGCTTAGTCTTCACAAACTGGTTTTGCAACCTGCCAATCCATGGGACCGACTGAATTGTCACCGGGTACATGTGACACCAAAACCATCAGCTAATCACAATTCTATGCAACACACTTAAGCCAGAAACAAGTCATATTGTAATCTAGAGTGCTGATCAAACTCATTCTATACATGAGATGTTTTTTCCAAAGCTTATTCTATTCCACTGATTTTCTTAGTCTTGATTGGAGAAATTCCATGACATTTAACCTAGAAATTGACTGTTTTGAAACAAAAATCCTTGCTCCTTCCCATATACAAAACATATCTATCTTAGTCATCAAACAAAGAAGGAAAAGTTTAATTCTCTTACTTTTTGTGTTTTACTCTGCAGCTGGCTATTATTCCAAAGATAGCAATCTGTGTATTATATAGTGCCCTTCTCAACAGATTATTTCACAGAGAAGGAATCTGGGCTCGAATAGGTCAAAAGAGGTGGATTTCTCCATGAGGGAAATCTCTCCATCACTTGAAGTGACATAATTATCTGAAGAACCAAAAATAAAAAAATGGATTATCCAAAGCATCAGAAACTGGCTCACCACCCTAGGGATAAAACTTTTCTACATGTAAATATAATAATTAGAACAAAAGCTGAAAATCCTCCCCTGAAATTAGAAACTCTTTAACCGATTAGCTAAATATACTGTGGTTGGTTTTCCTTGCCTCTGGTGGTTTCATTAATATGGCTGAGGTAATTGTTTTTGTCCTGAGTACAAAGAGCAATTGTGAAATTTGCCCTTTTGGTCAAAGAACAAGGATCAGAGTGACCTTGTGGAACATATTAAGTGCTGCTTTGTGGTGTCTGAATTTAAATTGTGTCCAAATGTGCTATCAGCTATAGGCTATTACTATTCAGGGAGTTGCTCAGATTTAACAAGAAAGAAAGTGGGCTAAGTTGTCACCAGCTTTACAAAATTCCTTTTTGTTTTGTTAAATACAATGCTGAAATTTCTCTTTCAAGAAAAGAAGCTTTTGTTCTCAAGCTTGCTTTTAGAGAGCTCTATATGTCTTTAGAATTTCTTTGGAGGTTGTTCCTGAAGTAATTTGTTAGTACAAAGTCCTGGTGTTTGTATTGTGTTACCTTGATCTTGAAATAGAGGGAAATGGACCCAGGACCTCAAGAGGAGCAACGCCATCACAATCAATTGGACAACTGTTGTTATTACGAATGTTGCTTATGTCAAGAAAGCTTGAGAAGTCTTCTTTCCAACTCTTCATCCCAACTTCTATCTTCCAATCCTACAAAATATGCCAGAAAAACCAACATGGACTGATGAAATAATTTCCTGAACACAAATAAGGCTATCTACATGGAAACATTGTGGACACTATATAGACATTTTCTACCTCCTTAAATAAACAAACAAGGCAAATTGTCTCAAGATTGTAATCATCAGAATTGGACTACCAAATTTTATGGATGCTGTACTCAAACTATGTACCACCAGTGCTCTCACTTTCATAAAAAAAAAAACCACACAACCGACTCCATAAGAAGACTAAAATCCATAGTCATTCTCCCTAATCAACCATTTTGCTTCCTGGGGTATTATACACTAATACCAATCTTCCCCTCTCAAATGTGGATTTCAGGCCATCAAGAAAACATTACTCAGTATACATACAGTACTATACAGTACTATACAGTACTATACAGTATATCTTGTTACCAAGGTGTAGCTACATGTTTGACTCCATAATATGTCAACATCTTTATGACTGATCTAGAACAATGCTTTCTGAACATTTATCTTCTGATGCCCAACCTTTACCTCCTCCTTATGCTCCTAAGATTGACATTAATTAACAGAACCATTACAGATTCCAAAAACTGTGAATTAGTGAATTGAAGGCACCTTCACAGGTATTTTCTCTAATGTTGATACATGCCACTATCTGCTAGCAATGCTCCACCGGACTCTATGGAACAAGCAGGCTAAACTTTGTACCAAAGAGTTATTGGATGCAATTTTGACAAGGACAAGATAATATCAGAGCATTTTTACTGTCCAGGACACTCTATTACAGACCTTGAAGCAGCCATCTTGGATAGAAGAAACTTTGCCAGCACAACTGAGCAAAAAAATACTGAACAAACACCAAAGGAAACTTCTTCAAGTAAAACAAAAAAAAGTCCAGTTGCCTCTTGTAAAAGCACTTTGGGGGCAACAATGACCTGGATGACTGAGAATCTCCACAGACAAACACCAAAGAAGTTTAGATGGAAAGAAAGACAAGAAGGAGGAGATTAGCAGCATGGCAGACAAATTCAGTTACAGCAATGAGTCCATAGTTGGAAGATCTGAAGGACTGGGTTGAGATAGATTATCCTGCAGAAAATCTTTGTGCCATGTTTTTTGCTGGTTCTCCGAACTACTCAAACTTTCCACTACCGGTTCTCCAGAACTGGTCAGAAATTGCTGAATGCCACCTCTGCTTCCAGCTCTATTCAGATTGATTGATTGATTGTATGTGCCACATGGAGTCCTCTGGACTCCTGTGCATTTATAAATGGGAACCTCTATAGAACAGGTAGGCTGGTAAAGTGGGGAAATTGATTTTATTTATGTATTTATTTAATAGGGCTGCCCAACTTGAAATGACCCTGAGTACAGGTACATTGGATATTTTCCTCTCGAAGGTAAATACTGTTATATGCTGATATAAAGGTCTGCACGGTGAAAATTAACATATATGGAGAGGTGTGTATATACACCCACATCTATGGGCACAGACATGTATAAACATCTCTAGTTGTTTCTATCATAATGCCTATAATTGCACCTACTCTGTAAACATATTTGAGTGTTTATTAAGGTGACCAACTTTTTTACAATGAAAAGGAGGATACAAACAAATTGAAGAAGAAAAAAAAACCACTTACGCATGGCACACTCTCTCAAAACAATTTTCCTGTGTGCAGCGCATGCATCTCATAATCATGTCTCGCTGCACCGTCTTGACAAATTGTCACGTCAAACACAAATACGTCATATCACACACAACAGATTGGATTGGCATCAATCAAATACGGAGATTTACGGATTAGTTTTCAAATATCAAAAAGGAGGACATGTAGGAGGACACTTTTCGAGAGAGGACAGAACTTACAAAAGGACTGTCCTCCCTAGAGGAGGCAGTTGGTCACCTTATGTTTATACACACAGAGAAAAAAACGATTTACTGTATTACCTCTGTTTATTTTATATAGTTGCCAAAAATAAACGGATTATGTTGCTAAATGATGAATTGTACAGAAATTTCCACATCCACAATGTCCATTTCAAAAGAATTGTTGAACAGGCCAAGATTTTGCTATTTTTCTTCAAACCAAATTTGTGCTGACTTTGCTTAATGCTGCCTATTTTTGGCCTAACAATATACCACAAGAACATAACATTGGATTAGGGTCATTTTACACTGTTTTCAGACTCTTGTGTGAGTCAGAGATAGGCAACAATGCTGCTTTCCATGGGGAAAATTTGCTGAATAGAATACAAAGAATAAGGAGCAGAATGCTGAAGAAGTAATTGCTTAAGCAGTTGCTTTTCAAAGCAGGATCAGGATTAACATCTTGGTATCAGTAGGATCAGGTATTAAGAGTTTGAAAGAGTTATAACAATGAATTCAGCTTAAACAGAACACAGTCCTCTCATTTGAAATCTGGAACCCACATTACATATCTGATATTAGCACAGTTGAGAAAGTCCAGAAATATTTCACAAGAAGAGTTCTCCACTCCTCTACTTGTTGTAGAATACCTTATGCCACCAGACTTGAAATTCTAGAAAATCTTGAATTATGCCATCTTCGGTCTGATCTAAGTATGGTATATAAAATCATATATTGCATAATGTAACAACACGAGAGCACACAATAGATACAAACTCAAGGTTAACCGTACCAAACTTGATTGCAGGAAATATGACTTCAGCAACAGAGTGGTCAATGTCGGGAATACTCTACCTGACTCTGTTGTTTCTTCCCCAAACCCCAAAAACTTAGACTGTCTACTATTGACCTCACCCCTTTCCTAAGAGGTCTGTAGGGGGTGTGCATAAGCGCACCAACGTGCCTATTGTCTCTGTCCTATTGTTTGTTTGATTTTTATATGTACCCACTTCATGTATTCATAACTATGTATATACTTATATCTATTATCCTGTAAGCAATTGACAAATACAATAAAATAAATAAATAAAGTTGCTCCAGATACAGTAGACGATATGTTCCAAATTTAGCACATCTATGTTAGCTGAGTGTTATTATGACAGCTGCAACCCATGATTTATAGAAGGTATTAAATAGGGAAAAACTAAATAAGCTAATTAAGACATCCCGACAACATACTTTTCTCTTTTTGAACAACGATGAATCAAATCCAGTTTTTATCCCTTTGTTAAATAGGCGGAAAGGACATTCAAGAATTGGTGTTTCTTTAGAACTGCTCCTGAAGATCAAATAGAATGGGTTCACACAGCATGCTAAGTCTTCATGTAGTTTATTGAATTAATACTTTATGGCTTGCTACCATTGTTTGGGGCTTGGCATTTTATGTGAACTCATCTAGTTGAAGTTTAGTCAACAGTGATTAACCAAATCATGCCTCAATGTGATTTGTAAATTGGTCTCTCTCCCTCCCTCTCTAAAACTCTCTGTAGAAAAGCAAAATCCAGAGAAAACAGTTAAAATGTTCCATTGAGAAATCTGAATTTTTAAAATTTAGAGTCATGATTTTTATTCAGTTTAACATTTGGTCTGTCCTCTGTCGAATCTGATTTTTGGTTCCTTTATTGTTTAAAATAAAATTAAATCCCACATATAATAATTTTTTTTAGAGGCATGTGCTTCTATAGGGTTTTCTATTCATTTTGTTTTCTTCTTTTTTTTCTCCCCAAGTCTCCTGTTCTTGATTCAGGCTGTAAACATGAAATGGGTTTGGGATAACATTATCAAGATCATTTCCTTTTTCCCTACTATGACTGAAAGGCCATTTTTGATGGCCTTGGCTGACTGATAACTTAGAATAAAAATCATAAAGTGCATGGTCCAATACAGATATTCCAAACCACTGAAAAAAACAATTAGTGGAGCAATTTTTCTGATATAAATCATCTTCTGAAATTCTTCAAATATGGTAAGATGGTGACTAATAAGCAGGAGCCTCTTTGAGGAGTAGCATTTTACTCCTTAGGTAAGAACATTTTAGAACTGAGGACCCTTTATTTCTAATCTTTCAAGATGGGATTATTTACGGAAGTAGGTATAGTCCTCCTTTTTTTAATGTATGGTGTATGGTTTAAATCTTCAGTTTCCTGTTACTGGGTTATAGAGATGTGTAATCTGAAGCCCTAATGTTTCTCAGGCCCTCAAAATTCTTAGAACACCCTTAAGAGGAGTCAGATTGTCACCATTTATTAATATAGTGACTTTATTTACTTCTATCCTTTTTTAAAAATTATTTTTACAAATAACTAAAAGCAAGGAACATATCCAACACACACCTTCCTCCTCCTATTTTCCTCACAACAACCCTGCCTGGTGGGTTGGGCTGTGGGAGAGTGACAGGTCCAAAGTCACCCAGCTGGCTTTCATAAGGCCACAGAGGGATGTGGACTCACAGCCTCCCACTTCCTGATAAAAATGGAAAGTGACTGAGAGCAGCGGCATTCATTCAATTTGATACTTAAGTAGAGTTAGATCCTGAAGATGAAACTCAAATACTTCGGCCACCTCATGAGAAGGAAGAAGGACTCACTGGAGAAGAGCTTAATGCTGGGAAAGATGGAGGGCAAAAGAAGAAGAAGGGGACGGCAGAGAATGAGGTGGCTGGATGGAGCCACCAAAACAGTCGGCATGAGCTGAAATGGACTCCGGAGGATGGTAGAGGACAGGAAGGCCTGGAGGAACGTTGTTCATGGGGTCGTTATAGGTCGGACACAACTTCGCAACTAACAACAACAAGAGTTAGTACCAAATCAAGTCCGCATGGCATTTTGGGGAAACCTAGCCATGGCTTCAAAGCTAAGCATGATCTTCAAGACAGAAAAAAATTGTCCACCTCTGTTGCATTGTGCGATCCCATTCTCTGCAACATGTCAACAAAGATTGGTGGATAATTGTTCGCCTCCTTGAACTTTGGTACTTTGCAGTATCTTGAGCATGACTGGCGGAGATAACGTACTTTGGGTAGCAAAGTGGCCCCCTAAAGTTGAATTATGTGTCCCACTGGTACTTATTTTACACCCTGTAGTGACTGACATCTTTGTGGTGTTCTCCTGTTAGAAGAGGGCTTCAAGAACCTCAGGGGAAGCTCTTGGCGATGTTCTCAGACTCCAGGCATTAGTTAGCATTATATTGTAGTCATGGGAACTCTGAATCACCGTTCAAGGATTTCATCTTATGCATAATGCATCCCTAGCTATTTGCTTGGATTTCCTGCATGCTAGAATATTAACAATTTCTTTCACTTGGGATTCATATTTGTCCTTTCCCCCTATATTTAACAACAACAGAAGTCTTTTATTTATTAGATGGCGTTCGCTTTGTGCAACTGAGACACACTTGCTGATTCAGCCTCTTTTGGTCATTTTTACATATCGCAAGCTTGCCTTGGAGATATCTTACGAAAATGTCTTCCCTCTATTAATGTTATTAATGAAGTGAAACAGATTAATATGCATTTCAACAACAGTAATAATAGCACTAATATTTGTTTAACCAATTTGCCGTACCTTCCTTATATCACTGATCCTTCCATCTATTTTCCTGTTTCTAGCTCCTATTTTTGTCATCTAACCATTGACAAAATAAGTCCCAAGTTAAAAAGTCTCTTCCTTTTCCTTAATTATAAGTGTTAGCCTATCCATTTCTGCACATTGTAGAACTTTTTAATCACCTTTTCATCTGCTTTCTATTGTTGTGCAAATACTATTCTAGCTGGAGTCAGTACATATAAAATCAGCTATGCATTCCCTTTATTATATTTGTCCCGTAAAATGGCCAGCAAAAATTTCTCTGGCTTCAAGTCAATATACTGTTTTGTTATTTTTTTCGGCCATGTATGTATTTCTGTCCAATATTTTTTTTGCTTTTTGGCATGCCCACCATATACGATAGTACGTACCAGGTGTCTGCTGACATTTCCAACATTTTACAGATTTATCCTTAAACATCTTTGCTAATCTTGAGGGTGGAAAATGCCATCTATAAAACATTTTATAAAGATTTTCTTATATGCTGTAGACATTATTAATTAATAGTTTCTATCCCACAATTTCTGCCATTTATCTAAAGTCAATCGGGTATCCAAAGTTTTTAGCCCATACTATCAGTCTTTTATTTTTTCCATCCTCCATTTTAATACTTAACAAATAATTATATGTTTTCTTTATTAATTTTTCATCTATTCCTGTTAATATCCAATTCTGTTAGTTCTCTATATTTAAAATATCTTTATATCTGGTAACAATCTCTGTGTCAATAACATCTGGATAAATCAGTGCCACACTAAGAATAATGCATTCCTAATACAGTATCTTTGAAAATAGCTATGTATTTTGCCTTTTCCATACCATAAAAAAGCATGCCAACCTAGTTCGAGATCATGTCCCTCCAAAGTCAATAGTGTTTTGTTTGGGAGTCGACTATAAGTTTGTTGTAGATGCGTTGCAAATGAGAATGTGCTATTCAGAATTGGACTTTGTATTTTTTTATTGTAACATTGGTGAATCACTGCTTTGGCTATAGCAATAGCTAGATTCTAATTCAGACAACCTGTGTAGCATAGTTGAGAGATTAGGTTATGATTTGAGTTTCTAAATTAAAACAGGCAAATCATGATTTAAGGGAGGTCCTTGGTGCTTTCTGAGCTGGATTGTTTTCTTGCAGACATTTTATTACCCAAACTAGGTAACATCATCAGTGCTAGGGGGATACTAGTGCTAGTGATCTTTATTACTACCATAAATTTGTTTTAAACAATTTTTGTGGTTGATTAGGGCAAAAGGATTTAACAAAAAAATATTCAGATTTGGAGGCTTAGTTCTTTTTGGTGTATTAAGCTTACTAAGCTGAAGGCAGAACACATTTGCCTACCATCAGTCAAAATACTAACCTATTTGTTATCTATTAACTCTCTTTCCCTGGGTTTACAGAATACATTGAATTTACCAAACAAGTTGGGATCACATAAAAATTTGAGCCACAAAGAAGAAGAAGAAAACCTTAACCAAGTTTCATACAAACTTTAGTAAGCTGTAGAAATGCATTTGCTAGATCTTGAACACATTTGTGTAAACCCTGTTCAAACTTGTTGCATCTAGTGCTGGAATTGGCAGAATTAAACCACGAATTTCTTCAGGTTATCTGCCAAATTTAGAGAGGATGCATTCCAAAGAATGTTTGTGGCTAAAAGTTCTTAGATTTGAATGAGTTACTTGGCTATTTTTCTTTTTAATCTTTCCAGAACTCAGCTTCACCAAACTTTACTAGACTGTGTAGCGCAACAGATTCTGGAGAAGGAAACATGGTTGGTTTCCATGAATCCTTCAAGCACACCATGTTAAGCCATATTGAGCTTCTACTGCCTGGTGTAACTGGAGTAGGTAATTATTTTGTTTTTTTCCATCTGCATTCCGGGCTGTTAAGCAAGGTGGACTTTTTAAATAAATGGAATGGGATGGTGGGGTATCCAACTTTCAGGCTGTCCTTGCTTTTCAATATACTAAACTTTTGCCATCAGCATCTGTTCAGTACATATTGGGTAAAATCTGTTTAAATTCACTCTATGGTTCATAGCCTGCAGACAGTAATTATATTTTAGTGGCAGAGTTGGGGTCATCTGTGGGGTAAGTCTCCCCAAAAGTCTAACAATAAAATAATAATAACAATAACAAAACCAAAGGTCTTTATGAAACCTGGACATCTCACCATCCCATTCCAGTTTACAAGTGTGCTTTATTGTTTAAAATCCTTTATTGTTTAAAATAATTAATAATTACTGTAATGTTTGCAGATCCATTTTAAATAGTACACAAATCCCAGCAAAGCTGCAAGAAACGTGATTGTTTCAGTATCAGTGTG
This sequence comes from Pseudonaja textilis, assembly GCF_049901715.1. Classification (NCBI taxonomy): domain Eukaryota; kingdom Metazoa; phylum Chordata; class Lepidosauria; order Squamata; family Elapidae; genus Pseudonaja; species Pseudonaja textilis. The sequence goes on from NC_142000.1 coordinate 7,477,957, forward strand.
CAAGTGTGAAAAGAGAGACTGGTCGATTTTCTGATTATTTCAAATAATTTGCATTATTTTAGAAATGTTTCTCCAAAGTACCTGGACTTAAACAGTGATGTGTTTTTGTAGGCATTGAGAAGTGTTTTCTGTCTCTACTCCTAAAAAGTTTTATCAGTTTCTATGATTAAGTGACAGAGAGACCAATTAAATTGTGAGATTAGGATGTGGGATCTGGAAAAATGTAGCAATTGCGAATAGTTTTTGTCCAACAGATAAAAGTAAATGTTTTTGGACGTATTATTGGATTGGCACAACATGCTAAATGAAGCCAACTTGGGACAGGGTAGCTTGTGTTTCACTGTGTCTTTGTAGCAGAAATATTATTTTAAGATGTTGGAAGATTAATCCATAACACTTAGCGGTTTGGGGGAAATAGCATTAATTACTTAAATCAAGATTTTAGGTTTATCATATATGAAATCAACTACTCAAGTTTAACATTATTGACAACCAGTTTTGCAGTTTTCCTTCGTAGTATAAAACAGGGATCTCAAACCCCTGGACTGCAGACCACTACCGGTTCATGGCCTCTTAGGAACCTGGTGGGCAGCAGGCAAGCAAACTCTACTGTAAACTACATGTGTGGGATCTAGGTTGCGCCCAACTCCTACCCCCTGGTCTATGGAAAAAATGCCTTCCACAAAAGTGTTGGGGGCAGCCGGTGTAAAGCTCATAGTATTGATACTCCATCACCTTACACCTTAAATGGGAACTTCATTGAGTGATTCATTGTAGTGTGATGTAGAGAGAATGTTTTTTTATTCTCCTGCATCTTCACAAGTGCATTGGGGCTTAATTAATGATTGGGAAAGTGCCACTCTGTTGGGCTTAGATCCAGGTGACTGCATGGAAATACTTGCCATTTCAACCTAGCTCCAGCATCAATTCATATCTGAACCTCTTCCAAAGATAGTTCGGCAATTTATCTGATTCCACCCGTCTACCTCATTTGTTATCTGCTTCTATTTCTCTGAACTTTGCTATGAATCTTTCACTTATTAACGCAAGATGATGTAGTGTCCTTAAAATGCAAGGAAAATAAGCCTATCACTGCCTATCATTACCAAGGAGCTTCAGTGATGCAGTGATTAGAGTGCTGACTGCAGGCCACTTCTGCTGACTTATTGGCTGCCTGCAATTTGGCAGTTCAAATCCCACCAGGCTCAAGGTTGACTCAGCCTTCCATCCTTCTGAGGTGGGTAAAATGAGGACCCAGATTGCTGGGGGCAATAGGCTCACTCTGTAAAAACTGCTTAGAGGGCTGTAAAGCACTATAAAGCAGTATTTAAGTAAGTGCTATTGCTATTAGAAGAAATATTTGCTTAAGGAACATCAATGATATGTTCTATAATGGTATTACAAGATTCATCAGCTTCTCATTTGCTTGACCATTGTCAGGGTTTTTTTTTGGTTGAATCCCACTAATTATGTTCAAAATAACAGAGCCATCTGGAATCCAAGAAAAGGGTATCTCTGAGACTATTTTCCAAATAGTCTATGTTTATGCATGTTCTATTTCCACTGGTGTATAGTTTATGGTCAATGTGCTATTGAGTCTTCAAACTAGAACAGAAACTTCAAGTTTATAACCTATCAACTTTATATTTAATTATGCCATTTTAATTGAATCCTTCCAGCCACTATTTTTGGTCACTGGTGTTGTATTTAAGGCTTTAGGTAATTAGATAAGTTAATCCTCCATGTAGTTGTCTTAAATATGTCAATAATAAAGATGTATTTAACACTGACACATCAAACAGTTCAATGCATAAAAAATAACTGGTTATTTACAGCTAGATTTCCCCATTCTTTCACAATTCCTTTTCCATGTGTTTAAGAATTGGTGTATCACATTATTTGCTACTTACACTGAGTTACTATGTTTACAGTCACATAAATATGCTTTTAGCAAACTGAATAAGAAAAATGGCAACATTCGTTTTAGCAGTTGCTAAATGTAGCTTTTAATGAGTTCAATCAGAATAAACTAAAATGTTTCCCCCATCTCAATGGAGCCTAATATGCTACTGAAGTCATCAATTCTAAATATTGTTAAATATTTAAATATTTGTTAAACTGAAATGATATTTAAATGTATTTTATCTTGAGATGAATTGCAACCATTCCTTAATTCTAACTTCCTTACTTATTGAGTGATAGTTCTAGTTTTAGATGTATGTTGGAGTATTACACAGAGACAGACACATTCAAATCAATGCATGGTTTAAACATTTGGATTTATTATTTTTTAAGGAGTTAGGAATTCATTTTCATAATCAAAAGGCAAACACAATGAGATTGTACAATGAGACAAGGATCTTTCCTGATTCCAGTTTTACATTTGAGACAAATTTCTTAGTGGAATGTTATGACATTAATTTAGTATAGGCTAGACTGGACACTTCAAAAATTGTACCACAGCTCCCTTAGGCTGGTATAGTAGATCTATTCACAAGGATTCTGGATAACAATAAGAAGATATTCCTTATCTGTGGGAAGAGGAAATACAGGATGAAATACAGCAATTTTTACTCCACATTTGATTTCTAATATTCCTTTTCATAATTTATTATGGTCGATAAAAGCAAAGCCACTGCTTATTCCAGTTTCCCAACAATGGGAAGTAAAACTTCAATTTTCAACACAGTAACATAATTATAATAGTTCAATACCGTGATGATGTATAAACCTAAAAAGCCCAAGAGAAAATCTGTTTAATATGTTAAACTATCTTCCAAATGTAAACTGTTGCAATATTGGTTAATTATTGCAACTGTCTCTGTTAATTGGGCAAATCCATACTGGAACAATGATTCCCATTACATAACAAGCTGCCTTAGATCGGTTCTTCATCTCGTTCAGTATAGCCACCAGCTGGATTCAGATGCTGCCACAATCCTGACAGATAAAATAAAACTCTGCTGTTTTGATGTGTCAACACTTGAAAGCCCTGGCATCAGGCAGCTTATCCTTAAAGTGATCCCCCCTTAAATAATGTATGACTAAACAGACATTCCGTGGCAGGCTTGCAGAAATTTAAAGAACATCGCAAGCCATCAAAGCAACGGCAGGGAAAAGAGAAAAGTTATTACCTGGGGCAACCATAATTTCATGTTTCTTTGATCTAATCCTGAGAAAGGTGAGATCGTTCTGGGGATCAATATCTCTGACGGTGCTCTTTGCTTTCATGGTGAGCTGATGAAGAAGGCCAGCATATTGGACTGTGGTGGAGTTGTCGAGGGTTGTTCGGATTGGGATCCCTGAGAAAAGGAATATTAGAAATGGCTTTAAAATGGTTTGGAGCCATGCAACCAAATTTTTCAATGCTATCAGTACCCTGGGGTGTGTGGAAATCCCAGTTGTGCCTAAATTGAGAATAGCCCACCCTCTGGTATTCAGATAGGATTCCAATAAATACTAAATTAGAGGCTGACAGCACGAATTTCTTGGTCTGAAGCACTTGACAGCCTCTGAAGTCATACAGAATACTATGATTGGAACGGACCTCGAAGGTTCAACCCCCTTCTTTACAATTCTGGACAAATGGCTGTCTAATCTCTCTTTAAAAATCTCCATTAATCAAATTAATGGTTCTGCTCTCAGGGGCTTTGGAGAGCAGGGGGATCCTCTCCTATCCGTGGCAGCCCCCAAATATTGGAAGACTGCTGGCATGTCTCTCTAGTCCTTCATTTCGTTAGACTAGACATTCCCAATTCCTCTAACTGATCATGCTTTAGCCTCCAGTTCCCCTAATCTTTTTAGCTCTTCATTGCACTCTTTTTAGAGTCTCAATATCTTTTTTTGTATAGCGGTGACCAAAACTGGAGAGACTATTCCAAGTGTGGTCTCACCAAGCCGGTATACAACAGGTGGCTTTTCAATAGACAAGATTCCATGAGACAGGGTGGCAATCACTGCACACCAAGAAATAATAAAAAAAAAAAAAAACAGGAACTACTGTTCGAAGTCACTCATTTAAAATCCATGTGATATTAACGAAATTAAGGTTAATTAATTAATTCGATCTCTACATACTTAAAGGTTGAACAACGCTGACATCCATGAGTTACTTTTATAGAATTGCCCTGTCAAGCAGGTCATGACTTGAAGCTTATCTTTCTGATACGTTGCCAAGAATAGATGAAACTAATTGTGCAGTAGGAGAGGAATCTTCCTTACAATCTCTTGTTTTATGCCAGAGGGCAGTCCTGAAAAGGACAGCAGCTTTGGATGCTTTAACGCCCTGGGATATTAATCAGAGTGAAAGCCCAGCTTTGCCAAATGAACGGGAGTTTTGATACTCCTGTTGGAAGAAGGGAATTATATCTAGTGCAAAAAAAGGAAAAAAACCCTTTATAATGTAACTATCTTGAATTTGATGCAAGAAGCTTCACAATTTTGACACCAAATTACCACCGGCCTATTAAGGTTAAAGGAAAAAAGTCCATGAACTTCCATGACCTTGGAAGAAATCAGCCCCCAAGTTTCTTTAATATCAGATGCAAGGAAGGAAAACATCTTAGTTTTGTGGCAGGGTGAAATGCAGCATCAGTCTGGGCAAGGTGTCAATTTAAACATGCACGAATGCCAGATACAACAGACCACGTCCTTGCTACAATTAACCTAATATACCTTTCATCTAAGATCCCATTTGTTGATTTCCTTGGGCATTTGTTTTACTTTTCAAAGTATTTTTTAAGGGATTAGCATTAAATGTTTGCAGAAAGGTGAATGAATGAATGAATATAATAACTGCAAATCAATAAAACCTGGTTGAGGAGTGAAGTCACTGGTTGCTATGGGGGTCTATATATTCTCCATTTTCTGTCCATGACTATTCTCCAAAGCACTGAACCCGTCTATGCTAAGGAGGGATTCTCTAGCAAAATATTTCAAGGTTTCAGAACTTTGGAAGAAATAATAGAGTAACATTATTTGAAGGCAGGCAACGGTTATGGGCTACATTACAAAAACCCTGCTTTGTGATTTTTTTTTTTAATTGGAAGGAGGTAGGCTTCTTGTGCATTTTAAAAAGAAGATTATAGAACAAATATTAAAACCAATTTGACTTTTGCCCATAAGAAAACTTTTGGGAACGTCAAGTCATATTATCATTTTTGAATTAGGACTGAACATTACTGGCATCCAACAGAACAAAATTGTAAAATGTTCTGCAATTATTAAAAGCAACACAATGAAATTCAAGACCACCCACCAGCTCCTAGCTATAGTGTGAATGCAAATGTTCTTATGATATTGTGTGTGTTTTTAGCTTAAAATTACAGGTGCTTTTGATGTGCTTTACTGGTTACCTAGTACCTATGGAGAAATCTACATTCATTAGGTAGAGTTTTAAGTTAATTAGTTCAATAACTGCTATTGGTGGTGAAAAGAAAATCATTGTGGGAAACCAAGTCAATTGTTTGCCTGCGGTGCTGATTAATTTCAATAGAGGATGCATTGCTTATTTCTTACCAACTTTTCACAAGTTTCTGGGGTTTTTTGCAAGGCTAAACAAGGGCTTCAGCCTGAAAATGGTTGTCCACTCTTGAGCTGTATAAATGCGGGCTATTTATCAAAAGCAATAACCCATGGTTTACTGCCTCCACCTGAGCCACAATAGCACATGATATTTTAGCTTAGTATGCTGTGAGACTACAAAAAGTTTTCCATTATGTTTTTAATGAAAATAAGAATTTGTGTGCACGTGTATGGTAGATATTTACCTTCTGCGTTTACGACGATAGTTCCAATAACTCCTTTGTGGGCCTGAATCCTTTTCAGTGTTTCCTCTACCTCTGCCTGTAAAAGAAACAAAATTACTGAACTATGAAATGTGAAAACTAGGTTGTAAGGCCTCAGTTAATGTATTTTTAACATACTACTCTTGTCTGACTTTGGGTTCTATTTTCACAATATAGGCAGCCAAATCTATTCCTTCCTTCCTTCCTTCCCTAGCTTATCCAATGATTTTCATTTTGCTTCCATTATGGATGAGCACCTGCACAATCACAGCATTTCGAAGAAGAGGTGCTCTACATGAATGAACCAACTCAGAAGCGACAGGGAGAATTGTGCCATGTTAAAGGCTACATGCTGAGCTGTCATGGTTGGCTGGAGTCTGTCAGTGACTAAAACAGAGATAAATTGCCTACTGCATTATCCTCTGTGGTTTTCCTGCTGGCATCCCACTCTCTCTTTTGGCACTGCCCCTTCAAAGGAAGCAGTGGTCGCAGTTAAGATACGGCTGATCCAGTTCCTCAAAATCTCAAAATATGTGCAAACTACTGCTCTGTTTTATCTGAGCAAGGAATAGTTTCCTTTATAAACACTGTTTCATGCACTGCACTGCACACAGACACAGGTTATAAGAGACTGCAAACAATTATTTCAAACTATTCAATATATTTTTTTCAAACTATTCAACTCTTCTGTAGCCCCGAGTTTATAATTTTATGTAGAAATGAATACCAAATAATCTCTCTCTCTTTTTAAAAGATGGGTAGAGAAGAAACTTGACTTGCTTTCAGAGAGAGTTCCTTAACGACAGTACAAGCATTTTGTTGACATACTCTTCCTGGTTTCCCATTTTCCCCATTACATTATGATACTATGTGAAAATCAGCCAAATACATTATTAAAGCCCTCAACTGAATCCATGAACTAATGCCATTTAGCATTTCCCTATATCTCAACGGATTCATTACTTTATCTGCCTACTTTTCTCCTGGAGTATGCAAAGCATCTCATAAGTGGGGCAAATAACTTCTAAATGCTTTATTTTTTAAAATAAAGTTAATTCAGCTGAGATCAATGGGGCTTACATGGGCAGAAGATCTGTGGTTTTAGCTGTTAGATAATCTCTCTCTTGCTCTTGAATTTCATGATCTTTGCCTTCCATAAATACTTGTGATGAAGATGAAGGCTTTGTAAACCTCTCTAGTGTCCTATGATGTTTTCTTGGCATGTAAGGTTATATATAGGAACAGGATCTTTCCCCTTCCTTACTTTCACTTTACCCCAAACCTACGGTTAGTTCCTGAGACCCTTTCTCCACTCACCCCTTCCTTAGGACTCAAATTTCATTCATCGGTCTAGGCTTCCTCCTCCTGTCTCCCAAATTACTTGCTTTATAGGAAAGTACCCTCTACAGTAGCAGGCAGTTTGAAAAGACTTGTGGACTTCAACTCCCAGAATTCCCGAGCTAAGATAACTGGAGGAGGAACTCTGGGAGTTGAAGTCCACAAGTCTTAAACTTGCCAAGTTCAAAGACTTCTGCTGTAGGTGTTTGACTTACCCTGCTGTTCCTCCTCCTGTTTACGACTGAAGGCGTCACTTGTCCAGGGGGGCAAGTGGGGCAACTGTTTTAATGGTTGGGCTTTAATATTTCACATGCCACTTCACAGTCATGGTTGTGACATGGGCAGCCACATCAACTCCCGCCTTAGCCATGAAAGCCAGTGGGGTGACTCTGGGCTGGTTTCCACCCACCCCCACCCCCCAATCTCTCAGCTCGACCCACCTCGCAGGGTTGTTGTTTTGGGGAAAATAGGAGGAGGAAGGTGTGTTGGATATGCTCGCTGCCATGCGTTATTTGTACCATAAGCACCCTTTGGCCACGCCAATAGATAATAAAAAAATTAATTATGTAAATAAAGTTAGCTAAGGGGAGGTAGTTGCTTTTTTAGGATGAACAATTGACAAAGGATCCTTTATTAGAAATGTAAGTTACCCGTAGTAATTTGAGATCAGCGCCCACAGAAATGAAATAAATAAATGTCTAAGCCACTGGTCTATGGAGATTCTGGGTCATCCAGGTCCCCGTTGTCCTAAAAGTGCTTTCTAAAAGGCAACTGGACTCTTAAGAAAAGAAAAGAAAAAGACTGGACCTGTGCGAACCAGGGTCTCCTGCTTGAGCAGGGAGTTGGACTAGAAGACCTCTAAGGTCCCTTCCAGCTCTGTTCTGACTGAACTGAGGAGGATTTGCCTTCTTTGCAGTCTTCCGGTTACTCCCACCCCTTCCAGTGTGCTAATGACGACCGCAAAGGATACAAACCCTTCCCTTCCCCACCATTCATTCCATCAGAACCGAAGAAGCTTCTCGGAGGAGAAGCGAAACGTCTTTCAAGGAAAAAGCAAAAGTTCCTTTCGCCCAAAAGCATCTTCGGGACGATTCCGCGCCCCCTTGCAAGCCACCCGCGGCCCCATCAATGGGGAGACCTCTGCGGACATAGGCGGACTACTCCACCCAGAATCCCCAGCCAGTCCAAGCAGAGCGGGATAAGATTCCCCCACCCCACCCCAACCCCCGTCCCGCCATCGCTCTCCTCCTTTCCCACCCATCCCTCAAGGGCAGCTTCCAGCCGGACTCCCTCGCAGCCGCCCCTGCACCCCCACGGCCCGTTTTTACCATGACTCCGCCGACCAGGCTCCAATCGAGCGGCGTCCACCGGCTAGGCCTCGGTTGCTATGGAGCTCTCCGCCCGGAAGCGGCAGGGCGGGAGAGTGGCGGGGGCCGGAAGTGTGATTGCGAGAGGGGGGCGGGGCTTAGGTAGAGTGGCGGTTTTTTTTTTCCTCGCTCGGTCACGTGCTCCGGCAGCTGGCTGGCTTGGCTCGAAGGATGCCATGAATGAATGGGAGAGATTTCTAGCCAGGCTGCAAGGGCTCCCCAAACTTGGCAACTTTAAGACTTATGTTAAGGCTCTGCTGGCTGGAGAATTCTGGGAGTTGAAGTCCACAAAGTCTTAGAAGTTGCCAAGTTTGGAGACCTCTGAGCTAGAACCAGGATAGGAAATTGGTTTAAATGCTTGGAAGAAGACTGTGTGTGTGTGTCCGTCCCTATTCAAAGTTCCTGTTTGCCCAAAGTGCTTATTCTGGGGGCGAAAATGAGAGGAGACCCCTCTGTCATTAACTGATTAAATGATTTGAAATGCCATCAGCAGAAATTCCAAGCAGCAAGTGAGCGAGACTGGCGGTCCCTGGGCAAGCCAGTATTGCACGAATTGTTAAGTCAGGATGCTGGTTACCTGGTTACACCTTGGTTACACCTTGTGTTGTGACTTTTTGGGGGGGCGGGGGAATCCCATAGTAGGAAGTTTGTGGGTTGTGCTTGGTTCACCTGGAATATTAAAGATTTTCAGCAATTGAGGAGGATAGTAGGTTGGGAAAAGTTGGCAAGCTCTCTTTAGCAAAGGAGCTGTTGTTATAGAATTTGTAAGACCTGGCCTTATTGTTAGGCAGAAGAATAAACTTAAAATATTTTTATTCTGCTGTAAATCTTAATATATTACATTGCTTTCTTGCAATGACACTTTACAGTAGGAACTGAAGGTTGACATTGTATTGTTTATCTTATTAAATTTATACTGGCCACCTCACTATTTAAAGCAGCAAAGTTATATGACTCAGTATTTACTCCAAGGGTTTCTCAAAGATTATAATCACTATGTATTCTTTATTATAAAGAACAGTACTTTATTTCAAAAAGTTATCCTCAAGTTCCGTAATTACTTTATTGGTTTTGTCCTTGGTTTTTTTTTTTGTAAAGAAAAATTATAAGCGTGTAAGCAGTTATTTTTACTCTTACGAACTTTTTCTTTAGGTTTGTTCCTTTATCAGGTGTCTTCTTAATTTTTTTCCCAAGAAAATATAGTCACTATACCCAAGATGCTGCCAGGGATCTGTGAAATCAAAATCTGCCAGATTTGAAGATATTTGAATTTTTTTTAAAAAACTATCACTTCTCATTTTTATTAACAGTTTTTCCATTTAAAATTTTTAATTTAAAAATTAAATAGGTGTTTAATATATAATAGATGTAATATTTAATTTTTACTTGAGTCATTAAATGACCCTGAATGTGTCAATTTTGTTTTTTAATGTGGTAAACATCAATAAATGTAATCCCTATAAATTAAAACACTATTGGGTTCCTCCATAAATTTTAAAAGTGGGAAGGGGCCCTGAAAAACATGTTTAAGAAACAATGACTCAAGACTATTGGAATAATTTGTTTAACTTGTATGCTTGGCTCTCAACAAGTCTGGGTGGCTCAGCACTGTCCAAAAAAAAAAAATGCTCAGTGGAACATTAGTAAGAGATACCAAGCAGAATATGTTGAATTATTTTCATTATGTAAATATAAAATATGATCTAAATGGCAAAATCTCCACTACTTATATTTTTTTTAAAAAAACCACCCACCTCAAATAATGTAGATTAATATTTAACTCCTGACTTATTTCTTCTTTGTTCTTCAAACAATTTGTAATACCTACTGGTATAAACTTTAGAGACCATATTCTACTACTGAGAGAAGATAATATCTGTAGCTCATTGTTGAATTGTGGGTATGAGATTGGTGGTTTTCTTGCAGACGTTTCATTACCAAACCAGGTAATATCATTAGTGCTAGTAGGAATGAAACGTCTGCAAGAAAAACTTCCAACCTCAGAGAGCACCAAGGATCTCACATAGTATAAGTGTTTGCACTTACCCTGTGCTGTAAAATGAAACATGTATGGAAACCGTTCTTGCTAAAATTGTATGTGTGTGCTGATAAGTGCTTTGTTGTTAGTTTTGCCATTGCTGTATGTGAAGTATGGCTCATCTTGTCCATGGCTTCAATACCAAAATTGTTTTGTCTCAGCTGTGGCATTCGCCATCTTGGCTTTCCCTATCTATACGGTGAACGTATATTTGGTGTTTGACTTTTCCACTGATTATTGGCAGGTGTCAAGTTATCAATTGCTGCATCTAACTTTGCCCATTTCTAGGACAGTATCTCCCTTGGGGACATTGTTAACTCCAGTCAGTCTCTCTTTCCTTCAAATGTCCTGAGCTTAACCTGGACCTGTTACAGCCAGATCCCATTGCTGGAAAAATGAGCAGCAGAGATGGTATTTAGCAGGTTCTGACCAGTTCTGGAGAACTGGTAGTGGAGCAGTTCGGAGAACTGGCAAATCCCACCTCTGACTGGCCCTGCCCCCATCTGTTCTCTGCCTCCCGAGCCCCAGCTGATTGGCTGGGTCTTTTTTTGTTGCCCTGCACAGGAGAATGGAGCTGGAAAGCAGGTTAGTGGGGTGGGGAGCGAATGGGATTTTGCAGTATCCTTCCCCTCCCACACTAACCAAGCCATGCCCACCATGGCTTGTAAATGTTTTTGAATCCCACCACTGATGAGCAGACCTCAGTACTGAAAGTAAAGCTCCCTTTCCTCATTGCATTGTTACTAAAGTTTCTTTTAGTTGTATTTTCTAAATTTAAAAAAATATATAAAAATGACTAAAACATGAAAAATGGTTGCAAGACTTGGGTCTGGCCAGTCTAGAGAAAAGAAAGATTAGGGGAGAACAATATTCCCTTATCTGAGAGGCTGCCACAAAGAGGAAGGGGTTAATTTATTTTCCAAAGTACCAAAAGGCAGGTCAACAAATAATGGATGGAGCTAATCAAGAGAAGCAACCTCGAATGAAGGAGAAACTTCTTAAGAGTGAGGACAATTAACCAGTGGAGTGGCTTGCCTTCAGAAGTTGTGGGTGTTTAATCGCTAGAGGTTTTTAAGAAGAGACTGGATAGTCACCTGTTTGAAATGGCATAGGGCCATGATGGCGAACCTATGGCCAGAGTCCTCTCTAGGGGCACGCAAGCCATTGACCCAACTCAGCTCCGCCGTGCATGCGCACATGCCTCCCGCTGGCCAGCTGATCTTTGGGTCTCTGCCGTGCATGTGGGGCGGGGCAGATTCACGGAGGATGCCCATGCACGCATGGAGGGATGTGCGTGGCATGCACAGGGGTGCGGGACACATGCATGGAGATGCGTGCATGTGTGTGGGGATGCGCGCACATTGCATTTTGGGATGCTCCTGCGCGTATGCCCTTTAAGCACTCGGTGCTTGAAAAGGTTAGCCATCACTGGTGTAGGGTCTCCTGCTTGAGCAGGGGATTGGACGAGGAGAACTCCAAGGGTCCTTTCAGCTCCATTCTGATTGGTTGATACCATTTACATTTACAGCAGAAAATGGGAACAGATGTTGCTTTTGGTGAGCAATCAGATCAAACAAACTAATCAGGAACTCGTAGCCCTCCAGGTTCTCTTCATTCACAGCAGGAACAGGGATGGAGGAAGCTTTGACCTGGAGTCTCACTTTGCAGAGAACAATTTCCTGCCGGGTCTGGTCCAAAACTGAGGCTTTTTACCCTCAAAGAAATGACAAGATTTTTTCTGAGCTTGTAGTTTCTTTTGCAAGAATACTATGTTGTTATCAATAACAATAATACTTTTGCATTTGCTATGTCGTTACATGGCTCGTTTCTGAATGGCTCCAGAAGATAACATCAAACAACAGAAAGATGAAAACAAAATTTCAACTCACAACATTCAACAATGTTTCCTTATTAAAAAAATTATGTTAAAGAGATTGCTTTGCGTTTCAGAATTGCAACCATCCTCTAGATGGTGCTACCATTATGTTACATGGAGCTAGCACACATTTCTGCTTGAAAAAGTGACTTGATTCCATGTTCCCTTTGATGCAAGAAAGCCAACATGCTTTCAGATGTATCTTGGGTTCAGAATTGGTTGACTGGGATGAAAGGGAGCTTGTAGAGTTAATTAACAATAAGGCTTTTAGAAAATAATTATGCTTGTACAAGGGTGGATTTACTTTGACAATAAATACTAGTCCGGTCCAATTCTTTCCTTGATCCTGGATGACTTCCTCAACCATACCTTCTGCAGGCCACTCAGTCCAGCTAAGACGATTCAAACCATAGCTGGTGTTTTTGATTAAATGCAAGCTGTGAGTACCAGAGTGCCAGCAATTGCATCTGCTTTTGAATGCTAATGGAATTTTATCATTTTCTTTTTCTATAGAGAGCAGATGTAAGTCTCTGGAAATCATTCCTTTATATCGGGAGCAAATTGATAATAACTTCAGCTTGCTTGGAAATGGCACATTTCTTCTTTTTATTCCATCAAAGCAATAAGCTTACAGAGCAGTTTGTAAGGTAATAAATATTTCATATTCTGCTAACTTTTCAGTCCCAGCTTAAGGAAACTTCAAATAAGGGTTTCTCATCTAGGATCGACTCGTCTCTGCCCCCAGATACAGGGGCTTTGGAACCATTCATTTGCCTCAATCTTGTAGTTTGGTACTAGAACACATATTTTAAAGTTAGAATCAGCGGTGGTGTTCAGCAGGTTCTGAGAACCGGTAGCGGAAATTCTGAGTAGTATGGAGAACCAGCAAATCCCATCTCTGACTGGCCCCATCTATTCTCTGCTTTCTAAGTCCCAGCTGATCGGCTGGGTCTTCTTTGGTTGCCCTGCATAGGAGAACGGAGCTGGAAAGCAGGTTAGTGGGGTGGGGTGGGAATGGAGATTTTACAGCGTCCTTCCCCTGCCACGCCCACCGGGCCACACCTGGCATGCCCACCAGGCCACTCTCATCAAGCCACGCCCACAGAACCAGTAACATTTTTTGAATCCCACCACTAGTTAAAATATCCTGGAGCCATCTCTGGCGTTTGCCTCAAATGGGTCCATTTAATGCAGTACGTAGGATATGGCTTTCATGTAGAGCAGTGTTCCTTAACTGGGGGCAAGTGAAAGATGGGGAAACTACAATTTCCAGGATTCCCCAACCAGCAAGCTGAAGTGCACTCATCTTCCAGTGGCCCAGATAGAGGAACACTAGTGTAGAGATTGACCATTAGACAGAGTGGTTTTGTGCTTTATTGCTTTATGAACAAAGTTAGGAAGCGTCTCCACAGCCATCATTCCTGGAGTAGCCAAGTGCCCATGACTTGAGAATACTAAGTTGCCTGATAGTAAGATGAGAAGCTGCATTCATCTCGGGCAGAATATCTCTCTCTCTCTCTCTCTCTCTCTCATCTATCTATCTATCTATCTATCTATCTATCTATCTATCTATCTATCTATCTATCTATATATATATATATATATATAAATATTTTTAGGCTTTCAGTAGCTTCTTATTGCTCTGATGATGTAATAACTTGAGGGAAAACATCCAAAGAGAAGTCCTTGAAAAAATGCAAGAAATCCACACCAGTTGATCTGTCCACTGGTAAGCAAACATTTATTGAAGAGGTGATGAAAAAGATGCAGAACATAGGTCCAGATAGAACTTTTTCTTTGAAAAAGGTTCAGAGAAGAGCAACTAAGATGATCAAAGGCTTATAAAGAATGGCTACAGGTTTTAGGTCTGGCTAGTCTAAGGAAAAGAAGAATTAGGGGCAATGTGATAGCAGTATTCCAGTATTTGAGAGGCTGCCACAAAGAAGAGGTGGTCACATTATTTTCCAGAGCACCAGAGGGCAGGACGAGAAATAATAGGTGGAAACCAATCAAGGAGAGAAGCAACCTGGAATTAAGGAGAAACTCCCTAACAGGGAGGACCATTAACCAGCGGAACAGCTTGCCTCCAGAAATTGTGGGCACTCCAGCACTGGAGGTTTTTAAGAAGAGACTGGACAGTCACTTGTCTGAGATTGTATAGATTCTCCTGCTTGAGTAGGGGCTGGACTAGAAGACCTCCAAGGTCCCTTCCACCACAGTGCACTATTTGGATAATGAAATGTCTGCAAGAAAACAACCAAGCTCACAATGTGCCAGGGACCCCACAATTATACCCTGAGCTAGTTTCTTCCATGTAGGATCTTCATTTCATAAAGCTACTTATCAGTGTAAAATAGTTCCATGCTGACATCTGTCTTGGAGGTCCTCAGAAGGTTCGTTCCTCTGCAAAATAAATAAATACAATTTTTATGATTGCACTGAATGAAGCAATGCGTTTAAGCGACCCAGCCTAGCCTCACTGGCTGAATTTCTCCTTCATGTGGCATTGTACCTTAGTGAACCTTTAAATGCTTTAGTTACCTTCTCTGCCTCTCTGACAGCTTGCTAACCAAATGCATTATTCAGTTCAATCTCTCAGCAGCCCAGAGGCTGCAAAGGACAGGCGGTGCTAAATCTACGCAGAAATCTCTGGACACAATGTCAGAATAACATTCCTTTGATGGATCTGCCACTCCAAGAGCGCTGCGCAGGAAAAGCAAGTTAATAAATAACATACTAGTTTTGACATCTGAGAAGAACTGGGAACCCTACTGCTCTGTTGCTTTTTGGTGGGAGGAACAAGGAAGGAGGGGGGAAAAAATGTTCCTGCTAGCTTCAGAGCTGGTGAGATGCTTTCATTAGGCCTGGGTGTAAATAAAAGCCGAGAAAATGTTCGTTGCTTGTGGGAGCCTAAGTAACGGAAATGTAAATAAGGTTGTCTGTCTTCCCAAACACTCTTCTGAGCATGATTCATGAGTTTCCTTGTGGAATTTCAAATGGATTCCTGGGTGCGATTGTCAATAGCTTGATGATCCATAATGCGCACACAGCAGTCGCTCTCCCTGAATCCTGAATGTTAAAGGTGATGGAGCTCCTAGAAGATTTGGTTGTAGGTATTACCCAGCAACAGCTTTTCATCCTTCTTGGCTTACATTACCCAATTTAACTCTTTAACAACCGGAAGTGTAAGTGGAAACTTGTTTCTTTATGCTTACATGTGTGGACATGGTATAACTGTGTGAGGCGCTTTCTCCACAATTTCATTCAGATCTTTCTATTTCTCACAGTTTCCTTTATCTGGTACCTTTTAGAAGTCTTGAGACTAGAAAGGACAGGGTAGTTCCAGGACTGTTAATTACCAAAATATCACAGAATCCTCAAATTAAGAAAATAATTCATCCTATGTTTGAAGACTGTCCAACTTTTATCGTTTCTACAGTCTTGTGGGATATGTTGTTGTTTTCTCCAAGTTCTCCTGTCCTCCTCTTTCAGAATTTGTCCTCAATTGAATTAGTCCATAAATCCTGATCTTGTATAAAACTTGACGATTGGACTAAGAGGCTCAGTTCCTTGGGTTTTTTTTTTCCCAAGGTAACATCAGGAAAGTGCTGGCTTTATTTTTATTTTGTTCCAAATGCTTCTGCTTCTGTTCATTTTTGTTATGTTTCCTGCCAGCTGCACTGTTATCGTTATTATGCCAAGATGAATTATTTTGATTATTGCCAACAGACTCTCTTCTTACAATTTTAAGCCCTTCATTTAGGAATCATCTGTTCTCTCACCTCATCTACATGAACGCAAAAGCAAAACACGGCTTTCTTTCTCTTTCTACAGTCATCTTCCTACCAGCAGCTGTTGTGAGAGGAAAAATAGCAACATAAAAGTTGAAGACAATTTGACATTAAAACTGTTATCCCATTTGGGTACCTAACTATGGAGAGTGCTTCTATTTGTGGCTATCATTTTGCATGTGTATATATCCATTCGCATGTACAAAAATAGCTTTGCTGCAAGTTGTACTTGACAGTATTCTGTTTTTTTTCTGGTGCAGGCACTAAAAAGGCTCAAGTGAAGAAGCTAAGATATGAGTGTCTGTTCCTTGTGAACCATCCTAGTCAACTTGGAGACCCTCTTATATCTGCAAACTGTTTATTTAGTCTTGTCTGCCCAGGACTCCATGGAGCCTTTTCTGTGGTTCGCTTCTGTAGTATTAGAGGGCAGGTAGAACAGAACAGGATGTAAAATGGAATAGGATGGGATGGGATGTAATAGAGTAGAGCACAATAAAATACAATTTATTATGATTATAGAATGGTATAGAATTAGAGGTATAATGTCCTTATGAGCCTGACACTTAGCTCATGCATTTCTTTGTTGTATCTTCTAAGATAATACGCATAAAAGTACACTTTCACCTTCCAAGAGAAATCAGATCTGTTTTGAAGGGGAAGTGATTTGTTTCCTACTGTTGGACTGATATCTTGCTATTGCTATCAATCAGTGAATCAAAATTTATTTATGGTTTTGACCAAACTGTCACTGTCTCTAATAAAGTTGCCAAAGACATAAGACATAAGCTGTTCTAATATTGGAGTGGAGACTTTAGTTCCTTGCTAAAATCACAATTCCTTAGGTTTCATATGATGGTGGAATCCTTGGTGCTCTCCGAGTTTGGTGGTTTGCTTGGAGATGTTTATTACCTGACCAAGTATCAGTTATTGATAGTGATGCACTGCTCATGAGCATCTTGATGGTGTATTGATGATGTTACCTAGTTGGGTTATAAAATCCCTGAAAGCTATTTGAGAGCACCAGGGAGAACATCAAGGGCTCCACAGCTCAACCCTGACCTACATATATTTAGTTTTATATGACTGTTCCATGGCTTTACTTTTATTTCGTTGCCATCTCTAGGTTTTATATTACTGGTTATTGACCATGATTTTATTGAATAAGCAACCAGTTTCCATTATAGCCAGTTTATTGGTTCTTTCTTTGGAAATAACTCTGAGCAGGGCTTATCCAAAACATTTTATTGCTAGAGGTAAAGACTATAATGACTGCAAGCACCAATAGTGAATGTGAGAGAGAGCATTGCCCCAAACCTTCTCCTACATCTTGACTATAAAACCCCTTAAAATATTTTTTAGAAGAGCCCCAATAGGAGCCAGAATAGAATAGCAATGCGGAAGGGATAGAAAGGATGGAAGGAAGCAATGCAGAAGGAAAAGAAGGAAAGAAGGGACAAAGAAGAGGGAGCTGCTGCTGCCTGCTTCTTCTGCTGCTCCTGAGTCAGCCATCACCTCAATTAGTTTGCAGCAATAGAGGAAGATAGGACGGTTTTTGTGGTCTTAGGCCTGTTGCTCCTGCTGCTGCAGACTTTAACTTGATCTATTGAGATGGAAGGAACAGAATTACAAGAATTTCAGCGACTGTACAATTCTCTGGTTTAATTTTTTTTTTTTTTGTAGAACAAAGGAATTTTTAAAAATTTCTTTCCTTTTTGAATTGGCAAAGAGGTAGCTTTCTTCATTAAAGATAATGGTGTTTGTTATGAGCTGTTTATGAAAATGTCTCCTGAATGGACTCCCAGACGGGTTGCTTTGGTTGGGAATGTTGTGTTATAGGCCTTCAACTCTCTTTCCTCACTCTCACCCTCCGACTTGCTTAGTTTAGGCATCAGCAAGAAATTACATGTTAGTGAGGATTACAGAAATTACAGATTAACAGAGTTGGAAGAGACCTTGTAGGTCATCTGGTCCAACTCCCCACCCAAGCAGGAGACCCTACACCATTTCTGACAGATGGCAGTCCAGTCTCTTCTTGGAAGCATCCAGGGATGAAGCTCCCACAACTTCCAAATGTAAGCCATTCCACTGGTTGATTGTTCTCACTGTCAGGAAATTCCTCCTTATTTCCAGATTGAATCTCTCCTTGTTCAGTTTCCATCCATTATTCCTTGTCTGGCCTTTGGGTGCCTTGGAAAATAGCTTGACCCCTTCTTCCTCTCTGGGGCAGCCCCTCAAATATTGGAAGATTGCTCTCCTGTCTCCCCTTCTCTTGACTAGACTAGCCAGGCCCAGTTCCTGCAACCATTCATCATACAGTTTAGCCTCTTTGTTGCTCTTCTCTGCACTCTTTCTAGAGTCTCAACAACTTTTTTATAGTGTGGTGACCAAAACTGGATGCAGTATTCTAGGTGTGGCCTTTCTAAGGCTTTATAGAACGGTATTAGTACCTCACTTGATCTTAAATTAGCTATATAGTTTTATTTCTAGTAAGCATAGGATGCCTAGTTAAGACAAAAGTGGGAGATTTTCTTTCAAGGGCTGATTGCTTCCTGAAGGTGTCTAGTTGACCTCAGTGGGAAAAAAAAGGCTCTGATGAATTCTTCACTTAATCTAATTAAGCTTCTTCTCAGAGCTTTGGATCTAAGCTGTTGATTCAGGAATATAAAATCATTTGCTGATACATCTGAAAGAAGCTTTCCAAGATTTCAGGTTGCAGTTTTTCCAGATCTGCCTGGAAATGTTGCAGATGCAACTTGAGGTCTTTTGCAAGCAAAGCGGACATAACTTCCATTTTCTCTCCTCCCTTCCCGAATGGAGTTGGATACTAGTAGTGACATTCCAAAAGATTTGCAAGCCACGATCCAAACCAATATATTTATATACATTAATTTGGCAAAGTTAACCCTAACTCCACGTATCATTTTCCTTTCGATCACATTCAGCATTAAAATTATTATATAAAATTAAAATTGGCCATTTTTTGAAGAAGTCTGGGCCAGGCTCCAAAAACCAAGAAAGGCACAATGAATTAATTTTTTAAAATTAAATTTATTTGTATTCCGCTTTTATCTTTTATGAATATATTGAGGCAAATAACATATCCAGCACACCTTCCTCCTCCCCATGACAACCACTCTGTGAGGTGAGTTGAGCTGAGAGACTGGGGGACTGACCCAAGGTCATCCAATAGCTTTTCATGGCTAAGGTGGCGTTAGTCTTTGCAGTCTCCTGATGTTGGCCAAAAGCCAATTAGCCGACTTTCATGGCTAAGGTGAGTGTCAGGATTCCGGCAGTTACTCCATCTAAATTATGAGTCTCGAGCCAAACTTCCAAAATTTAAAAAGGATTTATAGGGAGTTAACATGTCTGGCACTGCCTGGGTGTACCTGACTCTGAGATACATAGTTCATTGTCACCCTTGACCCTGGTTTCCCCCCCACCCTCTGGGTGTATCATAATTCATATTCTCCAATGGGACATATCCATAGCCCAGAGTCATCAATCATGCTCTCCAGTTAGAATTTTGCATGGCAGAAACTCACCTAGTCACCTAGTTACTATCTTTGAAAACATTTATGGAATGCAGTTTCGGTTTTGCACGCTACCACACTGCTCCCCCTCCCTTTCTGTTGGCAACTCTAAAAAGACCATAGAAATATTTTAAGAGTTGACAGCAAGACTTGAACTCATAGTTTCCAGCTTTCTAGCCTGGTGCCTTAACCACTAGACCTAACAAACTGACTCTCAATTCAAACTCAGTTCAAAGCAGTTTCCTTTATAAGTTCTTATCTATAGACAGAAATCTTGCCAAACTAAGGCAGATTACCTGCACCATAAAACATATACACCTGGGAATGATTAGGGAGGAGCTGTCCTCGCTCCCTTTCTTCCACATAAGCTCTGATGTCTCTTGATCCTGTGGAATACAAGCTCCTCCCTCCTGGGAATCCAGACAACATTTCATCACGGTCTGAGACCTCAGGAATTGTGTCTTGGTTCTATTTCAGAGCAACATAAGACAAACAGTCAATGCCTCCAGGTTCTCCTAGAAAGCTTCACATCTAGCAGGCCCTATGACAGAAAGGACACAACTTTAAGAGGAGTTTTTGTCTGCTCCAGCAGGCACCTCTCTAGGTTTGACATGTAACACAATCCGTTTGCCAAGAACAAAATGTTTTAACGCTGTCATCATAATAAATGATTTGAACCAGAGTTAGTGGAGTGTTACTGTGTGCCTTTGTCCCCCTGCTTTGGTGGTAAACTTAAACCAAATTACATGGATAGTTTTAATTAAATTTGAATTGGCTGGGGTTTTATACCATTTTAAAGGCCGCTTGAGACCCTTGAGTTGCTTTTAAAATGGAGTGTTGTAATTAGTGAGTTCTACATTTATTATAGTAGTAACTGCACTTTAATGAATTTATTTAGTACTAAACAAAGCTGCTCTAAACAGTTCTGATTACAGAAGGCTGTTAACTTCAGCAGTATATTTATTCCTTCTCTTAATTCTGTATATCTTTGAATTTTTGTTTACTTAAACTGGGACTGGATAATTAGAAAAGGAGCAGGGTGGGAACATTTATTAATTCATTTTACATTCAAGGCAGGAAAATTTTCTTTTGTGTTCACTCTTGTGGAGTAGGAGGAGAAGGAGAAGGAAGAAGAAGAGTTGAAGGAAAAGTTGAAGTTAAACTAGGTGGAGGAGGAGGAGGAAGAGGAGAAGAAGAGGAGGAGGAGGAGGAGGAGATTGATATCTGAGTGAAAGGGATAATGCTGTTTCAGATAATGCAGTACCAATGTTGTCCCTATTGATAACTTCTTAAAGAGGAGGAAGAGTATTTCCCCGCAAAATTAAGATAATTGTAGCAAAGGTGGTATTCAGTAGGTTTTGACCAGTTCTGCAGAACCGGTAGCAGAAATTTTGAGTAGTTTGGAGAACCAGTAGTGGACATTTTGAGTAGTTTGGAGAACCGGTAGCGGAAATTTTGAGTAGTTCGTAATACCACCTCTAACTGGCCCCGCCCTCATCTATTCTCCGCCTCCCAAGTCCCAGCTGATCAGCTGGGTCTTCTTAGGTTGCCCTGCACAGGAGAACAGAACTGAAAAGCAGGTTAGTGGGGTGGGGAGAAAATGGGGATTTTACAGTATCCTTCCATGACCACCAAGCCATGCCCACAGAATCAGTAATAATTTTTTTTGAATCCCACCACTGCCCTATTCCTATAGGTTATTTACTTCATGGAAATGTCTATGTTTACTCTTCAACATCTTTCATTTTGAACTCTCTCTCTCTCTCTCCTTTTGTTGCCTTACAATTTCTAATAATTTCATTGCTTGTTGCCTTTGATTTATGCTGGCCTGACCAGGAAGAGGAACTAGTCCAACCTGTCAGTTTGTTTTCTATGGAAGGATTTATGCAATGTGGCTTTCTTTGCTATATGTATTTGCCACGTTTTTTGAAATGTAAATTGGGATTGTCTGCACATCCTGGATCTCGCAAGGGGCTTGCTTGATTGCCCCTTGGTTTTGAAGAAGCAACTGTGAAGAACTCATTTGCATCCATCTCTATAGCTTGTTTTTTCACAGGTCTAAGAGAAATCAAACACATCTTCATACCACCCCCATCCCATTTGCCTCTTCTCTCATACCAGTTTTTCCTTCTATCTTTGAACTCTAGGTGCCAAGATATTCCTCTTTTTTCATAGTTCACATTAACTGAGTTTTCCCTCCTTTTATTAAAGAGTGCCTACTGTTGTAAAGCTGTCAATATGGGTTAATTTAGCTCTTCTAATATTGCTTAGAAAATACCTGATGTGTTCATTAAAACTGGGTTTTCGCATCTCGAAGATTTTAAGAAATTTGTCGGAGGTGGGTTGGTGGAGAATAATAATTCTAATTTATTAAGAGACCCTTTTTCAAGGACCTGATTCTAGAGAAAATAAAATTATGAACAGGGAAATTTGGCAACAGTGTTGCCTTCTTTCAATTCCTCATTTCCCCCCAAGAAAACAAAATCATTTTTACCTTGCATCAATTTGCATTTTTAAGAATATTTGATTGCAAATTTGTGCATACTTTCATGGACATTTCTCTTAACGCATTCCTAATATGTTTTATCCACATTTTATTTGTGTCTCTGTTTTATAGATAACTCATTCTGGTTACCTATAGCTATGATAGCCTCATAATAACAGTTTTTTTCAGATCTGTGATGATAATTAGACATCAGACTTACCTTGATATACATATAAAACTTTCTATATCTACATTACTCATTTGCAAAATGGTATATAGGCTGAGGTTCATTGATTACATTTCTTAGAGCACTGCTCACCAGAACAACTAGACACAAGGACAGTTTTTTCTCAAACACCATCACTCTGCTAAACAAATAATACCCTCAACACTGTCAAACTCTTTACTATATATTACTATTAATCTTCTCATCACTCCTTATCGCCCATCCCCTCCCACTTGTGAATGTATGACTGTAACTCTGTCGCTTGTATCCTTACGATTTATATTGTTTCCTAGTATGATTTCATTGCTTATTGTACCCTATGAATATTATTGTTGTACCTGATGATTCTTGACTCTTGACAAATGTATCTTTGCTTTTATGTACACTGAAAGCATTTGCCCCAAGACAAATTTCTTGTGTGTCCAATCACACTTAGCCAATAAAGAATTCTATTCTATTCTATTCTATTCTATTCTATTCTATTCTATTCTATTCTATTCTATTCTATTCTTAGAAAGCGGTAGTACTTGATTGTATGCACAATGGATGTGTAGATGGTGTTCCTACTTGCTCAGTTGTAGCAGATCTTGCACTGTCAACTTGATTCCTCTTGGTAGTTGGTCTTCCTCAGAAGTATTGTTTGACTGGTGATGGAAGACATTACCCTGGTTGCTCCATGAGGCTGATTCAGGTAGTCCTTGCCTTGCAACCATTCATTTAGTGACCATTTCAAGTTACAGCAGTATTGAAAAAAGTGACTTACAATTGATCCACGCACTCATGGCTGTTGTAGTATCACCACCTTCCCCTGATCAAAGTTTAGTGCTTGATGATCAGCATGGATTTATGATGGATGCAGCATCGTTGGGGTCTTGTGATAACCATTGCCTACCTTCCCAGCTGGTTTCTGACAAACAAAGCCAATGGGGGAAGCCATATTTGCCAAACAAAAGGTATAACCTTCCAATCCAGCGGCCCCCAACCTTTTGGGCACCAAGGACCAGTTCCATGTAGAGAGGTTTTCCCGTGGACCAGTGGGGGAGTGGTTTTTGCATGCTGCCTGCATCCCATGAATGGGGCTTTGCTTTTTTGCGTGGCCCGGTTTCTTCCATGCCATGGCCTGGTGCCGGTCCAGGAACCAGGGATTGGGGACCCTGTTCTAACCTGCTAGATACATCCTGAGAGTTTCTGGAGTGCTGCTACCCTCATCCAGACCAAAATTGTGCAGTCTCTTAATCTGGATTTCTTTCTGGGGAAACTTTGGCTTCCCCAAAAAGTGCCCCCATTGCTTCTGCAGGTGCATTTCCACCACATGGTTCATCCTTTTGGCAAACAGTTTTCC
Organism: Pseudonaja textilis; assembly: GCF_049901715.1. Classification (NCBI taxonomy): domain Eukaryota; kingdom Metazoa; phylum Chordata; class Lepidosauria; order Squamata; family Elapidae; genus Pseudonaja; species Pseudonaja textilis. The sequence goes on from NC_142000.1 coordinate 7,501,736, forward strand.
CCAGCATAACACTTCTTCAGTGAAGGTACACATCTCTCTAGAGGGATATTGGGTGGGATTCATGGATGGCCCTGGGCAAGAGAAGAGTACAAGAGGGGTTGCTCACTTGGAGTGTGCTCAGACAAAATAACTTGTTAATTGTGTCTAGCATTTTGATAATGGAGACAATTGCAGCGTTATGGTGCCTTCTTGGTCGGTGCTGAAGACAATGGCTAGCAAGCACATTTCTTTAGTGGTGCTACTGGCTATAATACTCATAAATACCTAAAATAACCTAAATAATGTTATTTTAACTTATAATGCTATTTAGGTTATTTTTATTTTTAACATTATTTTTATACTATCATAGTTCTCAAGGAACATGATAAGACAGAGTTTTATAGCGATGTGCTTTTTTTTTTGACTGAGATGAGCCAATCTTTTCTTGCACTGTGTAACTCCAACATAAAGTGAGATTTAATTTTTCTTTTGACTGAAATGCTAATCAGGGGAATGCAGCCATGGATTCCTTACCAGTAAATGTGAATTCTGATCACATCTTTCTTGCTGACAACATTATTTGTTTTCATTTTACAGTTATAGCAGTAAAAATATTGTCAACCATATCATTACAATGTTTAAGTACTTAAAATGTAGGCTAACCCATAAATATAATAACTGAATGCATGCAAGCATATAAAATATATTTGGTAAATGTCTGTTTGTAACTTGGACTAAATCCTTCCACCAAGGGATTGATTGGACATAAGGAATAAAGAAAAGCTGAGATCCACTATTTAAAAATATATATTGTTTGCTTGAGTTTTCTGTGTTATATCTTTGCATATCTTGGCTCCAAAGATGCGTATTGTTTTGAAGGAAGACTGGTTTGACAAAATGCATAGGTACTATATGTGAATTTGCAATTTGGTTTCACTTGTGAATTCAGGAAATGCAAATAATCAGGTGTGCATTAAAATGTGAAATGAACGCTTCCTTCCTTCCAGTTCCACTTAAAATTATAGAACTGTAGGTCTGGAAGGAATAATGGAGGTCTTCTATTATTATTTGTTAAACTTATTTTACAGTGAAAGGGAAATAATAATAAAATAAACATAACAATAGCAAAGCAATGATACAATAAAAAATAAAGGAAACTACAATAATATGAATTTTAAAAGTCCAGCTTCTTGCTCAAGCCACGAGACCTTATATCATCTTGACAAATGGTTGTTCAGGCTATTCTTGAAAACCTCCAGTGATGGAGCATCTACAGCTCTGGGATTCAAACTTTTCTTTTGATGAATGGTTCTCACAGTCTGTTCTGACCCAACCCGGTTACCAGCAAGAAAATCTCAAACAAATGCAACAGCTCAAACCTTCACAGCTTTAATCTACAAATAAACTTCTTTGTAGATAAAAGATGGCTTGCAGCCAATTAGTCCAACCAGAAAAGCCGTGACAGAATTCTTCAGATAAGCTGGAGTCTTCACACACAATGCTGAGTCCTTAGAATGTTTTTGCTTTCTGCAAAAGCAAAAACTTTTTGAAACCAGGCTTATATTCCCTGGAGGGAGGGGCCATTACGTTGCATCCTTGCTCCCGAGTTGCCTGTGCTGCTCCAGCTGTTCTCTTCTACAAATCATCCTGTGCTCATACGCACTTGGCACAGGCTCCTCAGGAACCTCATCATCATGCTGCCAGCCCCCACAATCCCTGAAGGCAGCAGTCCACTCCCTGATGGTCCTGGCCCCTCATCAGAGTCATCGCTCTCTTCAGCCATCTGCACCTGCTGCCAGTGCAACCACAACACAGTCAGGAAAATTATCCTTAATTCTAGGTTGCAGCTCTCTTTAACAAGCTTTCATCCATTGCTTCTTGCCCTGCCCTCAGGTACTTTAGAGCAGCGGTCGCCAACCGGTGGGCCACGGCCCACTGGTGGGCCGTGGAAAGTTTTGGTGGGCTACAGAGAAATCTCACTCCCAGAGCACCCCCCAAAGCAATTAATCCAGGCTGCGCAGAAACACAAGGTTGCGGAACCCACCCACTCACTCCTTACCCAGCAAATTTGCCTGCTAAATTGCTATTTTTCCTTTTTTCCAACCATCAGGTATTTTGCTGTGCTGGGAGATTTAGATTATCTAGGAAGCAGGAAATGGTTGGATTTCTTGCTTTCTAGTCTTTAGATCTTTGGCTCTGCTTTTAAGCACAGCTGAACCTCCCTTAGGACTGAAGGTTCTGTTATTCAATGCAGACTCAGGGCAAGCAAATTTGAGAGGCTGAGCTAGCCGATGGCAGATAGATAGATCACTGAATGATTCTGTGAGCAACTCAATCTGCCTGCCTGCTTTGCTTGTTTTGGGGTAAAATAAAAAAAATCAATATTTACATACATGGTGTGTTGTGAGTTAATTTTGTGAGTTTGCTTGCTAGCAAATTTTATGTGACAGACTGAGCTAGCCAAGGCAGATAAATAGATCACTGAATGAATCTGTGATTCTGTGAGCAACTCAATCTGCCTGCCTGCTTTGCCTGATTTGAGGTAAAAGTTGCTCTTTTTTTATAAAAAAATCAATATTTATATAAATATTTATAATATTTACATACAAGCCATGCCCAGCCAGTCACATGACCACCAAGCCACACGCACAAATTAGGCCACACCCACAGAACCGGTTAGTGGTTCCTGTGATTTAAAATTATGAGTTTGGTGGTCCCTTAGATCCAAAAGGTTGGCGACCCCTGCTTTAGAGAATAAATTGATCCTTTCTTCTCTGTGACAGCACCTTAAGTAGTGGAAGGCAGCAATCATGTCACCCCCTAATTTTTTCTCTTCATTAGGCTAAATATACCTAATTCCTTTAATCATACAATTATTTTTTGTTAGTTTTGTTGCTCTTTAATTATTAATCCTTCTCGTTCTAACTGGTGCACAATTTTAGAAGACTTAAGGACTATATTTGGCTCTGAATCCCATCCAGTTCATAACCCATCAAAATTAGGTTAACTGCAATGAAAAATAATTCTATGTCACAAATCTGCCTCTTTGCATTTATTCACATGTGTGATATTCAGTTGCAGCTACTCTTTGACATAGTTAATTGTGGAAAATCAGAGAGGTAAATTCCTCTGGGTTATTGCAATGGTTATATGGGTATCTTCTTGATGTAGACATGATGGCACAAGCAAAATGAGGCAATAAAATGGATAGATATTGCAAACAATATTGATAAAACAATCATGGAGAAAGAAAGTAATACATCAGAACTAAGCTGTAGACACAAGAGAGGAATTAGTGCATAGAAAAAAACCTGAATCCTTTCCTTTTTAGCCAAAGAAGCCAAAGAAGTAAAACATATGTGAACTCTGATATGAAAATACCCCTTTTACTTATGAATTCACTCAGTGGATTAAAGCAAACTGGTGAATGCCACAGTATTGGGTCAAGGCAAACATTAGGACTGTCTTAAGATTATCATGGAGCAAGACCAAGGGAACAAAACCATATATATTTCAGGAAGATCTCTTTAATTCCAGTTGGGGTAGTTCATATGAAATCTTGGCAGATGTAATAGGAATTCAACAGCCCCATTCTTAGTGAATCAATGAAGGAGCGTTTCTTTGAAGGCTTTGAAACGCTTCTTCTAGGTTTCTCTTCAACTAGGCTAAGGTACTGTTTATGTCCAGAGCCATTCATTGTCTCTTGATTGTCAGGGCCTTGGTGCTCTCTGAACTTGATTATTTTCTTGCAGATGTTTCATTATCCAACTAAGTCGGACCCTACAGTTCAACCCTGAGCTACAAATATTCTCTATGTGTCTGTTGATTGTTTGTTCATTTTCTCTTGTCCTCATTTCCCAAGCTTATCCAGAATATCTCATTTGACTTAGTCTTGAATAACTCAGCATAAGGATTTCTTAATCTCATGCCTTTCTTCCTGAATAATAATAGCTTTCCAGTTTACAGGGTGGCTTAAAGGCAGGATTAGGAAACACATGGTTATTTAATGGCTGGTTATGCCCATGGACATTGGTGCTGGAAATGACATTTCAGCACCATCTGGAGCATCATAGGTTATTTACTTCCTGTTCCAGATGTTTGAGACGGCCATTATCCATCAGTGCCGGCCATCCTTGTTAGATGTTGGGGGTTCCTTTCTTGTTGAGGCTTATCGAAATAACTGCTGGAAAGTACACATTCTATGTATATGGTTATATTATTAATGACATTTAAATGTGTGTTTATTCTTCCCTCCAACTCTCAGTTCAAACTTGCTTTACATGTTATCTATAAAGGCTGACTTTATTCCTTTTTCTGAAACAAATTGTGAATTTGGAGGTTCTCAGAATCTAGTTAAGCTTTGATTTTGTTGTTGTTCAGTCACTGAGTTTTATCTGATTCTTTGCAACTGCATGGACCCATTGCACACTCGGCTGCTCTGTCTTCCACTATCTCCTTGAATTTGCTCAAATTCCTGTTCATTGAAGATTCTGTTCATTGAAGATTTGAAGATATCAGATCTGTTTATCTGCCATTCTTCAATGGAAGAAGAAGGAGGGGTGGAGTTGGTACAAGTAATCCTTTTTGATGTAACCTGAATATATTAAATCTTATATTGAATCTGTATTACTTGCACATGATATACAACTGGGAGATTGGAGCCAGATGTCTAGAAACTTGTCACCTCTTGGAGAGATAGAAGGGATTATAAAAATTCCAGCTCTGGAAGATACTCCCTGGGAAACTCTTCTAAGATTCGTTCCCAGAAAAGGGGAGGGGGGAATTAACATGTTGGTTCTTTGTTGACTAAATCCACATCTAAATAAGGGGAGGGGTTCTATCTCCCTTTATCTATTACTGTATGCCTGGAAACATCTTAGATTCTGCTTTGACTAGTATTGGGATTACTTCCTTTCAATAAAGAATTCCTTTGAAGTGCTTAGCTTTCAGAAGTTCATTCTTTTTCGGTTGAAGGGGAAAAGTCCAGTGCTTACACTCTTATTTTACTGTGGTCTTAAACACGTCTCTCTCTCCAACCTCAAATCTCAGATCTAAAATATGAGAGATAGAAAAAATATAGTTACTACCGGTAGTTGTGGTAAGGACTGCAGTATGAAATCTACTTTAAAAAAATAGCAATCTATTTCATAATAACCATTATTTTATGAATATAATGTTTTGTTCCAAGCTGAAGTAGTTCCAGTGATTTAACACTATAATGTTGTTTGCTATCCTTTGCATCTTACCCCGCTCCTCATGGGAAGGACTTTGAATGTCCTTGGTTATTGATTGCTGACCTTCTGAGTGTCATTGGTATTGCACAATGTTCATTGGCTATTGACTGATGATATTTAATGCATTGAAAAGGCTCAGTGACCTTATGTCATGGGTATTCAAGTTTGTGCCATGTGTGGCATCTCATAACTCATTAGTGTGACCCAATGAAAACTCTGATTTCAGAGTCAGGACAAACATTTTCTTTAATTTCACTAGTCCTGTCCATCACACCATATGACAGATAAACTGAATAATCCAGGAATGGAATTTAAATGCTACATGACAGCAATTTGCTTTATAAAGGAACCATTATTTTTGTGGTCAATATAATATCCACTAATACTCCGTGTATAAGAGCAAGGTCTAGACAATAAATAATAAATAAATAAGGCAGAAGAATTGCTTAAAGATTGCCAAATTGTTCTTTGTTGGGCTCAAATGACTTGCAGCGATGCAACATTGAATATCTACTTTGTGCATCTATTTTATAAAAGATTGATTAGCATTTCGGAATGGGTGCAGGAGAAGAAGCATCTCAGCCTTTCTCTTCTCTGGTGAAAATCATCCCTTCTGGACGTGCTGTTTGTGTAGGAAAGGAAACGGCCATTGTCAACAACAGAAATTGTGTTCGAACAGCAAAATGTAACTTCGTGTAGATTCTCACTGGGCTCAAATTCTCTCCCCTCACCCACCAGGGAAAACTACAGTGGAAACTATCAAATGATATAGAAAGAGCAGAATTGTTAATCACTGGAAATTGACTCCATTCAACACATTCGAAAATAAATGTATATAATTCATTATGTAATGGCAGGACCCACCAAAGATATTGCTCCTACTTTGTCTGACTGTCAACTATAGGTTCTCCCTTAGACGTAGACACTTAACATCCCTACTTGAAAGAACAGCCCATTGGATCTGAATCTCAGATTATCCCATTTCCTCCTGGGCTGTAAGCAGAATGGTTAAGTTTATAGTTAAAGCAGCTGAGCTGCTTTTCATCAATGAAATGGGGTATAAAGGCAAATATATTTATCTGAATATTGATTCTTTGTATTTACCACAAATCTATTTAATTACTGTATTTTCCTTTATTTTACCCTGGAATTAGATTCTCTCTATATTTTTTATTTGACATGGTTGCAAAACTAATTAAATCTGTCAACTATCATCCATCCATCTATCTATTGTTCATCTAAATATCTATCTTTCATCTATCTATATGTAAGCAGTTTCATTTCTAAAGATATTCTTAGGGCATCAAACCACATTTAATATCACATTCAATTTGAGTGGGTGTTCAAGTGTTGTCTTCGCTTTTTCTTAGTTAGCCAATTCCCTCAGTCCCAGGGACCTAGACCCCATTAATTATGGAAGAAGAAGAAAAGCAGCCATGGCACTTTGTTTTTGGCCCATTAAATGTGTAAGCCCAATGCAAATCAAATTACAGCAAGAGAGAATAGGTTAATCTCACTGAAGAGAAGCAAAAATGTTTTTCCTCATCACTTTCTTACTAGCACTGATCAGGAAAGGAAAAGATGTCAGAGAAAGAAGAGTGGAGTCTACTGTGCATGAGTGAAGAGGAGTTAAAAGAATCTAAGAGTAGGGGGACATGAATCAGGCACAGTCAGTTTCAAATCAGTGATTTGCATTTGCAGTCTGATTCAGTTTAGACTTCTATTTCAACTTGGAATGTTGATTGGCAGACTCATTGGATTACATTGTTCCGGTTTAGATTTCATAATTCTAATGAGATGTTTCTGCACATAGATGGATGTCTGAATAGTCTGAATCAAAGACATCCCAATTTGTTGATTCAAACAAGCTTGCTAATTGGAGATTCAAATTGGCTTCAGATCAAATATGCACATCAAATGCAACCTTCTCTAAGCCTCACAGGGAGATGCCTCATGTTGGAAGAGCCACAGTTGTTCACTCATTTCATTCTCCTCCCTACTTATTCCAGGCCACCAACTTTAACACCAAGCTCTAATATATCTGGTGTAGATCAAATTTTTTTTTAAAAAATGCAGTACACATCAGCGACAGGTAAAATATCCTTGAGCAACCTACTCATGAACAGTCAATGTTAGACCACAGTATTTTTCAGCCCAACTGTTTAGTTAAGATGGTTCTGTTAAGGTTTATTATTTTAGAAATAATTCAATGGTTTCTAAGGACATTTAATGAAAACCACAAGAAATAAAGAAAGGCCAAGCAGAGTGGAAAGGTAGTAGAGATGGCTTCAAATTTTAAAACGTTGAGCATCTAGCAACTTCGCAAATGGTGACAACATAAATTGTAGCCAGATATATGCAACCAGAATGTAAACTTCACCAAGTAGGGAAGCTATCTGGAATACCTACTAAATTAAAGATATAATCAAGGAGTCTGATGGGAAAAAACCTAATGAAGGAACACTCTCCTTGGTTAACCAAATTTTTCTTTGTGCTCTGAAAAAGGAAGAGCACTGAAAGGGTTACAGCTAGATTCATAAATTCTGGCATAATTCAGAAAGGATTTCAAAAGTACAGTTTGAATGGATTTATATGGATTGATTGATTGATTAAACTTGTTTTAATTATACTCATAAATGCCAAGCAGTTTCATTAAGTAGTATTATAGCCAAATACCTATTCAGAATGTTTTGTAATTTCAGAACAAGCAGTTCAAATTTAATGGGCAAATGAAACATTTAAAAAGAAAACACACAGAGCAAGTATAGTATGGTATGGTATGGTATGGTATGGTATAGATCTCTCTCTCTCTCTCTCTCTCTCTCTCTCTCTCTCTCTTTCTCTCCATCCATCTCTCATCTCTCTCCCTCTCTCCCTCCCTCCCTCCCTCCCTCCCTCCCTCCCTCCCTCCCTCCATGCTATTCAAGAATTAGGAGATGTTCAGGAAAACCATGTTAAATCTGACTAATGTGGCTGGAAATAAGACAATAAGACATTTGACAGAATTTACTATTTTAGGTTTTCAGTATGTTGATGAATCTGGAGTCAGAAAACATCAGAAAGTCAACAAAGGTTAAAAGAATTTCCAGGTTTCCTCTTATTGAGCTGTCATCAATTTTATTGCTAGAATGACTCCCATATTCTATGTGAAGAGGCTGGAAAGAGAGAACATGACTTCTTCCTCTAATTAAATTCCAATCTTTTGCCCAAATGGCTGAAAGGGCAACTGTCTTAAACCTTTGAACTTTATTTGTAATACAAAGCTTCAATTAGGTAAAAGACAATAATTAGCAAATCTTTTATCTTTGGGCATAATTTAATCTTTAAGAGAAGACATTTTAATCAATGGCGTGTAATGACAAGTTCATAAATTAATTAATCCCACCAATGAGAGTCTGGCAAAGATCAATGGGTGTTAAAAGAGATTCAGGATGAGGGGACACTGCTATAGTTACACTGTAACTCGATTCAATTTGGTTTAAAGATTCCTTTTTACAAAGTATTAGCTAGTTGAAAAGCTGATGCATTCTGCAAGGAGAACTCACTAAATATTCAGCTCCATCCGAACAATAAACATTGATATTTTCCCTCAGCTGAAATTCTAAAACATTTCAGTGGATGCTTTGAATGGCTTCTCACTTTTCCTCTTTTCCAGTAAGAAATATTGAGAATATTTTTTGAAAGTCTCTCCTTTTCAGTTGGCTCATCCCTTTTTCATTCCCAACCCAGATCTACACATCTTCACATAAAAAATTGACATTTACCTTAATGTTTGATGATGATGATGCACCATCAAGTCATTGTCAACTGTTAGCAACCACATACATAGATTTTTCTCCATGATTATCTGGCTCCCAACTTGATTCTTCAGCTCTTCCAACAATGTAATCATCACTACTGTAACTAAATTTATCCACCTTAGAGCCAACCTAGAACTAAGAAGAAATTTCCTGATGGTTAGAACAATTAATCAATGGATGGCTTGCATCTAGAAATTGTGGGTTCTCTCACTCTTACTCAACAAGAAGGGAGTGAACAACCATTTGTCTGAAATAGTACAGGAAGATTTAACTAGAAAAACTCCAAGGTTCCTTCCAACTCTCTTCTTCTGTTACCTGGCTGCTTATCATCCACTTATTCTCTTTCCTTCTACCTTTCCCATTATCAGAGCCTTCTCTAGGGAGTTGGGTCTTTGCATAGTGTGTCCAAAGTACGATACTTTGATCCTGGACATTGGTGCCTGTAGTGTGAACTCTACATTTGATGATCCGTTGGTTTGTTTCATTTGGCTGTCCATGTCATTCTCAGCAATCTTCTCTAACACCAAAGTTCAAAAGCATCACTGCTCTTATAATCTTATTCACATGTCTCCAGAGTCTTGGAAACCTGGGGGCCTCTTGGGTTTAATAGCCAACAAGATTTAAAAAACTAAGCAGCTAGTTATTTTCAGGAAAAGCTAGGACCATTTTTTATGATGGCAGCCAACATTCTGCTGATGTGACATGCAAGATCACAAGTACTGTGTGTACAAAACCCTGACAGAAAAAAAAGAAGAAAATATATAAAGATTACTTCAAAGTCAGTCAAGCCAACTGTCACCATACATTTCTGAGAAGTCCTAACAGGATGGAAAGAAAAAATGTTTATGGAGAGAAATACACTAAAAGCCAAAACTTGTTAATATAAGCACTGTATCCAAAGGTCAATATCAGTGTTTCAGAATACACACACACACACACACACACACACACACACACACACACACAAACTACCCAGAGTGAGGGCAAAACTTCCTTGAATATTTTTAGGCCTTTGCCGCCCTCTATAATTATAAACAAAAACAAAACACATAGACGGCATTTATAAAATTTGAGATATTAACTGTCAGAACAGAGTCTTGCGGGATTGACAGAAAGGTGAATCTCTCTTCAACTACTTGAAACGAAATATTCATAAGCTACTTCCAGGAGAAGGTCTTGGGAGGTGATATTGATAGTCATTCAACAGGTATCTTTCACTGATATCTTTTACCTACCCCAGTCAAAGGCCCTAGATAGTTGCCAGAGAAATTCACAACATGACATGGAACTGCATCTAGTAAAGTAGAATCAATTTCAAACTCACTTTAAAAGAAATGTCGATTTTAAGTTTTTATTCTTCCATCTTCTGTTTACTCTATAAGATTCTTGCATTAGCTTATGTTTTTCTTCTTTAAAAAAATCCTGAATGAAAATCCTCATACATTTTATATGCATATTATACCATGTACAGTTCTACCTTTTCTCCAAATACTTTTTAGCTAAGATTTTACTGTCTATTGCTTTTACTACTGTAATATGCTTTTCATTGCTTTATTTGCAGTAAATTATTACTCAATGCATTTCCAGTGTTGGATAAATTTTCCTGCATTCTCTCTACCAGTTCTGCTTTACACTGATGAAAGAAAATTTGCTTTAAAAATTAATTCAGGAGGAAGAAATTTTTGAGAAATTTCCCTTTTGGGCAGTGAGGAAGTTTGCACATTTACAAATGAGGAATGTGTTTCCCCACCCCCTTGGTTTTGCTTAGAGTAGAAAGAGTGATATAAGATTTTTAAAAAATCAAAATAAGAAAAACAAAAATAATATAAAGCAAAACTATCAGACACAAAGAATCAGGACCATCTGTTAGATTGCAGCATAGAAGATTTATTCAAGAATAAGATGCACAATAATCTAGTTAACCAAAGTTCAGCACTAAATTGGCATCAGATAAGGGTCAATGAAATTCAGGAAAGGTTGGACTTGGACTGTTTGTGGGAACACAACAATTCTAAGCTGATGACATGCTTAACTCCACCACCCAGCTATTCTTCTCTTTTCCTACAAAATTTATAAAAAGGGATAATGTATAAATTGGATTGAAGAGAGTCTGAAGGGAGGTGCTCTCATAGCTATATCTTCCATTCCTTGATCAAGAGCGGATAATCAGAAGGGATGGAAATATTTGTATCAAAAAGCAACAACAGGATCTTTTTTTCATCACCTCTGAGAATAAGGTGAGCCCAAACCCACCCCTGAGAGAAATTTAATAGAAATTTTCAAGCATCCTGAGACTAGAAACACATAGTAGGTGAAGTCGGGCACAAGGAACCAGGTTCACACTACGAGTGGATCAAAGTTAATTGTTTCAAAGCTTATTTAAAGGAATTTCACCTGACTGACTGCATTCTCTTGGCAACCGTCAGATAAGGCTTCCAGAGACTGAGTAAGGAAAGGCCTGCACCACTTTGTGCTGTGCAGGGACTCTAAGCTCAACCCCCTCTTCACATCACCCCCATTCTAGCTGGAGATTCCACCACATTTTCTCAGAAATTGAATTACAGTATTAGTACAACTAACTTCAATCTGGTCTTTTGAACTGGTTGAATAATGTGCTTCTCTTAATGCTGAGACCCAGTGGAGAGCTCCATAAAATATACAGTATATCTTCTCCATAATGGACCTCCCAGTCTTAGGTATTCCAGGACACATCTATAAGACATCCCTAAGTCCTATTTTACTACTTTCCAGCATCATGCATATATGCTTTTATTCTTTTTATCTTGCTATACAAGTTGAACTTAGGTCTGATGAACCCCACCTCCCATGAAATTTTCTTAGCAGTAAATTAGCTATAGTTATAGTTTTTTTTTTTTTTTACTTTTCACATAAAAGTAGAGGTTTTCTGTCCATGGATTAGCCAGCTCTGACACTGTGTAGCATTTTGTGAGATCCACCGATGATATCAAGGTGGTGATATTTCTCATGAAACACCATTAACTGATAATTTCCCCTTCCCCCCAAGAACAAATGCAGTGGTATTCCCCCCCGCCCCCACCATTAAGGAAGAGATGGAAGAAATAGAATTGAATGGAATGAAATGGAAAAGGAACAGTACGAAATGGATAGGAAATGAAAGGAGAAAGGGGAAAGGAAGGAAAGGTAAGGGAAAGGAAAGGAAAGGAAAGGAAAGGAAAGGAAAGGAAAGGAAAGGAAAGGAAAGGAAAGGAAAGGAAAGGAAAGGAAGGGAAGGGAAGGGAAGGGAAGGGAAAGGAAAGGATAAGGAAAGGAAAGGAAAGGAAAGGAAAGGAAAGGAAAGGAAAGGAAAGGAAAGGAAAAGATAGAATGAGACAAGATACAATGAAATGAAATGGAATAAGGGAATGGAGAACAGAACAGCACAGAATAATGGAAGGGAGAACAGAATAGAATATAACAAAGAAGATAGAATGAGAAAAGATAAAATGAGAGATGATCCAATGGAATGGAATAGAATTATGGAATGGAAAATTTAGAATAGAATAGGGTAGGATAGGATAGGATAGGATAATGAAATGGAGACTAGGATAGGATAGGATAGGATAGAATAATAGACTATACTTTTCTTTCGTTGAAGAAGCTTTGATCACACTTAGTATTAGACTGCCGTCTTCTGATGAAGATTAGAATGGCAGCCCATTCTTTAAAAAAAAACAATCTTGCAGTTGTAATTCGTCTCAAAGAATTAAAAAAAAAATCTTAAAATAAATGCAAGTTGAGAGGCTTCATTGCCATGTCATAAACTTCCTGAGAATAGCTGCTGGGAATTAACTAGATAGTATTTAGGGCTGCCCTTTATTGTTTGTTAATGTCTTTGCACCCTGTTTTGGAGGCTTTGCAGAAAAAAACCCACAATATTCAACTATGAAACATAGTGTCAAACCTGCCAGAAAGAGTGAGAAGGTATTTAAGTCTCCAAGGGTTGAGCAGAGTGAGAATGACAACAAGATAGATTTGGAGTTCAGAAAGGAAGGAAAGAAGAGGATGCAGCTTAGTAACTGAGCCAGCAGCTTGTTTATGAAATTGTAATCTGTTACTCACTTTCTCAGTAAAAAATTTCAGACTTCCAAGAAGTCTTCCTTGGAAAAAATTCCTAGGAAATTTAATTTAAATGCCACTAAGAAAAGGAAGGAACTATTTATCTTGGTTAGAAAAAGTTAATTATGTGAAAGAAGAGGCAGAGGAATTCCAAATGTCCGGCTGCTTAGATTAAAAAAAAAAAGGCAGAAGGTAGGTTAAATAGTTCTGTGGGTTAAGATGCAAAACAAAACTGGATTGTTTTGAACAGCATCTGGGGAAAAATGGTTGGGAAAGTTTGGGCCATAGAGTGATACCTTATTTAAAATAGACGAGATTAAAACAAACCATCAGATGGCACTGTTTCCCTTGGAATTAATGCAGCAAACAGCCTTTTCTCAGCTTGGGTCAGCCGAGGTCTGCTCAGATGACTAGCATGATCTAGAAATGAGAGATTGAGGAATAATATTAGTTAATTAAGAGGCAGCCCAGGAAGTCCATTTATAATCACTACTGGATTGAAGTGAGGGAGCCTAGAAGAAAGAACAAACATGAGACAGAGGAAAAGAGGTAACTGAGTGGTGCAGAAACCTCAAAAGGACAGAAAGAGAAAAAATTCTAGACTTTGACCTGATTCACACATGCAATCCTGGGCCTTCTTTCTTTCTGCGCCAACCCAGAAAGCTCAAACTGCCCAAGGAGCTGCTGATTCCAGTTCTATGATTGAGTCTGTCATCTGCACCTCTATGACTGTCTGGTTTGGTTCTGCAATCCAACAGGACAGACACAGACTTCAACAGATAATTAGGACTACAGAAAAAACGATTACTACCAACCTGCTTTCAGTTGGGGATCTGTATACCGTACAAGTCAAAAAGAGGGCTGTGAAAGTATCTACAGACCCCTCACATCCTAACCCTAACCCTAACCCTAACCCTAACCCTAACCCTAACCCTAACCCTAACCCTAACCCTAACCCTAACTCTATTCTATTCTATTCTATTCTATTCTATTCTATTCTATTCTATTCTATTCTATTCTATTCTTTCCTATCCTGTCCTATCCTATCCTACCCCATCCCATCCCATCCCATCCCATCCCATCCCATCCCATCCCATCCTCTACTCTACTCTACTCTACTCTACTCTACTCTACTCTACTCTACTCTACTCTACTCTACTCTACTTTTAAAAACCTCCAGTGATGGAGCGCTCACAACTTCTGAAGGCAAGTAATTTCACTGATTGTTTTTACTCTCAGGAAATTTCTCCTTAGTTCTAGCTTCTCTCCTTGATTAGTTTCCATCTGTTGCCTCTTGTGCTGCTTTGGAGAATAGGTCAACCCATTCCTCTCTGTGACAGCCCTTCAGATATTGGAAGATTGCTATCACGATGCTCCTTCTGTTTGAAACAAAACCATCCTGGAACATGGCAATGATAAACCCATGTCCATCTTGTTGCCAAGAAAATAACACACATCTCTCTGTGAAGATGCTTATCATGTTGTAGACCTTAAATGATGGATATCAGCATGTAAAGATGGTATATATTATCAACCTTTTTTTATGACAGGAAGCAAGATGTCTTCATCTCACTACTGACTCCTTGCACCTTCTTGCACCAATTTGTGGGTTTTCTTGGCAACATTTTCAGAAGTGGTTTGCCAGTGCCTCCTTTCTAAAGCAGAGAGAAAATAACTGGTCTAAATTCATCCAGCTGGTTTCTACACACATGAATCTAACAGGTCCCCCGATTTAATAGCTCTAGAATTCTATCTGGTTTGTTCTGACAAGTTGCTGAGTTGGGAACATAGAAATGAGTGTACACGTATTTTTTTAAGTAGAAAAATAGTGTCTGCATTCACGGATGTTGGTAAGAATGAAACAGAATAGATACTTTTAAGTTGTTTGGATTTGCATAGTTTTGAGCTGCACCTGCTATTTCAGGACTTTGATCATTATGCTTCATGTTAGGCCTGATGGAATTATTTTTATTGATATAACATATCTTTACATGACAAAACAGACAAAAAGGGCCTCTTTTGTGTGTTTGTGCGCAATATGGAATGTGCCTGAGATCCTTTTTTTAAAAAAATAGCATGATATAGACAAAGGACCACATTTTATGGCTTGCTTCAGAATACAAAACATAGAATAACAGAGTCTGAAGGGACCTTTGAGGTCTTCTAATCTAACCTCGTGCTCGAACAGGGGATTTTGTATTGTTGCAGACAAATAGCTGTCCAAGCTGTCTGTTCCTGAATAGCTGACCAACAACTTCCAGAGGCAAGCTGTTCCACTGATTAATTGTTCTCATATTCAGGAAATTTCTCCTTAATCCTAGGTTGAATCTCTCTTTGATGAGCTTCTTATCTATAGTTGTCTCTGGACCAGGCATATGAACATGCTAGTTTCTTTGGAAGTAGTTCAGACAAATGGTTCTTAAAAGTATTTTGTTTTTATCCCGCTCCCCTGGAATGGAAATCATTCAGAGGAAGGGAATCTGACAGAGGTGGTCTTCTTGGTTTTGGTTTTGCAAAACTGACAGTTCTGTCCATAAGCACCATTCACGATGATTGCTTAGTCCATTCCGCTAATCTTTACATTATACTAGCTCTTTGCAAATTCTACTTTTTTGTAACTTGAGTTTAAATTCAGGTTGGCTGAAATTCCAGGTATCCCTTCTTTGTCATCTTACAGTTTCTAGCTTACAATTGGGATCATCAAAGCTTATTACATTCCAGAAAGGTAGTCACATATGATGTGAGATGTGGAGAGAAAGTTTTTTATATTAATTGATCCCACACTGAATGCTGGCAATCCAACAGAATGAGAGATTGCATAAAGTAAGATTCAGCAAATAGTAAGCCAGGAGTTGAGATGGTAAATCACGTGGTGTTGTGGTTCGCCAGCAGCAGGTGTGGACGGCTGAAGTCTCAGAGAGCGAGGACTCAGATGAGGGGCCTGCGTGTGATGTAGGGATGGGGCCAGGCCCATCAGGGAGTGGAGTGCTGCCATTGGAGATTGTGGAGGCTGGCAGCAGTGATGAAGAGGCTCCCGAGGAGCCTGTGCCCAGTGCATGTGCACACAGGGCTGCTCGAAGGAAAGAGCAGCTGCAGCAGCACGGGCGACTCGGGAGTAAGGCTGGAAGGTAACGGCCCCTCCCCGAGAAGATAAAAACCAGCTGAAAAACTGCACTTCTTTGAAGAAGGCAAAGAAGTTAGGAATGTCTGAGTTGGTGTTTGGAGACGCTTTGATTTATTGTTTAGGAACTTTATCTGTTGTTCTTGGCATCCTTGCAAAAACTTGGCAAGGGTCTTTCTTATCAGAGCTGATTAGTTGGAAGTAGCCTTTTATCTGTGAAGAAACAGGATTCATAAATGAAACATTAAAAGGTGTTGCTGTTACCTTTGTCTCATGTTTGCTCTCTTGGAACCAGGTTCGGGTCAGAACAGACCGAGACCAGAAAAATGAAGAAGAGCATGAGAAGAGACAACCTCAGGCCTTCAAATTCTGCATCAGGGTTTTTCAACCTTGGCAACTTTAAGACATGTGGACTTTGGGAAGTTCACAAGCTTGGATGCCAAAAGATGAGAGAGATTAAACTTTAGATAGATGTTTATGATCCTAAACAGTCTTTTTTGGCAGATCAGTCATTACTGAGTTTCTCCCAAGGGAACCAGATCTGAAGTGACAAAACTGACAGTTCCCAGGAGAAGTTGAGTAAACTACCTTCCATCTTTCCAATGCAAAATATTTGTGCAGGCTCTGTATATTTTCTAAATCTTTATTCCCTGCAAATAGATGTTACGACTGGCAGAACATCACCCTAAATTTCAGATTTTAAACTTTGAGTCCTAAGGGCAGATGGATCCTCTGAGCATTGCTTTTCCTTTTCTCTGCTTCCAAGTCAGTTCAATTTTTTCCTCTGTTGCTTTTAGTCCCCTGAAGCTAACGGGTCAGAAAATAGAGGATACAGGTAAGGAAATCCCAAATAATTTAAATAACTCTTGAGATGAACTTTTAGCTTATTTGTTTTACTGCCTTGAATGAAAACCAGCCATCCAACTGATCACTTAGGGTATGATATCGTTCTTGCAACATTGCAGGGCAATTCCATCTCCAGGTTCAGAGGGTCCCAAACCCAGTTTAAAGAAGAGGATAACATTGGGAATAATTTACTATTGCTGCCATGGTGGGTGGCTAAATAGGAACAATGAATTTGAAAGCCAGGTTGGTTTTGCAGGGAAAGGAATCAACTTGGTCTCAATGAGCTTCATTTTTCATAAAGTGCACATATTATTTCTTTGTCCTCATTTCACTTTTCAATCCTATAGGCTTCCAGGATATTTTTTTTTAATATATAAAAACTTGCTTCTCAGTAGCAGAACTTGGCTGAGTATTGATAGGGGTTGTTGAATTGCTTGTGAGCAAAAAAACAAAAACAAACAAACAAACAAAAAAGAACAGATCGTAGATATAACTGCAGTTCTGTCCTGATTTTCTTTAAAGGAAATATTAGATAATAAGGAAATAATCACATCTTTTCATATTAAAACTGGTACCTATTTTGATGCCCGTTTTTATTTTATAATAATAAAAATACACAATTTAATTTGCCCTTTTGTCTAATGTACATCATTTTTGCCAACAATTTAAGTTAATATAACTTACTTTGTACGGGATCTTTGTGCAAATGCCTTTATATCAAGGGTGGTATTCAGCAGGTTCTGACCAGTTCTGGAGAACCGGTAGTGGAAATTTTGAGTAGTTCAGAGAACCAGCAAATCCCACCTCTGACTGGAGATTTTACAGTATCCTTCCCCTGCCACGCCCACCAAACCACGCCCACAGAACCGGTAGTAAAAAAAATTGAATCCCACCACTGCTTTATACACTGCGTGCATTTTTCTGCAGCCTTTTTGCTAATGATCATTCATTTTTATTGCTACACTGCAACCCAGAATGAGAAGTAAAAAAATGTGGAACGATAGCTAAGGTTCAGGAACCACCAGATAAATAAATGTGCATTCAAACTTTAAATGAAGGCATTTTTTTTCCTGTTCCTTCTACATAGGTTAAAGGGCTGAAATGATCAGGAATGAGCCTTCCCCATTCACAACACTTACTCACATGCCTCAAAGCAAACATTTGCAGGTATATATTTCACACCTTGTTATATAGGTTTTACTCCTGAAGCATGCCAGCTGATCTGCGCAGCAATAAAAGTGGAAAATGCTTTGGATTGCATTAGGTTCACTGTGTTTTCAATAAATGCTTTAGGCACAAGCCTTTTTAAAGCATGTTTTATTCTTGGTGCTTTATTTATTCCTCATGAAGTATCAATCTCCCTCACTCTCTCTCTCTCTTTTTCTTCCTGCGACATGCTTTTTCTTCAATTAATCATTTTGATTTCCTCATGCTGTGCGTATGTCATTTTTCCTTGCAGTGTTAAGACTTTATCAAGTTCCTATCTTGTTGTGTTTAATAAATCATTTGTTGGCTGTACACGGAGCAGGGTCTTTCGAATGAGTATTAGAACATTTCGTTGCTGCTACATTACTTTCCTTTGACACTTTGGTTTTTCACTTATGAGCTGTAGCTCAAAATAAAACAAAACCAAAAAAATAAAAAACAAAAAACAAGGGGAAAGGAAACAAGGAACAAGACAGCCACTAGAAAAATAGGAGACAGAATCTAATTTCCAAACATTTGTTTCAATAGTCATACAAACTTCATCTAATCATATTTATCATCATTTCTCCTGCTTGCAAAGATGCTCTGAAAAACTGTGACGATCAGCTATGAGAGAAAAAGAAAGGAAGGAGGCAGGGAGAGAAAGTAATAAGTCAGTATACCAAAATATAAGTGGCAGAGGAGTTAGAGGAAAATCTCTTATTAAAATGCTTTTAATCCATTCAATAGGTTGTTCAGACTCCATAACTTATGCAAGCCTGCTTTTTCTTTTCTTTTTTGGAATCTAATACCACATTTTGCTAACACAAAATAAGAACTGTCCTCTATAATTACCATGGCTGGGGCAGTCGTTTAAAATGGGAATCTCTTGTAGCGAGATCGTATCTTTAGGGTGGCCTTCTTTGACCTTCTGCTCTTCAGGTATGATGGATCTCAACTCCCTGAAGCTCCCGACAGTCAAAATTGGCTCTTGGATTCTGGGAATTAAAGTCCATCATATCTGAAGGGCACCGAGTGGGGGTGAAAATGAACTATAGATATAAGTGGTGCACGCGAGTATGAAAGCTTTTGCCTTGAAATATTGAATAAACATTGAAATAAGTCCCTACTGCCAGCTAAATTACTTTTGTGCCTGGGGCAAAACATTGCACTACTGTTTTTCTACGCTTGGTTTCTCCTTCTCACTTTCCCGCCCCATTGATGGCTGGTCTGAGACATTTTGTTCCCAAAAGCAAAGTAGCAAATATAACCTTTTGCTTCTATAACATCCTACGTGCACCTCAGCTCAAATTTGTGCACTACGTATTGTAGAGATTATAGGCAGATATATTAGTTATTGTTGCGACAGGAGTAGGTATTTCTACTCAGACAGGAGTAGGTATTTCTCCTTACATAGGAGAAAGAAACTATGGTATGATTGCAAGAGGGACTATGGCCCAATTTGGACCATCTGATGAGATTAAGTCTCCTCTTGTCTAGTTACCAGTTGTGTCTCCATAGTTCTTCTGGTTTTGCAGGAAGGTTGAAGCTGTCAGCTTTGCGAGGTAGGCCACACAAGAAGCACACCCAAGTCTGAAAGAACATATCTCGCTCTTCACTTTTGCAGTTTAAGAAACTCCAAAATAAGCTAGAAGGTGAGATTAAATGTCTCATCAGTTTGGAGTCATAACGCTGCCACAAGAGACCCAAGCCTGGCCTCCCTTGTATTTTAACACAAATTCAGTTGACTCGATTCTTGTGTATAGGGAGCAATAATAAACTCTTCTATGATTTGAACTCAGTGAATGCTTCTGATTATTTGAACTTCCTCCTCCTCCTCCTCCTCCTCCTCCTTTTCCTTCTCTCTTTTTTTGACCACTGAATATCAAGCAGTGCTGCCTTGTTGTCAGCACAAAGAACAAAATGGCATTTTCTTTTGGCTTAAAAATAAGCCGTTGATGTTCCAGAACTGAAGCAAAGTATTTTTTTTTCTGCTTGTAGCTTCTTATTTGCCACCCATCCTGTAGCTGTCAAAAACGACACCATTGCTTTCCCATAATAAAATGTCCATCAGTGGCCTCGGGGCCAATGTGCCAGTTTTAATCAACCCAAAACCCTTTATTTTCAAATAAGTTCCAGCAATTGTGCTCTGTGCGTGTTGCTTCTTTTGCCCGTAATGTGGTACTCAATTGGTGTAATGGGAACACAAGCCATTAATAAAAGATTAAAGGGAAACGTAGCAGGAGGGAGCACCAAAAAGCTTTGAGAATTTAAAATTCCAAGCATATCTCCATAGGCGTGTCTTTATAAAAGGCAGTTTCCTCGACAAGTGTTGAAATGAAGTTCCCTCTACCTGTTCAATTATAAAATCAGACATGTGAACTTTCAGATTGCTGTGCTGAGCAAAACAGATGCAGGCTTTTTAAAGATGATTAAATTAAAGGAATTCAGAGTTTTTAAGAATCAGAGCCTCCTACGAGCACAGTTGGAAAACTGCAGCGTGCTATTCCTCCCAACCTCATTAAACTGTCATAAATGAGAATGCTATATCTCCTGGCTTCCCCTTTCTGATTGCCAAGGATTCGCCTTGCAAATTGCAGCTCCTTTGCAAACTGGACATTGCCCCCTTATGCTGTCTGTAGTCGTATGTTGGGTGACAACAAAGCTGTCTCCATAGGGATGCTGGCTTGTGATGTCATAATTGCGGGAAGACAGCCTTGCGAGTATTATTTGGAACTGGCAGGGTTGGCATTTATCTGATGAGTTCCGAAGAGACTGATCACAATAGCTAGATTATATTTTAATTAAACAATTGCCTTCAGAAGTTGTGGGTGCTCCATCACTGGAGGCTTTTAAGAAGAGATTATAGCCATAATACGGTCTCCTTCTGGAGCAAGGGCCTCCACGGTCCCTTCCAATTCTGTTATTCTGTTATTCTGTAACTCTCTGCACCCAGTTCTTCACATTTTCCTCCAACGTCTCTTTACCTTTTCCCCAATGAGCCAACTCAGTTCTCAGTGTACCAGTTTCTTTTCCTCTATTCATTGTCCAAAATTGGAGTTCCCTTGCTTCTACCAATAGCACAATCTTATGAATAATTGTTGTTAGTTGTGTTCCCTTGCAGTATGATCCATTTGTTTTCTGCCTCTTAGGATTTTTTGTGTTTTTCCAACAAAAGTTTGGTATTATACCTCAATTAGGTGCTTAATCCTTCCTGGATTTGTCTTAAAATATTTACCAAGATTCAGGATCTCTGGTTATTTTCATGTAAATAATTTGGAGCATCATCAAGGGCTATTCAGTCATGCTTGGGGCAAAAATCATAACAATATGGGCACTTAAGTAATGGCTGCATAATTCTATAACCAAGTATAAGTCTTGTCTGCGATGATCTCTCTTTTTCTTCTGTTTGTGCAAATCTCTGGTCGGCTGTGCTGTTTTCAGTTGCATACATACCGTATTGTCAATCATTCCAATGTAACCCGGAATATAAATAGACCATTAAAAAATGTAAGTGTGCATTTTGGGAAATATTTATATTTCTTTTTCCAAGATTCACCAGAGTCCAGGCTAGAGTGAAATCCAATGCATAGTCATTCCAAGTTGTTTATTGTATTTAGTTATATTATGTGGGATTTCTAATTGCCTTCCTCCCTCCCTCTCCCCCTCTCCCCCTCCCTCTCTTCATTTCATGTTCATTTAAGGATATGCATAATTAAGATTGCTGTTTGTATCTTTTTATGCTCAAAGTTATGAGTTTCTTTGGCTCTTTACACTCTGGCTATGGTGTGTGCTATTGATCAGAGATTTCATTGGTGTTTGACTTTGTTAACCACTGCAGGCTGGTTTAGCTGGAAATAAGCAGGATAAAACTAAAATGAATAAATACTAAGTAAGTAAGCCCCACAGCCTGATTTGGAGGCATTTTTGGGCAGGAAGAGGGAAGAGAAGAATGTTTAAAAGTGGATTAGGTTGGGGATTTTAACAGGCAATCCTTCTGGGTCCAACTTTTGATTTGGTGCAATGATGCAGTAGATTTTGTGCCTGATTGTTTTGCTTTGCTCACAGTTCCTTCCCTTTGGTACGTTTTTCCCTCTAAGATTTCATTTATAATTGATAAGTAAGCAAAGAAGGAAATGAAGTGAACTGGTTGCCTTCTTCAATCTGTCCACAGGCTGCAAAATTTTCAGCGTCAGTTATTTGAGCGCAATATATAGTTCTATTCAGGAAAAAAGAAAGATGCTTTACTGTCAAGGAATGTCATATTGTCACAAAAAGGATGAGGTTCTTCCATTTTCTAGTTGTAAACATGCCTCAGACAGGTGAGGCTTTTATTCCTGCCAAGGGCAGAAAAAGTGATTTGACAGGTTAAAGTCATTACAGTGAAAGAAACCGGCTTCATAATTGTTCAAATTAGACTTGACATCAAATTTTCTGAGAATTCAAAAGCAGGATAATTTGTATGTGAGAAAACCTTGCAATATGAGCTGGCATTCAAAATGTCTGAATAATCAAGCATTTAGATACAGCGCAGGAAGTCCTGTTTGCTTGAGATTTTTTTAACCATCTCGATAAGGTGTGGGGTTTTTAAAATGCTCGCTCAAGTTTTGCAGCTACTAGGAGTGAAAAGTCAGTTAATTTTTTTCTTTGCAATATGCATATAAACACTTGCCATGCAATACATCCGTTGGCATGCTACAGAACACATTTGAATAGAGGGGCATGAAATAATAAAACTCCAACATTACGATCAAATATAACAAACAAACTTTCTTAGAACAAGGATGATCATTTGCTTTGGGGATTGAAAGGCTCTGATAAAATAAAAGTACATTTAATATTTCCCAGCTGACATGATCATTTGTGATATGTGTTGGGGAAGAGATTTGTTGATATGAAGAAGCATTCAAATATTTCACTTCTTTCCTTCATATTTTGGCTGTCTGAAAACAAGAGCGCCTACATATTTGGGAGGAAATTAAGAGAACCAAAATGAGCATACATGAATGTATACACACGCTCATGGATACATACAGTGGAGCATGGGAGCAAAGCTGCAGGAAATTAAAATAGGGAACACTCACCGGAGCAGAAAAAGGGAAATCTAAATTAAATAACCAGATAAATATGTGAGAAGTATTCCAAATATGCTTCTAAAAGAATTTAACATACAGCAACAGAATACATAATAACAGAGTTGGAAGGGCTCTTTGAGGTCTTCTATTTCGGCCCCCTGCCTAAGCAGGAGAACTTATACCATCATGGACAAATGGCTGTCCAATCTCTTCTTGAAAACCTCCAGTGATGAAGCATCTACAACCTCTGGAGGTAAGCTGTTCAACTGATTAATGTTAACTGTTAATGGAAATGTTCACACTGTTTTGAATTTCTGGATGGATGTTGATTTTGTACCTGTACTTGCAGTTACGGCACAACGTTTTGTTGTAAGCCTGGATGTGTGGCTCTGTATGAATATTTCAGAGTGTGAAGCAAAATATCTTTTCCCCCCTTTCACTCCATGCCTCCTTTCCAAGTTTGCGACTATTTTCAAAGAAAGAAATATCTGAGCCTACATAGCAGTGAAATATTGATGTGACTTCTTCTCCTGGCTATGATCCTTGTGACGGTGTAGGAATTGTTCTGTCCTATCAAACTTGCTTGGCTTGTCAGCTCTGTTGTTTGGGTGTCACTGGCAGATGTGATATTGAAACAGTTCATGGCAGAAGATGGAGAAGGAAATGTTGGCTTGCAACAAAATGAGCTTGGGAGCCTTCAATAAATGGAGGTTTATGTTTCCGGCTCAGAACTCAGCAATTAGATTTTTCAATAATGCTTTTGGGGGAGGTAATTGATATTTGCTAGAGGCAACGGAAGTGGATATTTGTATTTTGCTTGATAGAATCATAGGAATATTTCAATCGGAAGAAAGGCGAAAATGTTTTGATCAATCTGCAAGCTGGGAGAATCAATTAAAAAATGTTGAAGGAAACCGTAATTAATCTCAGTTGTTTTACAAAGAATTACTCTTGGTAAATACCAATAAGCGAGCTAGCAAACAATATAATACAATAAAATACATACATACATACATACATACATACATACATACATAATTTTTATTTATTTATTTTTGTCAATTACTTACAAGATAATAGGTATAAGTAAAACATAACATAAGTTATGAATACATGTATGTATGTATGTGTGTATATATATATATATATATATATATATATATATATATATGAAAAATTAAAAAAAATAAAAGAAACAATAGGACAGGGACGGTAGGCACGTTGGTGCGCTTATGCACACCCCCTACAGACCTCTTAGGAAAGGGGTGAAGTCAATAGTAGACAGTCTAAGGTTAAAGTTTTTGGGGTTTGGGGAAGAAACCACAGAGTCAGGTAGAGTATTGCAGACATTGACCACTCTGTTGCTGAAGTCGTATTTCCTGCAATCAAATTAGTGCAATTAACCTTGAGTTTGTATCTATTGTTTGCTCTTGTATTGTTATGGTTGAAGCTGAAGTATCCATTGACAGGTAGGACATTGCAATGTATGATTTTATATACTATACTTAGATCGGACCGAAGGTGGCATAGTTCTAGGTTTTCTAGGTCTAGAATTTCAAGTCTAGTAGCATAAGGTATTCTGCAACAAGTAGAGGAGTGGAGAACACTTCTTGTGAAATACTTCTGGACTTTCTCTACTATGTTAATATCAGATACGTAATGTGGTTTCCAGACTGATGAGCTGTATTCGAGTATTGGTCTAGCAAATGTTTTGTATGCTCTAGTTAGTAGTGTAGTAGTGTAGGTCATTTATGTAGAGTATGAAAAGAGTTGATACTAGAACACTGCCTTGGGGGACCCCACTGTTGACAGGTACAGAATTTGATAGTATGCTCCCAATTTTGAGCATTTGTTGTCTGTTTGACAAGAATGTTTCTATCCAGTAATGCAGGTATCCAGAGATACCGTAAGACTTTAGTTTTAGGAGTAGTTTGTCGTGTGCCACTGAATCAAAGACTTTACAGAAGTCTATGCAGATTGCATCGATTGCTTTGCCCTGATCGAGTTGTGTAGTCCATATGTTTTTGAAGTATAAGAGTTGCAGATTACATGATAGTTTTTTCTTGAAACCAAATTGTTTATTAGAAAGTAGGTTGTTTGTTTCTAAGTGGATAAATGAACAATATGATAAAATTATCTATCTATATCTATATCTATATCTATATCTATATCTATATCTATATCTATATCTATATCTATATCTATCTATCTATCTATCTATCTATCTATCTATCTATCTATCTATCTATCTATCTATCTATGGTATTCAGCATTGTTTGGATATTTTCCCACATCGTTATAGTTGTGTTTTTAAAGTTGTAGCAATGTTTCAGCAGAATCTCATCTGCCATCATCAGGCTTCTGTATTGTGAGTCAGGCTTTCACAGCCGTTTCGGTTTTAAATTTGGTGCTAGCCTACTGCTGTGCCAGTAAAAACAGACCCAGACTCCCAACCAATCAGGATGAAGAAAAAACCATTCTGGCACAGCAGTAGTCTAGCAACAAATTTAAAACAGAAACATCTGTGAAAGCCTGACTCACAGACAAACACAATACAGAAGCCTGATGATGGCAGATGAAATTCTGCCGAAATGTTGCTTTAAAAGCACAATTATAATGACATGGGAAAATACCTGAACAAAGCTGAATATATATAATATATAATATATAATATATATATATATGAAAGGTTGAGGGAGCTAACTACATCTAGTCCATCAAAGAGATAGATTAGAGGTGACATGATAACTGAGTACTTGAGGGGCAGTCACAGAGAAGAGTGGCTTGACCTAATCTCCAAAGCACCTGAGGGAAAGACAAGAAGTGGAAGCTTGCTAAATCTGGTACTACAAAGAAACTTCCTGACAGTGAGAACAATTAATCACTGGAACAGCTTGCCTTCTGAAGTTGTGAATGCTCCATCTCTGGAGATTTTCAAAAATAGACTGGAGAACTATTTGACTAGGATGGCATAAGGTCTTCTGCCTTGAGCAACAGGGTGGACTAGAAGGTGTTCGAATCCCTAGCGCCACATCATGGAATGAGCTCCTTGTCCCAGCTTCTGCCAACCTAGCAGTTCGAAAACATGTAAAAATGCAAGTAGAAAAATAGGGGCCACTTTGGTGGGAAGGTAACAGCATTCTGTGTGCCTTCGGCATTTAGTCCTTCTGGCCACATAACCAGGGAGATGTCTTTGGACAGCACTGGCTCTTTGGCTTTGTAACAGAGATGAGCACCACCCCCTAGACCTGGAAACAACTAGCATGTATGTATGAGGGGAACCTTTACCTTTACCTTATGCCAGTGTTTGACTTCCTGCTTATGAACTTCATATGGACATGTTTGGTTCTTGGCATTTGATAAGGTCAATAAGGATTCTTATGATCTGATTGTATTCTTCCATTAACATAATAAAATTGTGCCTTGGTCTCATATATGCAAAGTCCATTTTTGCCTCCTGAACTATGTTTCACTTCTTGGAGCTGCAAAACATTCTCTTCCATCTGGAAACACAATTATATGTCAAGGAAATCCATATTTTTAAGCAAGAAAATCTAGAAATGACAAATGACATTCCTCTATTCATTGCAGAATACCTTATGCCACTAGACTTGAAATTCTAGACCTAGAAAACCTTGAATTACGCCGTCTTCGATCTGATCTATGTATGGTATATAAAATCATACATTGCAATGTCCTACTTGTCAATGAATACTTCAGCTTCAACCATAACAATACAAGAGCAAACAATAGATACAAACTCAAGGTTAATTGCACCAAACTTGATTGCAGGAAATACGACTTCAGCAACAGAGTGGTCAATGTCTGGAATAATCTACCTGACTCTGTGGTTTCTCACACAAACCCCAAAAACTTTAACCTTAGACTTTCTATTATTGACCTCACCCCTTTCCTAAGAGGTCTGTAGGGGGCAAGCATAAGCGCACCAACATGCCTACCGTCCCTGTCCTATTGTTTCTTTTGTTTTTCTTCTATGTACCCATTTCATGTATTCATAACTATGTATATACTTATACCTATTATCTTGTAAGCGATTGACAAATCAAAATAAATAAAATAATAAATAAATAAATAAATAAATAAATAAATAAATAAATAAGGAATGTCTGTTGTTACTTAGTAAAGAGAGTTCCTAAACTTGACTGATGTATTAGATATCCCTGTACTGAATATTGGAACCAGTTTGTTTGGAAGGAATTATTGGAAAATAATACACTGTAAGTTTGGGGTTTGATTTAAAATTTCTGGGTAACTCTTGCACAATAGTCTAGGGCTAAATACTTAATATATCTACTGATCAAGAAAACCTGAAAGCAGAATAGGAGTGGCTTACCATGCTTTGAAAACATACGCATTAATATCTAAAAGAGAGTTGCTTCTGCAAGTTTATTGTGTAATGTTGTCTAACATTATCTTGAGATTTATTTATTCAGCACATTTCTATATCAGCCATCTCACTTAAGCAACTCTAGGTGGCTTATAATAAAAACAATCAAATTTATCTGTCTCATCACTTGCTGGTTGTTTTAGAGAAGAATGGTTTTGTATTTTTTTTAAATTCCTCTCAGTTTTAATGAAGTAACATTATAAGAATAATCCATCCTAATATTCTTAGAGTATGGCTGTTACCAAACTTCTGAAATGGCACTGCAGAGATGATATTTTTAATTTAAATCTTAAGGGCTATCTATGGTATTTTATTCTGTCTGTCTGTCTGTCTACCTGATTGCATCTCTCTCTCTCTCTCTCCTCCCTTTCCCTTTTTGTCTCTCTCTCACTCATCTCTTTCATCCTCTCTTATCTATCTATCTATCTATCTATCTATCTATCTATCTATCTATCTATCTATCTATCTATCTATCTATCTATCTATCTATCTATCTATCTCTTCAGGAAAGAAAGTGGTCCCCTAACTAGCTCTCAGTTCTATTCCATTAACTCTACCTCCCTGCCTTCCACTCTCCATCTTGTAACTTGGCCTCTTTTAAACTCTCATCTTGTGAATATTCGCTTCTAATCTGATACCTCAGTATACATATCTAAACATGATCAGTGACAGTTTTAGCTGCAGGGTGAGACTTTCTGTGACAAGGGCAGCCCACTCTGATTGGAGGCCATTCATTGCAAGTGACTGCAGCTGTCTCTTCAGCTGACACTTGGAGCCTTGAAGAATGAGTACGACGAAAGCTCTTTGGACAGAAAACTTCCCCCGACAAGAAGGTGACAGCTCCTTCCACAGCTGCCCTGTGATAGGCCTTGGATTGCGAGGGAGAAGGGGAACATGATGGCTAATTTAAATTGGTGTAAGGCCATGCAGTTGTGGGGCAAAGCAATTCTAGCGGATTTGTGAGGCAAAAGCAGAGGATGGAAGGAAAGGTCCCTCTGGTTGGTTACTCTGGGTCCATACAACTCTCTAAAGGCCAGGTTTCTTCAGAAAGAGGAAAATTGAACCATTGCCAGCTTGGTCAAATACTTCCCCCAACCCTCTTGGGGGGGGGGGGGAACTACAGTATTATTATTATTAGAGCACTGCACACCAGAACAACTAGACACAAGGACAATTTTTCCCTGAACGCCATCATTCTGCTAAACAAATAATTCCCTCAACACTGTCAATCTCTTTACTAAGTCTGCATTACTGTTATGATTAATCCTGCCATCCTTCCTCTCACCCATCTCCTCCCACTTATGACTGTATGACTGTAACTTTGTTGCTTGTATCCTAACGATTTATATTGATTGTCTCCTAGTATGATTTGATTGCTAATTTGTATCCTAGACTATTATTAAGTGTTGTACCTTATAATTCTCGACGAATGTATCTTTTCTTTTTATGTACACTGAGAGCATATGCACCAAAGACGAATTCCTTGTTTGTCCAATCACACTTGGCCAATAAAGAATTCTATTCTATTCTATTCTATTCTATTCTATTCTATTCTATTCTATTCTATTCTATTCTAAATCTTAATCTTAATCTTAATCTTAATCTTAATTTTCTTATTCATATTCATATTCATTAAACATGAAACTCGGTCAACTGAACATTTTAAGAATATATCAAAAATATCATTGACTGGTGCTGATGGTTGATATGGGTTGCTGCCAGCATTCTAGATATCAACCAAGTATCTTCTTAAAATGTACGATGTTCCGAGTTCTGCATTTTTTTGCAGTTCCACTGGTGTTATTGCAGGAAGCTGCAATTTCTTGATGTATTTTGTAAAATTCTTAGACATGGTGTCTAGTGCCCTGATGACAATGGGTATCATTGTTACATGTTTCATCTATAATCGCATAGTTTTGATGGTCAGGTCGCGATGTTTCGTGATTTTTTTCCAATTCTTTTTCTTCAACTCTAGCGTCTCCTCATACCGCGATATCAATGAATTGTATGCATTGAGTTTTGATAACTGTGATATGTGGCGTGTTGTGTTCCAAATGACGATCCGTCTGTATCCAAAAGTCCCACAAGATGATAATGATGATCATCTTCTTCTTCTTCCTCTTCTTCCTCTTCTTCTTCTTCCTCTTCTTCCTCTTCCTCCTCCTCCTCTTCCTCTTCTTCTTCCTCCTCCCCCTCCCTGTTGGGAAGTGAGATAAGTAGATGTGGAAGTTTAAAGGTATTGTCTCAAGATGTTCTGAGTAAAGCTGCCTTCTGTAATTGACCAAAGGATATTTTGGTGTTTAAGTGATTTAGTAAGCAACAAATAGTGGTGTCACTGAACAGCAAAAAACTCTTTTGTTTACAGAACAAAATGTGCTGGAACGAAGCAGGAACCCCAAATCTCAAAGGCTTCTGCTGGTTTGCATTCGATAGTGAATGCTTCATGTCTCTCTAACTGGACCCATAAATAAGGCGTGGCCATTTCCAAAAAGGTCCAGGCACTCAGAGTAAAAAGCAGAATGGCTGTTGTAGCTTAATCATTTTTCAGTGTGTTTGTCTCAACTTCACTGTGCCATCCAGTTAGATAATGTGCCCACGAGGCACATTTGACTTCATTGCTCACCTTTCTTCCTACACACATAGCTTATTCTTTGCACCAGTGCCAAAGAGACTGGAACTGCTATTCTAAGGACAGAAACCACATTGGGCAACTTAAGACTGGAAATCTAAACTGCAAAATCAAATAACAGAGGGAGAGAAAGAGAGAGGTAAGACTGGATCTATTTTCTCCCAAGAAATAACTTTTGCCTTTGGACTTTGGGCTTGGTTTGAGATGAAATTTGTTTCCTCTGAAAATTAAGACTTGGTTGGTTGGTTTTCATACGACTGCGGTTCATTTTGTTTCTAGAGGCTTTTTTAAAAAAAATGTTGAGATAAGAAAACCAGAACTATTTTCAACCTTTGCGATTTTTAAAATCCAACCCTGCTACAAAACCCCATAGGTTTAGTGCATGTATAAATTCCACTCACTTTTGTAGACATACTGTTTGAGTTTATAGAATAGATTTATAACCATGCTTTTGAGATAAGGAAAGCTAAATGAATTTGGGATACATCTGGAAAAACATTGCTCCTTGTTCTGGTGTTTGGTTATACCTTAGAATAGCTAAAGGTAAAATGCCAAGGGGAAAAAAAATGCCGCAAATTCTACCAGCAGCCAAATAAAACATCTGGTTTTCAAAAGGATTTGCCTTTTTTTTTTTTAATAGAGCAAGAGAACTGCGTAGATCAATGCATGCCTTTCCTAATTTCATTAATGTGATCCCATGTCCATCCCATGGCAGTTTAATAGCCATTATTTGTGGCCTCCATCAAGTAAAGCTGTAGCCATAAATCCCATGTCACGTAAATGAAGGCGTAAACGTCAATCTGCATTACTGAATAATATTTATGATTTTAATTAAATGAAACTCATTGTGACGTTTATTAGATCACCAGTTACTTGTTAATGGCAACAAAATGACTTTGGCTGATAAGAATAATTCTTAAAAAGTCTTTTAGGAATGATTGGGTTGCGGCAGTGGGCATTGCGGTTGGTTGCTAACTTCCCAATTGAACAACATGGCTAGATTTATTTGCAGAACAAATATTTTATTTAGTTCATGTACTTTCTGGCCACTTCACAATAATTGGGAAGTCTGCAGGAGCTTGGGATGTCTTCTTTGCTCAGATACAATGAGATGCATTTGGTACTCAGGTTCTGGCTACCTGCTGGTTCAAATGAGTTTGGAGAATTTGCAGTTCATCATATTGGGAAATCAATATGATCAAACATTGGATTAACCTGTGGTGGGAAATCGCCATGTCACGATTTCTTTGTGCATCCCTTGTTTGCAAAGAAACGAACTTCTATGCAAGTCTGGGTGAACTCAGTGAAGAGTGGGAGATATGGAGGGAGCCAGTTTCGCATAGTAGTTAAGACATTGACTAGAAACTGGGAGATTGTGAGTTCTAATTCCATCATTGGCACAAATCCAACTGGGTGACCTTGGGCCAGTCACTCACACTCAGCCCTATGAAGGAGGCAATGGAAAACCACTCCTTGCCAAGGAAACTGTAGGGACTTGTCCAGTCAGTGGTCAACAATCCACACCAACCCAAAGGCACGTACACACACACACACACACACACACACACACAACACACACACACACACAGACAAACATCCACCCAAAGGAATGTATAAATTACTGTGATCAGTTGTCAGTATTGCTCATCAAATTATTTCCATCATTCTGCAATGTAAACAAGCAAGAAATCTTTCTCTGTCTTTTGGCACACTACTTTCTTGAAAATATATGAATCTGGTGTGCGTTACTTTTCCCACTACGCTTGTATTCAGATACAGCTTTGGAGGAAAGAACGGCAATTTCTTTAATTTACTATTTTTTTTAAAAAAAAGGGGGGGATGGAGAAATGAGCACTCTTCAAATAATTGCTTTTTTCTGGGAAGTGCAAATTAGATCAGTTTATATAAAAATTCAAACCTAACAAAATGTTCAGTCATCCTTAATGAAGAGTAAATGTAGTCAGGGGAATACGAAACTCTTTTAGCCCACAGTTCTAGCTTTCTCATGGCTTCTTTATATATATAAAAAAAGAAGCCATGAGAAATATATACATATATACATATACATATACATATACATATACATACATACATACATACATACATATATATATATATAAATATATATATATATATATAAACTGAAACCACTGTAAAAGTCTGACTCATAGACGAACACAATACAGAAGCCTGATGATGGCAGATGAGATTCTGCCAAAACGTTGCTACAACTTTAAAAGCACAACTACAGTGATGTGAGAAAATACCTGAACAAAGCTGAATAACATACATATATATGTGTGTGTGTGTGTGTATTTCTGCCATACAGCAGAGCCCCCAGTAACATCTATAAAATTAAACCTGAATGAATGGTTTGGAGAATCTGAATCTATGTTTGTTAGGACAATTTGCTATTTTGACATCAATAGTAACAGAATTAGGATAACTACTAACCTTTAGATTGATATTTTAAGAGCCCAATTGCCTGATTTAAGGCTATGTTGTTCCTGGAATGTGTTCATTATAGAGTGAGAAAATATTCAAATAGTGGATATTGGATTTTGATAGTGACAATTTTGGGGCTTTCCAGTTATTTCTTTCTCATGAAGGTTCTTATGGCTCAAATGTGATTAAATTTATATCTAAATCATTTAAAAGGCAGATGATTTATCAGGATGTGAACCAACTAAAAGCGATGTGTTAATGTTAATTAAATTGCAGTCTTGGAGAAAGCTAGGTGGCCACTTCGGATTAACATTTGGGGAAGAAGAAGATGCCATCATAGTTTTTAGAAATTAGATTAAAAATTTAACCCACTCTCTCAAAAGAACCCCAAAATCAAATTATAATTTTGGATGGAGGAATTTGATTTCAGCATTTTTTCCCCAACACTGACTTTGGGGAAAACTGAGAATCGCTTAATGGGTAATATTCTTTATTTGGCAAAATGCTGTTTTAATCATTTGAGAGTGAGGAGAACAACTTGGCAGATTACTTATTCCTTGGCTTTCAAAGAATCTAATTTATATCATCATCTTGAATTTCTCTAGCCTATTCTCTGGATTTAAGATGTTGAGAATATCGTCACTGCAGTTACAAAAAATAAACAAAAATATCCAGGTGAGGGAGAGATGGAAGGAAAAAGAGATCAATGAATTCATTTAGGAGTCAGCCTATCTCACAGGAAATATCTGGCGTTTTATTAACATGCTGTGCTGATTTTGTTTCTACGTTGAACTGGTGGCAAATCATGTAGGAATATCTGCTTGGAGTTACTGTAACACGTAGAGTCAAGAAGATAAAGCCAAAACAAAAACCAAAAAAACCCACTTTATCTCCCTACCTGCAAAAATTATATGTGTAATTATTTAATGAAATTGGAGAGATGTTCTGCAGAATTGACTTTTTTTGCTTTCCAAGTCTGCTTCAGCTTCCTTCCTTCCTTCCTTCCTTCCTTCCCTCCTTCCTTCCTTCCTTCCTTCCTTCCTTCCTTCCTTCCTTCCTTCCTTCCTTCTTTCCTCCCTCCCTCCCTCCCTCCCTCCCTCCCTCCCTTCTCATTTGGATGTCAATGTTTTTAATAGTCATTGTCATATCAGTGTAGTAAACTTTGGAATCTGCACTGAAGAGCTTCAACTACACTGAAGAGCAGGTACAAAAATGCTACTTTTACTAGTTAATCGGGTTATCAGTTTCCAGCTGAAAATTTCAGAATGGCTACTTGTGGTAGTAACAAATTAGAGTTTGCTTAATTTCTCTAGTGATTGTCTGGATTATTCCATTTCTTATGGGAACTATACATAAATGTCAACATTTTCTAATATTTCAGCTGCTAAAACCTTATGGTTAATCAACAAGTGTCAATGTTAACAAAATCTCTGCTGTTTTCAGATATTGAATGTGCATATACCTTTAGCGTAAAATAGCCTTATATGATCTGCAGACATTTGGATTTTTGAAAATGTGTATGAGTGGTTGTCAATCATTGTATGTCAATCATTATCCCTGATGTCCTTTGAATCAGTATTGATGAAGCCTAAACAACATCTAACAGACCATAACCCAGTAATATAAGTTCAGCTACGGGCCCTGAGATAAATCTTTTAAGTGGTTCCTCCCTATGGTGAAAATGGGAGTGTGGTGGCCTAGTGGTTAAGATGCTGGACTTTGAGACCCAAGCACCATGTGATGGGGTGAGCTCCCATTCTTTGCTCCAGCTCCTGCCAACCTGGCAGTTCAAAAACATGCAAATGCAAGTAAATAAATAGGTAACTCTTAGGTAGGAAGGTAACAACATTCTGTGCACCTTGGCATCCAGTCATGCCAGCCACATGACCATGGAAGCATCTTCAGATAATGCTGGCTTCTCATCTAGGAAATTGAGATGAAAATCACTCTCTAGAGTTGGACATGAGTGGACAGGGGAAATCTTTACCTTTACTTTTTACCCAACGGTGAAAAAGCTCGGGTACCAACCTCATCCAATTGAAGATGGGCAGAGAGAGAGAGAGAGAGAGAGAGAGGAGGGTCACTTTTTTCTTCTTCCTTTCTTCCTTCCCTATTGCGTCTGTTTCAGTGGGTCTGATGGAGTTTCAACCGCATCTAACAGACCATAACCCAGTAATGTAACTTCAGCTCACAGGAACCTAAAACAAACCTTTTAAGTGGACCTCCCAATGGTGAAAAGGCTCAAGCACCAACCTCACCCAAGTGGTGGCAGTTGAAAACAGGCAGGAGGAAGTGAGAAGGAGGGTGCCCTGGTGCATCTCTATCTGTGGGTCTGAGCCCTAGAGGTCCTAGCAATAGTTCCACTTCCTTTGGTTGCCTTTGACTTTTGCTAGAAACCTTTGTCATGTGGCTGGCATGATGTAGTTCCTTCCCAACAAACCAAGGCACATTTTCAGACAAGTGGTCCATTAGGCTAATTAAAAAAACCAACTGGTTTCCACTGTGCTTTCCATTTTCAAGCACACCAGTGTGGAATTGCTCCAAAGGGCCATTAAATGGCCTCTATCATTCTTACGGAGGTAGGTGAGATTTTGCAGGAATCTTGCAATTTTGACCTTTTCCCTGTGTCAATCTGACACTAATTTTGAAGAATCGTATATTCACGCCAACTGTCGTTACAAGGCACATAATCGGATTGTAAGTTGGTGCGTTCCCAGTCTATGCTTACGGACTTAACATGCTGTTACAAATGTAAGAGGAAGCTCCTTCTCCCACTCCTTTTTTTTTAAAAGAAAGAATATTTTTTCCACCTGCTTGACAGTTTTTCAAACATATTCACTGTCAGCCCTAACAACCTGTCAACAACTGCCATTCTGTGAAAATTGTAGAAGCTGGTTTGAGCACTGTGAGAAATGACACGCATGCCAAAAGGATGAAGTTCCTCAGAAACAGAGGGTGAAAACTTTTGAAAGCTGCTGAAGCCTTTCCAAGTCAAAATGAACAGTCAGATATCTGAAAAATACTAGGTGTGTCATAGCAGATAACTATTTCTCTCTGTCGACTCCCCACCTCTTAAATTGAGGTATATAGGAGAGAACAGACTGGAACATAAATTAGAACAAAATGTTGCGGGAGTCTGAAATTTTGTGATGGTTTTTTGCTTCACTTGTTTGCATCATTGCTTGTGATGCTCTTTCTCTCTCTCTCTCTCTCCCTCTGATTGCCCAGTCTAAGGGCTTATTTAGACTTATTTCAGTAATAACTTGCTTTCTCAGTTCTTAATTGGGATTGTGACTGTTATATCATACTTTCTCTTTATTGCAAAAAAAAAAAAACAAAACCCACAACAACCCAAAACAAGCAAACAAACAAACGAAACCCCTGGATTTTCCTTGGTTGCTTCATTTTATAATGTGGTAAATACAACAGTGGATATGACTGGCTGTGATCAACCAACATACCTAACCCATTCTTTAACTGGCATACATTAGATGCGTTTATCCATTTATTTTCTTATTCTCTCACATACAATCATAGAATCAATCATACAGTTGGAAGAGATCTTGAAAGTCTTCTAGTTCACTTTCCTGCTCAGATAGGAATCCTCAGATAATTCTGTACAAGTGGCTTCTTTGTTTGATAACCTCTGGTGATGGAGAGGTTTCTTGACTTTAGGAGGGAGGCTATTTCACAGCTAAAACTTCCATGTTAGGAAATCCCTCCCTATATCTAGTTTGAATCCCCCTCTATAAAACATCTACCCATTGGTGCTTGTCCTACCCCTGGGTACTACAGGGAATAAATCCACACACTCTTCCCTTCAAACCATTGAAATGCTACTATTGTGTCTCCCTTTAGACCTCCAAGCCCCTCATCATCTTTCCTGCTATTGTCCATGCTTTTCCCAGTTCTTCAGTGGGACAGTGATCAGAGTGGTGTAAAGAACTATTACTTGCTGCAATGATATTTCTGTGGATGTAGCTAAAAATTGCATTGGCTCCCTTGGCAGTTGCAGCCTACTGCTGTCTCGTGTGTACTACGATGCCTAGATCCTTCTCATAAATATTACTCTTGAGCCAATTATGTCTCTCAGTTGTCTTTCTATTTGGTATGTTTGTATTTTGGCTTTAATCATCTCATTTTTTCAGAATTTCTCAATCCTCTAGAATGGTTTTCCCTTCACAATTAATATCCAAAGAATCCACCCCATGTCTTCTCTTAATTTACTGAAATAAGCTCTCTTGAAATCTAAAAGCATAATTTGGCCATCTCTGCCTGAAATATGATAAAGTTCCCAAGTTTCCTACAACTTCCTCAACCATTTCCACCCTGTTGCTAAATACAAATAAACTATAACTCTTACCCTAGTTTCCTTCTCCCCATTTTGGGCAATGAAGTTGTCTGCAAAGCATGTTAAGTACCAGATTTGACACAAAGGATTCCTAGTTGATATTGGGGTATCTGAAATCCTTCATTACCAAAATAGTCTGTTTTTTGGATACCTTGGTTACCTGACTTGAAAAATTGTATCTTCTCTTTGACTTTTTCCTGATTTTTTTCCTGTTACTATTCAGTCAAAGGGTTACAGCAAAGTTTTCTGTCGGTATCTCACATTTCCATGCTGGTATAGTCATGCTTTATGTATGTGATGCATGCAAACAGTCTATACTCTATATATTCCTTTGGTTCTATTTCTTTTGAACAGATTATACCTTTCCAGTATTAAATTCAAATCATGTGTTGCATCTTACCAGTTTTCAATAATATTATATTTGCACCTTTATATTAAGACTTCAAGTGGCAGTCATGTTGAAACTGCCTTAATTTAATATGCTAACAGCCTTAATGTATAATTCTGGGCTGATCTTTTAATCTGGGGTTGATTTACACAAATGAACTTGGCAGATAGAAAACCGAATGCAAGGAAAAGTATATAAGCAATGATCCTGCCTTCTGGTCTCCAAATGGATCTCTTCTTCTGCAGGTGATTTGAGCACGGTGACTTAGAAATCAAAGACAATTTCATTTCTCTAGGTTTGCATTCTATGAATGGATTGGTGACCATTAAACCTACCAATCAGATTGCCCTTGACGAGTCCTTGTTTGTTTCTGCAATGAATCTCCCAGAAAGGTTTTTTTTTCTAGTTTTTAATGCCTTATCTTTATGCAAAATTAAACAGGATATTGACTTGGTTTGTCTCATGCCACAAAAGGTGCAATAACATTGTGTTTTGTAAACCGTACATATCACATTTCTGCCCTGGCTTCCATTCCTTATTCCCGTCTTCTAGCAATGTAATATTCACATTTAACTGATAACATTATTTCTCGGTACTATGATGGCTATTTTCTCTCCCCACCTTCTTCGTTCAGTACAGTAGCCCGAGCTGTTTGTCTGAAGCCAGAAAGTATGTATTGTAATCAGAAAGCATTCCACCCTCTGATAGCCATATGGCATTGAAAGAAGAGAAAGGAGAGAGATAAGTCCTTTTTGTTGTTTAATAGGTACATCCATTTTATTAAAAAGTCGCAATATCATCATCTCTTTCTAATAACACAATGTTTGCAATAGAGAAGAATGCAGGACCCACAGATAGAGAATCAAAATGTGGTAAAATCATGTTGATGTGGACCAATCTGAGAGTGTAAGGTAGATGTTCCTTTCCTTTGCATGCTGGGAAATAGGAAAATGTTATACTGGAGCCGTTGTCCCCCCCCCCCCCCCTCCGGATAATGGTCTATATAGCCTCCATGTTTTTATAGGATACTTCTTTCCATATGAAGCCTGTTGATTCAATGCAGTGAAAGTTCCATCAAGTGGACCTTGCTGTCAATATCCAGGTTCTTTGTGGTCTTTCACATGTAAACAGCAAGCTCAGTTTGCACTAGGAACATTCCTGAAACATTTCTTTGTGACTTTATCTAATACCAATCTTGGTACATTGCCCAAACAAAAAGATTTCAGGCAGTTTGTGTAACATAAACTCAAATGTTCCTGTGTCATTCAACAATCAATACACCCTGATTAGCTTCAACATCTAACCAACTAAAAAACACCAGAACAAAATAAAAAATAGCCCAAACTTCTAGAGTCCATTTATCTGTTGTAGCAAGATAGTTTTAACTGTCGTGAATAAAAACTAGTAGGTTAGGGGCCAAAGAAACCTCAAAAGACAATGTCTTCCAGATTGTTGGCATTTCATTGTGGTGTGGTGTAGTGATTTTAAGCATTCTCTCCTAGGATGAATGCATAGGTTTACTCGATTCCTGCTCTGGTGGCACAGTGGTTAGAGTGCAGGCTAACTCTGCTCACTGCTAGGAGTTCGATTCTAACTGGCTCAACATTAACTCTGAGGTAAAATGATTGTTGGGGAAAATATACTGACCCTGTAAACTGCTTAGAGAAGAATGTAAAGCACTGTGAAGCAGCCTATAAGTCTAAGTGCTACTGCTATTCCAGTCATAAGAGATGGACCTGAGTACTGAGCCCATGTT
Source organism: Pseudonaja textilis (assembly GCF_049901715.1). Lineage (NCBI taxonomy): Eukaryota > Metazoa > Chordata > Lepidosauria > Squamata > Elapidae > Pseudonaja > Pseudonaja textilis. The sequence goes on from NC_142000.1 coordinate 7,541,030, forward strand.
ATTAATTAGAGCTATGTTTGTAAATTGTATATTTCATCCCCTCCATTTTAATGCCATATTAAGAACCTTTCTCTATATAGCCTCAGAAAGGATTTACTCTGAAATGTAGGATTCCTTCCTTCCTTCCTTCCCTTCCCTTCCCTTCCCTTCCCTTCCCTTTCCTTCCTTCCTTCCTTCCTTCCTTCCTTCCTTCCTTCCTTCCTTCCTTCCTCCCTCCCTCCCTCCCTCCCTTCCTTCCTTCCTCTCTCCCTCCCTCCCTAAATTTCATCAAAACAATGTTTATACTGTGTTTCTCATATAATAAGGCCGGGTCTTATTTTTTTTTTGAGTCCCCCCAAAATGGCTAGGTCGTCTTTTCCAGGGTGACTTAATTCCCCCCCTTGCATCTTCAGGCGGATGGTGACGGCTTGGATGTTGACCTCGGCATCGGTGGGGCACTTTGTATCGGGGTCAACACAGGCAGCACCATATCCGGGTGTGCAACCAAAGTACTTCCTAACGGCAAGCCCCCCCCGATTCCCCCCCCCATTTCGCATGTTTTAATATAGGCCTTAATTTGGGAAGAGGGGCTTAATTTCATTTCATGCCTATAAAACATGCTGGGACTTCCTATTGGGGGAGGCCGTATTGTTGAAGAAACAGGGTAGTAGGAATAGGCATCTGAGGGATAGATGGGGCCATTATCTTCATTTCATCCATGTTTATTTGATTCTGATATATTTTGCAAATGTTCAGGATTTGTTTTGGGGTTTTTTGTTGTTGTTTCAAAAGAAGCCTTTCCCTTCCTTTCCCAACTGCTGTGTAAGAAAAGAAACAGAAAGAGAAAAGCAGATATCAGAGATGGAGAGAGAGAGAGAGAAAGTGGGGAATGTGTGGCACCATCAATCACTGTGAGGCCCCAAGGAGATTACATTCAATAAAGTGTAATTCTGAGAAAAAAAGTTGCTTACCCCTAGTGATTTTAAATATTTTCCAGCAAGAATATTAGTGGAAAATACTAGTGTAGCATTTACTTTTTAAAAACGTTATAATAACAGCTTTTGACTTGCTCTATGAAGCCTGTTCAATTATGTATGAGACACACATTTTTGTCCATTTTCAACTGTCCACCCTAATCAGAAAGCTAATGCTGGATGTGCAGTGATGGTGAAGTAATGAATGCTACTGAGATACATAATGGCGACCTCAAAATGCAATATGTAAAAGCCAACACGAGAAGGATGTTTTCTCTTCAACGGAAAACCAAAGAAATAGCTTTAGCCTGGATAAAACCAAGCAATGAATATGAAAGGGGCCTTCCTAATTGCTATCGCAAATGCCTAGCTGGAAAAAGTTAAACTTGACTCGTTCAAACTTTGAGATGATGCCAAGGAAATGATATACCTTTCCAGACCACTTAACTTGGAGATCAAGTTGCATAAAAGTCTTAAATGAGTCCCCAAGGCATTCCTGCTCAAATATTTCTAAGTATTTACCATGTGAAACATTCTTCCATGTGCAAAGGTTTTGGAAAATTATCATGTCTTTCTAAGTCCTTTTATTTATGAACATGTACATTGTATTCCATTCTTCAAGAATAGAGAGTGGGGCGATATCTAGACAGTGCTAAACAATTATCTAGGTAGTTTTTCTTTAGCAAGTAAGGTTGAGAGATTTCCTTGGGAAGTCAAATCCATATATTCTGTCTTTTGTTTTTATTTTAAACACACACACACACACACACACACACACAGAGAGGTTGTGCTTCTCACCTTCAAAGTAGACCCAAACCAATCCATTATCAATAATGTATAAAACCTAATTCTGGAAGCCATCAATGATCTGGAGGCCTTTTGGAGACATCTACCTTATCCACAGTGGAGCAAAGACAAGAAAAAAAGAGGTCTTCTACAGAAATTCTTATGCTAATGACCAAGTTTGTGTAGGAATAAATCTTGCTGATCTTAAGGGCAGCTGGCAGATGGTAACATTCAACTTTAGAACTAGAAATCAGAAATACTATGTTAATATTATAATCATGGGAGTAATACTGAAACTGAGAATAGAAAAGGTATTAGAACAAGACCCATCCACAAACTTGCCAGTGGCTGATGCTTTTTTAAACGCATTATAGCTTTCTAACTATGGGTAGTAGTAAGCTTTGGAGCATGGATCCTGATCTATCTTTGACTTACATTTCCAATGCTAAAGTAGGCAAATTAGAAGAATTATTGCTGGTTCATAAGAATTCCACAATGCAGTAAAAATAATTGGTTTAAAAGAGTGGTCTTTGATTTAGCACTAAAATTCCTTAATTATCACTTCAGGTGTTCTTTTCTTCTGACTCCTTTTCTCTCCCTTAATCTGTAATTAATTTAAGTGCAACAAAATTAAAGCAGGTAATGCATATCATCTTTACAGACAATTATCTGGGCCTAACCTCTCCACCCCAGGATGGCATTTAGTTTTTAATCCTTCCATAGAAACAATCATGGACCAATTAAGTGGATGACATTATATCCTCCAAAATTGGGAGAAGACAATAGGTTGGCTCCAGTGTAGCTTGGAAGCCTCTTCATGCAACAGAGGTAGAACTTTAATGAGATTTGAGCCATTGGTGCAAATTGTTCATACCTTTTTGCAAAGGGCAGATCACAGACAGCTGAGTAATAATAAAGCTCCAGGTTTCCATTAAAGACATAAAATTGAATGATAAAGGAAGGAATATGGGCCTCATGCTTCCAGGAACCGCTAGGACAGAACTGGTAAGCCATAGATTTGGCTTGGAGAGCTGCACCAACATTGTAAGATGGATCATTTCCTTTACAATTGTTTTCTGTATTCTGGAGTGACCTGTATTTACCAAGGCAAATTATTGATTTATTCTCACCATGAAAGCATCCAGTTCTGGCTGGAATTGTCTTTACATAGTGGGTAAAATCTCAGCTTGGATGCCATTCAGTTTGAATACTATTTGGGAAAGACAAAAGAAGATTCTTGATTGGGAAATAAGCATGTGTATTCACAATTCAGCCCCTTTTATTTTCATAGGACTTAATTTTCTATCGCTGGCTCAAATGTTAATCTGTTCATTGATTTTTCCTTCCTCTTTTGCTTTCACAGTCCAAGAATCATTTTAGATTTATGAAAAAGAGAAGGTTTAGCTATCAAGAAAATGAATACCTTTTGCTTTTCAGCACACAATAATATAAAGTGTTTTTGACTCCCTGAATAATAGATTGAATCTTTTTATTACTTCAGAAAATCTAAATTATATTTTCCAAAGAACAAAGCATGAAATTAGCATTTTAATATGTGATGGTGCATTTTCCCCCTGAGAGCCTTATGTAACGGATCCTTTGTTCAATTGTGTATTTAATTTTAGGTAAACAGAAAGTTTTGGGACTTTTGATTGACTCGTATTCTGACATTTCCAACTCTTCAGGAGAGAATGTTATGGCCACACTGCATGTTTGTTGACATTTGGTCCGATATGCCTCCAATAACATTGATAGGTGTGTTTTAAATAGACCATGACTTAAATGGAAAGCTATCATTTCCAAAATTCCTCTTGCTTTCTCTTTCTTCAAACAAGCTTCCCAAACACTTATACATTTCCCCTCCTATATACTCTTTAAATTGTTAAAACTAGTAACTAGACTTCCCTTAACTAAAACATTTTCATTTTTCTGAGAAATTGGCAGCACAAATCTGAAAAATAGTGAATTTCAGCCCAGCAATGACTTTTCCTTTGTGGGAGATGCAAAGTGTACAAAACTGTATTAAAATGTGTATCCATAATTTTCTCTCTTTTCTTTGAATAAAGCCACAATCTAGCTAAAGTTAAGGTTTCTCTCCACCCCTGTCCCTTTCTTCTGATTTAAAATGTGTCCTTCATTTTTGTCTGCATAAAGTCCATAGTTTTTCTAGCTGTTGATATGGATGCAAAGAGCAATCAGCCTCTTGTCAGGTGTGTGTTTCTTTTATTCTTCTTGAAGCATAGCAAGATAATGGCCACAAAGCTCTCAGGACTCAGGTAGAAGTCATGGGATAAGTCAAACAGTATTTTAAATAACAGAACATGGAGCTTTTCAGAGAGAGATGACAGAAGCATATGTTAGGAGTGCCCTGGGACTTCCATAAAACATCAATGAATGCCGGCTTTTGAATATATTCGGTATTGCTCATTTTATTGACAGGCTGTCATAACTGAGCAACAGAAAAAAACAAAACTGTAAACCACAACAGCAATCCAAAATAAATTGCTGCCAGACGACAAAGTCAATAGTAGCCTCATAATTCTCAGACAATACACAGTAAGTTCCAGGAAGAACAGAGAAGATGTCTAATTCAGAAGGGTTTGGTGAGATGAGCAGTGGATTGATTAAGTCTGTATCAATGCTCAACCTGCAGATACTACATTTGTGTGTTAAAAGCTATGATTGCCTCAAGAATCATTTTATGCATGAGGTATTTACGGGTATTAATACAATACTCCAATAAAGTAATCTTTATGGGATTGGGCATATGATTTGATGAACTCCTTCACACATTCGTTTGTCCCCACACATATGCTGATGCTTCCCTTGATAATATATGATGTATTTTGTATAATTCTCTGGGCATTTGTACTTATATTCAATGTGTCCATAAACATTTTGTATAGTTGTATATGTTCATATATGTGCAGTCACACATATACTTGTGTGCTCGTGTACATACATTTTGTTGTGTTTTCCATTGACATATTCATAGATGCCTTGCATATTTGCATACATATATTTATATTTTACTGTTATTTTGCATTTCTGGTTGGATGCTAACTGCATTTTGTTGCCTGTATCCATGGCAATGACAATAAAGTTGAATCTAATCTAATCTAATCTAATCTGAAAGTCCGATTAAACTAATGTATTGCTACTTATACCTACGCACAGGCATTTTCTCAACTAACAGTTAGCACCTGCTTGAATTTAGAAAAGGCTCAATGGAAGTTAAGGGAGGTTGGATTTAGTTCACTTTTGACTACGTAGAGATTCTAGGCTGATTCCTCTTTTAACTCCACCCCCAGGATCTGCCAGTCCTTCTCCTTTAGGGGAGAGTATATGGACTCACCCACAAATACTGATTAATTAAATTTGTATGCTGCCTATCTCTCTACTCTGGGCAGCTTACAATATGATAAATAACAGAACAAAAGACTGACAGGATAAAAACATCAGACATTTGTTTATTTTGCTCTATATGAAGAGTCGTGGCGGCACAGTAGTTAGAATGCAGTACTGTGGGCTACTTCTGCTAATTGCCGGTTGACTGTAATTTGGCAGTTTGAATTTCACCAGGCTCAAGGTTGAGTCAGCCTTTCCATCCTTCCGAGGCTGGAAAAATGAGGACCCAGATTGTGGGGGGTAATAGGCTGACTCTGTAAATTGCTTAGAGAGAGGGCTGTAAAGCACTGTGAAGTGGTATATAAGTCTAAGTGTTATTATTTATTTATTTATTTATCATTTATTTTATTTTATTTTGCCAAGCATGTATTAGATAACAGATATTAGTATAAACATGATTATTAATACATAAAATGGATATGAATACAAACAAAACATGGAAGAAACCACAGAGTCAGGTAGAGTATTCCAGGCATTGACCACTCTGTTGCTGAAGTCATATTTAGAATAGAATAGAATATGTTGGAAGGGACCTTAGAGGTCTTCTAGTCCAACCCCCTGCTTAGGCAGGAAACCTTACAACACTTCAGATAAATGGTCATCCAATCTCTTCTTTAAAACTTCCAGTGTTGGAGCATTCACAACTTCTGAAGGCAATTTGTTCCACTGATGAATTGTTCTAATTGTCAGGAAATTTTTCCTTAGTTCTAAGTTGCTTCCTGCAATCAAGTTTGGTGCAGTTTACCTTGAGTTTGTATCTATTGTGTGATTGTGTATTGTTGTGGTTGAAGCTGAAGTAGTCATTGATGGGTAGGATTATATATTAAATATATTAAATAGTATTACTATTTATTTTTATTAATAATACTTATTTGGCTACCCAACTCACTCTTGGTGAGTTACATGGCTTACGAAGATAAAATCCCAGGACAATAATCAAAAAATCCCCATGTGCCTGTCTACAATATTTAAAGTTAAAACACTAAAATTTTTATTAACACAGCTAAAGGAACTAATGTGTAGATGGGGATAGGTCCCAGAGCATACCCCTTCTTCTTCAGCTTGTGGGGTGGACCATTTATTTGGCTGATCAGTTTTTTATCCTCTACTCTAGAAGCTCAAGATGCCATATACAGCATCTAATTTTATTCTTCAATAATTGCACCAGATAGATTTTCTGAGAAATATTAAGTTTTAAAAAAAAAAAACTTGCATGGCTGAAGAGACATATATTTAGGTATCTTCAGTCCTAGTTCAAACCTTTCCTTACTGTCGTAACTCTAACTCTATTTAATTGTTTAAGTTTGTTAAAATATAAAACAAAATTATGCACGGTAAAGAGATCTTTGTACGTATCCAAATGCCTTTGGCAAAAAAAAAAAAATGTCTGAGTTGAATTAATGCAAAAGGAAAAGCTGTCTTATGTTTCTTGATTCATCATTAGTGAGCTGCGTAATTTGATTATAGTTTATAAAGAAATCAATGGCGTTCCTTTTCTTGAATTCTACTTCTTGTAAATCTCTAGCCCGTGCCAGCATGATCTTCTAAGTAAAAGGACACACAGAACTAAAGCAACACTACCAAACCTGGTCGTGTGTGTGTGTGTGTGAGAGAGAGAGAGAGAGAGAAAGAGAGAGAGAGAGATGGATGAACCTTATCACCAAGTTCCAGAAAATAGATATGAATCTGTAACTGAATTGTGGAGGCTAAAGATTTTAAACAGAAAAGGTTTTAGAAGAGAAACTATCAGAATGTTAAGTCCAAGAGAGGTCCAAGCCCCTTTGCAGCTTGTTACAGAAAGATTTGTAGATTGTTTCAGAGTTGGGAAAACTATCTTACTTTAATCCAAATGCTGCAAGCAGTTATGTGCATAAAACATTTCAGGACTGTTTTCTCCAGGTAAAATCCATTTGATCCTACAAAATTTAGCAGGGAGATATTGCTCTGGGCTCCCACCATGTGAGAGACCAATGGCCTTGAGATGTCAGCACTTTCCTGACTCCAGAAAAGTTTGCTTTGTTTGGGTTGGTTTCTAAACATGGACCTTGTAGAAGATTTATTGATCCTCTTCCATAGGGCATTTTGAAAGGAAGATTTTAATTATAACAGGATCTGTTATTTTGATGTTGGTTTGCTGTTAGGATTATCTTTAGATGCATGTATTGTGACCCACCTTAATCTTTTCCATCAGTCTTCCTAATGGGTAAAATGTCATTTTTCATGAAGACAGTCCATTTTCCTAGTCAAGAGAATCGGTGTATTTTTTCTTCTCACAAATAAATTTTGCAGTTGATAGCTTCTCATTCTATTATCTGAGTGTTGTTGTCATGATACTATACAATACCCAATTCATTCTAATCTCTGCTTGAGGGCAAAAAATATTTATGGCATACTTTAAATAAAACATATTATGTGTTTGTAGGAACATATGTATCATTGTCCCTCTAGCTGAAGCAGATGTAGTTTCTGTCAGGGTGTGCTCACAGCTTCATGAAGTATTCATGACCTGGCATTGCATAAGAATGAAGGCAGAGCAAATTTCTGCTATAGTAAGTCCTCATTTTGCTGTTCCTGAATTTATTTTTATTTTTCATTTTATTTTTTCAGTGGGTTAAAAGAAAGGAATCTTTCCTCATTTTTTGACTGTTGGGACAAGGGTAACAGAAGTGTAGATGTCCTTTAGAAAGGAAAGGAAATGAGATTAAGGCCATGAATCGTGTCCAACCAGGTCTCCCATCAAATTCAGTTGCACGTTTCCATGTAAATCTAACATGAATTTTCCCCCAGGCTACTGACAATCCAAGCCGGTAAACACATGTCATGAGTTATGGATTGTTGAGCATCTCTTTCTCCCTAAGAAAAAAAGAAGAAGAGGGAAGTCATATTAATGTCCCAGTGTTGGAAGGATAGCCATTCAGGAGAATTATGTTAAAAAAAAAGATAGTAACTAATAAGAGGATGAGTTTTGCCTTTTTTTGACCTTCTCCTTAAACTATCTTACCCCTATTCTTTTTCTACTTTATCCATTCTTTGTCTTTTCTTGGGAGCAAGGGTGTCCTGGACACAAATTCGCACAGTCACTCTGTGAGATGGGTGGTCTTTAAAATTTGACAAATATATAAATACATCTGACCATTTTGCAAGGAAGGACATGTGATTTACAACAGTGGTAGTAGTTCTGCACTGGTATAGGGATGGGAAGCCCTGGGATACACATAGCCTTCTGATACTTTATTTGTAATTTCTTAGTACCTCAAGTTGATGCCTGGAAAATCCAGCAATAAAATGGTTAATTTTAATTTCATACACAAGGATGAAATGATGCAGACAGAAAATCTGGTTGGTTTGCATGCAATGTCTGAGTCAAAAAAAAAACAATTGAGGTAGATATTTACAGACTCTGGATTCTAGTATAAGTGGAATCTGTGAATCCAGTCAATTGTGATAGCTAAACCGACCATGGTTTAGCACAATGTGGGAGCCAAGTAAAAGGTTTATATCTTTGTGTCACAACCTATGTCCATACGCTCATTATGAATTCAAAATTCAATCCCATAAATATCATCTTGATATAATATTTTGGCTTCTTAAATGCATGGAAATATTCCAGATTTTCTTACAATTCATGTTATACCACAAAGTCTTTTCTTAGAAATTGCAATACAAGTCTCAGCAATAAATCAGTTAATGGTTTCACTGAAATGCAGGAAGAAAACAGGCTGTCAGCTGACCTATCCATGAACTTTCTTATGCAACATTTTCTGTGCTTTTCATTTTGATAACTGGTTATTACAGAGAGGGCAGAAAGCAAACTATGGCAACAAATGCAAAACATGATATCGTTTGGTTTTATTTTTTAAGTGTTACCAGTAAATACAGATAAGTCAAAAAGCCAGAAGTTTTGCAAATTGGCTAAAATCAATGGCTAAAAGTTAATAGAGCTGTTGCAATAGGAACAAGGTGAATTCTTGTTGAAATGATTCTGCTGGGGGCCTCATTGTGCATTTTGTGGATGGGGACTTGTAATACTAAATGTTCCATCATGCAAAACCCCCAAATACTGGAAAACTGACAAAGAGAAAATGTCAGTTGCGGACCATGTGTGGGCCTGAGGTCAGCCAGCGATTGGGGTTTAGGACCTGTTTTGTGCTGAGCTGGAAACCAAATGGCTGCTTACAATTCTCCACCAATTTCTGGCCAAAGAAATTGGATGGTCTCCAGGGTGAAGAGGTTTTCCAAGAGTTTCTCAATTTAATATAGCAATCATGAATCTCTGTGTGGGAAAATGGGCATTTTTATAGTGGTTGGGAATATGATGAAAATTTCCATGGATGTCCCTTTCCAAATGGTGCCAATGAAAGGTAGGGATCTTTGCAGAATATAAATAGTGAAGCTGTGAGGAGTAGACACATATAACAAATAACAACTCTTAGGACCAACAGTCATTGAAATCGCAGCATATGAAGATGAGAAGAAAATTTAACTCCCTTCTCTTTGTCGTCTCCTCCTCCTCCTCCTCCTCCTCCTCCTCCTCCTCCTCCTCCTCCTCCTCCCTTAAAAAGTATCTTGGGGTTCATTATATTGAGCACATTTTCCTCAAGACATCAAATGTCAGAAACCTTCTTCACCCCTTCCCTCTAACCTTGAGGGCTCATAGTTGGTTTTTTTTTTTTTTTTGCTTTTCAATGACATTATGGAAATAATTGGTCAAAGAATATTCTGGGAAAATTAACAGCCTTCCACCATGGAGCCAAACTGGTGAAGTTAGATAAGCTGAAGAGCTGACTCCTTCCTTCCCACTTTGGGAAGTGGTAGGAAACTGCATGAGCAGTGAATATTCCAATTATCTTCAATTTTCTCATCAATGCCACATCTAGTTTAGGTCTCTGTGCTGTTAGTTATCTGTGCGATTGTCCTGTACTGGTTTAGGAGATTTGAGCATGGAATATTCTCCTAGGACCATTAAATGAGTAAACTTTTTCTGATAGTCTTCTGAAGCCATTAGTACAAAAAAGGCTAATTGGGGGGAAGGACTATAATTGCTCAGCAGGTGGAATTGGCAGTTCTACAGAGCTGGCTCCGTTCCTATAACACACTGCGCTGTATTTCATAATAAAGATGTGTCTCTTTTATTAGCATAACTTGCTCTTTGATTTGTTTCAGTTTTTATGATGTTTAGACAAACGGATTTGGACAGTTAAAATCCCACTTAGGCTTGATGCATTGTATCTGCTTGACACACAATAACATTGATTTATAAGAGGCGATGAATCTCTAATTAGATTTTGACAGGGTTGTTGCAGGCAGAAAAGTTATTGGAAGTCCTCATTTGGAAGATGTAATGAAGACCGTCTTTTAATTAACCAATTCCCTTCCCAAAAGCTGTAACCAAAACACACTTTTGCTTTTGACCTGTGGCACATCTGCCTTCTGAAATGCATTCTTCCATGGGATGATTTATACGGCAAGCTTTAAAAGTAATATTTAGAATTTGCTCCCACCATGTATGGTCCATGTTTGGAAAGATACCAGATCTCAGCCACAGAACAATTTCTTTAGTTAATAAAAATATACAGGGAGTCCTCAACATACAACAGGTTTTTTTAGTGATGTATGACCGTTTTTCAAAGTTACGACCTTGGCAGCATCCCCACAGTCATGTCATCAAAATTCAGATACTTGGCAACTGGCTTGTATTTATGACAGTTACGGTGTCCTGAGATCATGTGATCCCCTTTTATGACCTCCTGACAAGCAAAATCAATGGGGAAGCAAGATTCACTTAACAACCATGTTACTGATTTAACAATTGCAATGATTTTTTTTAAATTTTATTTTAAGCATAGCTTTCAGTTGAAATAAAGTAAGTTTATGATTATGCTATACATTTTAAGTTACATCTTCAGCTTTTTTTTTTTTGGATTGCCTTATATATAAGTGAAATGAAGGAGATAATTAAACAGTAAAAAAAAATCATCCCAGTGTAAGTGAAACAGTCATAGATTAATTTAGCTCAAAATATTGATCTATTTTTCAAATATATACCAAGGAGATAACTGAAACATAGCCAATAAAAAGTAATCGCATTGAGTATACTTCTTTTGGCCAACAGGCAATTTAATGGCTCTATCATAAGTTTTTTCACCTTGGTGGTCCTGCAGCTCAAAATATCCAGGTCACTCTGGGTTGAGTAGATAGATTCTGGCTGCAAAAATACAAATGGCCACAAGATGGCAGCAAAGAAATGCAGAACATTTGAACTCTTTGCTGGCACCCTAATGTCTATTTTTTGCAGGCCAGATGTGGTAGTTCTAACTAAAAAAAAATTGGATGATGCCTGTCAGATTTAGATTTAAGATAAGTGAGATGATTATTGGAAGAAATGAAGATCCAAAGTAACTCCTTTGGTCTTGGTCTTTTAGCAATTACCTCCATTCCAGGAAATCAAAAAACCATACATTGTTTTAAGATTTTCAGGATCAAAACGTTGAGTAAGTTACAAAATACAAAGTTAAAATCTTCTAGCTGAGCTCAGCTTCTGATCTGTTCTTATGTAGTTATGTAATACAGCTTCCTTGAAAGCAACGTGGAATTGGATTTTTATTTATTTTTTGATATTTTATAAACTTCCCAGCTTGTTTTACAACTTACACCAGAAATAGCCTTGATGCTTTTACATCTAAATATGACATTAGTCATCCTTAAAAACCCAACTGGTGTTTACCAACAACTTGTACATCAGACTAAGAGATTGCATTTCCTCTGAGAATGTAGCTTGGCAAGGCCAACTGAAGAGAATTGGAATGGTTAAAAACAAGATGGCACACCTTATCCATTCCATAAAAAAAGCTTGACCAACTTTGGAGGTGATGTGCTTGTAGAGGGAGGACATGTCACATTACCCAGAGGTTCTAATCTAAACAATATTTACAAAGAGAGAAGGGAATGGGTTTATGCTCAGCTATGCAGGTTGGTTATTCTTGAAGCTCACTAGGTGATTGAAGCTTTCCAGGATGGTTTGTTTGTGTGTTTACCAGATATTTAACAGATTAACAGATTTAACAGAGTTGGAAGGGACCTTGTAGGTCTAGTCTAATTCCCCGTCTAAGCAGGAGACCCTACACCATTTCTGACAGATGGCAGTCTCTTCTTGAAAGCCTCCAGTGATGAAGCTCCCATAACTTCTGAAGTAAGGTGACCAACCATCCTCTTTTAGGGAGGAGAGTCCTTCTTCTGTCCTCTCTCGAAAAGTGTCCTCCTACATGTCCTCCTTTTTGATATTTGAAGACTAATCTGTAAATCTCCGTATTTGATCGATGCTGATCCGATCCGTTGTGTGTGACGTGACGTATTTGTATTTGTCATGTCGATTCGTCAAGGCTCAGTACAGTGCAGTGAGATGTGATTATGAGATGCATGCGCTCCACACAGGAGAATTGTTTTGAAAGTGTATGCCATGTGCAAGAGTGCACCACACACAAGCAGCTTTGTTTTTTCTCTTCAATTTATTTGTGTCATTGTAAAAAAATTGGTCAGCTTATCTGAAGGCAACTTCTGTTCTATTGGTTGATTGCTTTCACTGTCAAAAAATTTCTCCTTATTGCCAGGTTGAATCTCTCCTGGATCAGTTTCCATCTATTATTCCTTGTCTGGCCTTCAGGTGCTTTGGAGAATAGCTTGCCCCCTTCTTCCTCTCTGTGGCAGCCCCTCAAATATTGGAACACTGCTCTCATGTTTCTGCTGGTCTTTCTTTTTCATGACCATCCAATTTGTTTTAAAAAAGAGTGTAAAATTGGGTGCAACTCACTCAAAAATCACTTTGCTTAGCAATGAAAGTTCATTCATAAATTGAAGATTACTGATACAATAATAACCAATTCAAAATAATGATAATAACAGGTAAAGATTGTGAGAATGACAGACTGAACAAAGATGATACAAAAGAACTTCACTGGGTTTTCAAGGTCCTTAAACACAACAGCACGTGGGGGCCAATAAACCTTAGCCCTTCATTTGTGATTTTTCAGATTATTTTGAGTGTGAAAAAGTAGAACTGCACACTTGTTTCAACACTGAGGGGTCTAAATATATGCAGGACGTGTTAGGGGCCACAGCAAAAAAGTGGGCACATCAAAGACAGAGATTATGTATTCACTGATATGGAATCTGATTCCTGGAATTTCCATCTCAGCCAGCAATTTAAAAACATCATGAAATTAATCTTTGAGTGTACTTTTTCTTCAAGCGTCTATTCCTAAATGATTTAAAATACATACTTTTAATGCACTTTTTTTTTCTCCTTTTGGGGCTGTCAGCAGCAACATAAAATTCAATAAGGCAAAATCTAAAAGATAACCCACTTTCTCTGCCTCATATTTGCAAATTATTCAAGCATTCTGAATGCAAACATGTTTCAAGGCTACCAGTGTGTTGCTGCTTGAATCTTACAGAGGCTGAGAGAATTCAGAATAATTTGGTTATTCTACTTTTGGCCGGAGGAAACTTGCAGAAAATTCAACAGCAATCTTGTTAGTATAGATCACTACAAACCAGGACATACATTTTTATTATTGCTTAACCCTATACATAATTATGAATGCATACTTATCTAAATTCTTGACTTTCATTTTTTAACCATTATTTTAACCACATTTTTTTAACAGATTACCTTGTGGTACCCCATTTTTCCTCACTGCCCTTCTCTTAAGTGTGCAAGAACAGACTGCTTCAAATAAAAAAAAAATTCCTTCAAATACAGGCACAGATTATGTTAAAGTGGCTATGTATATAGCCAGTAATACTCTTTAGCAGTTCTGGTTTAATCTGAGTCAGCCCTGAATTAGAGAAATCCCTTTTTCTGACAATTGTGAGTTATGCTGGTTGCTAAAACGAATGGCCATAAATTGAGGACTTCCTGTACTGGCAATATGGGAGACAGGTGGCCCAATGCAGTATTACATTTCAGGTGTTATTGGACCATCTTTACCAGAGAACATCTTCACTACTCCAGCTGAGAAGTGACCTTTTGTCTCTAGATTTTTCATTGCTATGTTAAGAGGGGACTGGTTTAGATCCTTTCTGTTTGGTTCTCCGAGTTTTCTGCTTTGGTGGGCAGTTCAGAAGATGGAAATTTCCCAACTAGATTTCAGATGCAACTTCTGTAGTATCTTCTCTTCCATCCAGCTGTCAACAGTTGGGAGTAGCTCTTATCCTCATTGGCCACTGTCGGAAACAGGAAGTTGGTCTATATATAAATGTTTGGTTTAATGGAGATAATAACAGAGTTGAAAGGGACCTTAGAGGTCTTGTAGTCCCACCCCATGCTCAAGCAGGAGACCCTATACCATTTCAGGCAAATGGCTTCTTCAAAAAATCTCCAGCGATGGAATGCCCACCACTTCTGGAAAGCATCCAGAAGTTTGATTCAGCTTCAGCCCAGCACTTATTTAACAACTTGGGCTCCGCTGATGCAAAGTTCATGTAATATGCATGCCGAGGGATAAATACTTTCTGTATGTAATTACTTTAAAAGAAGCTGGGACAGCTGGCATTTTATATCAAGAGCACCCATGGGTGGAACAGCTGTTAGTCTTCTAGAAAGAAGCTGCCCTGTTCAATCTTTCTTTCTCCCAGAGTAGCACTGTTACTAACCCTCAATGGGAGCCTAAACGAACAGATTGGGGAGGGGAGTTGAAGGGTTGAGTAGACTCAATGCAACCACAGAGGCTGGTTTTCCTGGATTATACAAAATTAGGTGAAAACATATGAATGAAAGACCAATATAAAGCCGCACTGAATATTGTTAAGTTCCAGTTTAGGAAGGATCTACTTCTTGTTCAGTCAATGATGGGTTTGGAATTCTTCCCTTTTTTTGTGATACATATTTGATTTGTTTCCACCCTAGATTTAGATTACCTGTGTTCAGTTCCAGAAGGAGACAACTTCTCCCAAAGGGACCTTTTCGGTTGAGGAGACATTCTGTCCTTGAAAAATCATTGGAGAAGATTTTCCTCCCATGGGGAAATTCACAGAAATTGCCCAATTGATTTCATTGCTTACAAATTTGGTGGAGAGCTGCATGGTGTCCATGGAATTAATAATACCACGGTTGGCATTAAAATAGTTTTAAGCAAGCAGCTCTCCACAGCTTTGCCGTTTGAAATATCATTACTGTGTATTCTTTTTCTGATATGCTTCTAGGCTATTAAACACATCGTTTCGTCTTTGGGTTTTTGTCTTTTTAACTGGATAAATTTGTCTCATAATTCACTTTATATGTGAAAAGAATTCAGTCTTGCAATTAAATCCTGTGAGAATTAAGATGGTTCTGAGTTCTAATTGTTAAGGCTGGACTTGCCCAGAGATAGATATTTGAACAAGCCACGCTTAAAAAAAATTTGACTGAACTCTTCCTGAACGTGTACATAGGAGACATCTGTCCTCCAGCATAATTATGGTGTCGTTGTTATGTGAGCTATTTGCATTGTTGAAGTTCATTGTTGACTCAATCTCTGTGCGCTACTGATAGTTTGAGATGATTAACTGGTGACATGGATGA
Organism: Pseudonaja textilis; assembly: GCF_049901715.1. NCBI lineage: Eukaryota > Metazoa > Chordata > Lepidosauria > Squamata > Elapidae > Pseudonaja > Pseudonaja textilis. The sequence goes on from NC_142000.1 coordinate 7,556,735, forward strand.
TGCAATTATTCTTGCTAAGGGAATGGGTTGTGGGACTGACTATTGCTTAAGCTGCTTCTGTGTAAACATGCAGAGGAGTAGGAAAAGCAGAAAACTGAAGCTAGATGATGATGATGATGATGATGATGATGATGATGATGATGATATCCCTTCAGTCGTCTCTGACTCTTGGTGATTCCATGGGCCAGGTTTCTGCAAGTCTTTAGATCTTGCACAACTTCTTTGAACTGTTCTATACTCTGGCTGGTGTCAGCTTTGATGGTGTCCAGCCACTGAGTTCTTGGCATCCTACTTTCCTATTACCGCTAACTCTTCCAAACATAATTGCTTTCTCCGGTGAATTCTCTCACATGACATGAAGGAAGCTGCAAGCTATATGTTTCAACCCGCTAGCTTTTTAGAACTAGTTTTGGGATTGCAACCCCACCAAAAGAAATTTTTAAAAAAAGATGTCTCCTTTAAGGAATAGTCGTGAAAGCAGCTATAGGAGGAATGGCTATCACGCTTAAGGGAATTTAAGCAGTTTAACTTATTTAAGGTTAATTACTTAACTTTCATACTTCTCCCTGAATAATGTCATTTTAAATCTTGATTATTGAAAGACAAATCACTACGTTTTCTGTGACTTTTCCACATGTTAATCCATCGGTCCATTCCATTCTATTTTAATACTATTTTTTTTAAAAAAATAAAAGTCTACACACAAAGGTATATATTTATTCATTTCTAGCCTGCTATATTGTTAAAACAAAGCTAAACTATTATTTCTTACTTTCACCTGTTCTAGATATTAGGTAGCCACTGTGTGTGTGTGTATAGGTAGGTGTCTTCCAATCACTCTATCTCTCCGCCTAGAAGAAGATATGGGTGAATTTTAGCTTTAATTTACATGGGAGTAAGACCAAATGAACTTAAAGGGCTTGTCTTGTAGACTTCTATTTGTACTGCTTGCTTTGCCTTATTACATTAAAACACCATATTGATCTTACTAGATCTTTATCTCAGCCTCTCAAGAACAGAAGTAATGCTAATCAGCTTAATGCTGATATGTGTATAAATCCATCCATAATATGAATCAGCACAGTTGGCTTCTGAATGAGCTAAAACCCTGTTTACATTCTGAGTGTGTTTGACTTCAAGATGTTTCCTTCAAATGGGCTAATCAACAAAGAAAAGAACTTAGTCTTGGCTCCATCTTAAACATGATGGTTTTATTGACTTTTGGGTCACAGTGAAATGCCAATTCTGCAATAGAAATGTAGGTATCTTAGGCATACTAGCCGACTTTGATTGATATCTTGCCATCCAGTTCTTGAGAGGCCAAACTCTGTTTGGGTTCTTAGTCCATTATATTAGCTACCCGACCAGGTAACAGTCAAGATCACATGAAGTGCTAATACCACTTGATAAGGCCACACTTGAATACTGCATCCAGTTTTGGTTGCCATGATATAAAAAAGATGTTGAGACTCTAGAAAGAGTCCAGAGAATAGCAACAAAGATGATTAGGGGGTGGAGGCTAAAACATATGAAGAATGGTTGCTAGAATTGGGTATGTCTAGTGTAGTGAAAAAAGGACCAGTAACATGATAGCACTGTTCCAACTTTTGAGAGGCCCCCACAAAGAAGAGGGGGGTCAACCTATTCTTCAAAGCTCCTGGAGGCAGGACAAGAAGCAATAGATGGAAACTAATCAAAGAGAGAACCAACTTAGAAACTAGAATAAATTTCCTGACAGTGAGAACAATTAATTAGTGAAATGATTTGCCTCTAGAAGTTGGTGCGAGATTAGACAACCATTTATCTGAAATGGTAGTAGAATCTCCTTCTTGAGCAAGGGTTGGACTAGAAGACCCCCAAAGTCCCCTCCAATCTTCCAATGTATGCCTATGATTTCTATTGTACCATTACCTACTTTCCTGTTGGAAAAATATGTGTCTTACTCTAGTTCTGTGTTGCTTTGCTCTAACTTTGTATTTATGTAAGTCGGGGTGGTGGTGGTGGTAAGGGACAGTGGCAATATATTTGCATCTCTCTTAACATATATTCTGTAGAGTAGCTAATTTAACTTGGAAAATTTGAGACCAGAAGAAACAGGGGGCTAGAATTCCAAAGTAAATTAAGATTGTGAAGTTATCCCAGACTGCAGAAATCCATGGGAACAAGCTATGGAAAATAACCATTAAAGAGAATGTTAGATGCCTATTGCAATGTTCCCCCTTTTCTGTAATTGCATTAAATTGAACAACTTCAAGTGGATGTGTTAATTATTATGTGCAGCATCTCTTTAGATTATACTGGTTTTCCCCTGTTACACGAAGCATCCCTGTCTTTTTTTTCCTGGAATAAAGCTGAGGGATGAACATTATGGTAGTTATTTTTCAATAATGAATAGGTTTTAGAAATATTCTCCTTTAATGTTTTCAACTGAACTCCTCCTTCAATAGTTGTGAATGGAACTTGGGGGGGGTTATAGCACTCTGAATATGAGGGCCTGATTCTTTGGCTTTGTAATACACTAAGCTTGCTCTCTAAAATCTTTCCAAGCAAGACTTTAGTTGTCTCTAAAAATCTCTATCATACTATAGAATAGAACAGAGCTGGAGGGGTCTTGGAGGTTTTCTAGTCTAGCCCCCTGCTCAAGCAGGATAACCAGGCTCAATAGCAATAACTGTGAGAGGCATCTTGGAGTCTTAATGGACAACCAGCTAAATATGAGCCAGCCGTGTGTTGCAGCAGCCAAAAAAAGCTAATGTAATCCTAAATTGTATTAACAGAGGTATACAATGAGGGGTGGGCTTCTACCGGTTTGCACCTATTTGCTAGAACTGATTGTTAACATTCTAAGCAGTTCGGAGAACCGGTTGTTAGAAGAAATTACTGGCCTAATCCTGTAAGGAAGGCAGGAAGGAAACATTCTGGTGTTGCTTACAGAAACTGCCTCTCCATTAACCCTCATTCCATTCTTGGCAGGACTAGACTTCCTGTCTCAGGAACTTCTCTGGAGTTTTTTTCCCCTCCTTTGCTGGTACTTTGCTTGTGTGGAGTGACCATTCAAAGTTACAGTGGCACTGGAAAAAGTGACTTATGACCCTTTTTCACACTTATGACTGTTGCGGCATCCCCACAGTCATGAGAGGCCAGGCGAGGAGATGCGTGCCTCAATGTGAGTGATATTGAGTTGGCCACGCCCAGCCAGTAACATGACCACCAAGCCCTGCCCACCAACTAAGCCATGCCCACAGAACCGGTTGTTAAAATTTTTGAATCCCACCCCTGGATACAATCGAGATCAAGTGAGGTACTAATACCACTCTGTAAAGCCTTAGTAAGACCACACCTACTGCATCCAGTTTTGGTCACCACACTATAAAAAAGATGTCGAAGCTCTAGAAAAAGTGCAGAGAAAAGCAACCAGGATGATTAGGGGACTGGAGACTAAAACATATGAAGAACAGTTACAGGAACTGGGCATGGCTAGTCTAGTGAAGAGGAGGACCAGGGGAGACAGGATAGCAGTCTTCCAATATTTGAGGGGCTGCCGCAGAGAAGAGGGGATCAAGCTATTTTCTAAAACACCCGAAGGCCAGACTAGGAATAATGGAGGGAAACTGATCAAGGAGAGATTCAACCTGGAAATAACAACGAATTTTCTGACAGTGAGAACAATCAACTAATAGAGCAGCTTGCCCTTGGAAGTTGTGGGAGCTTCATCACTTGAGACTTTCAAGAAGAGATTGGACTCCCATCTGTCTGAAATGGTGTAGGGTCTCCTGCTTGGGCGGTGGGGTTGGACTAGATCACTCACAAGGTCCCTCCCAACGCTGATTATCTGTATCTGTATCTATACTATTTCAGACAAATGGCCATCCAGTCTCTTCTTAAAAGCCTCCAGTGATGGAGCACCCATGGTTTCTGGAGGCAAGCTATTCCACTGGTTAATTGTCCTTACTGTTAGGAAGTTTCTCCCTAATTCCAGGTTGCTCCTCTCTTTGGTTAGTTTCCAACCATTATTTCTTGTCCTGCCCTGAACATTACTATGTAATACAAAAAAAAAAAAGTAATATGAACAGTACTTTCTTAGAACTTATCTACATTTTGGAAGTAGTCTTCTGATTCAGCATCTTTGAAATCAATGAGGCTTAGGATAGTCTTTATAACTAATTGGCTCATTGATTTCCATTACTTCTCATGAGTAACTTAGTTAGAACACCACTCTACAATAAACAATAAGAATTTTGAAATACAGCAGGAAAAAAAAACCAGGGATGTATAACATCCTACACAGTTGCCAGGTTGTTTTTTTTAGGATTTTGTTTACATTTGGGATGCATCTCCTTCAAAGGTTATCATATATTTATTTGAAAAAAAAAAGGTGGTGATATTTTAATCCTAAAATAGGCAACGATTCTTTGGAATATGCAGCAAAAAAGGGAAATTAGCAAAGTATCAAGGTTGACATATGCAGGGATGAGTTCATGCAAGTTACGTAAGATTTGCAACACTCATACTGAGAGAGATTAACACTTCCCTCCACTCTGACCCTCAAACACTTCCAGATAATGATGGGAAATTATGCTCAAACAAATGATCCAATTCTAACACAGCCACAGAAGAAGATGGATTTTCCTGTCTCTACCACTAATCATTTATAAGATCATCCTCGCTTTTCTACAAGGATGATCCCATCCTAGTAAACCATGGTAAGAACCTTCATTTATTTCCCCTTGTCCCATAAAAGCTACCACTTTCTCAGTTGCACAAAAAGAGGTACCAAGAAGGAGAGAGAGAGAGAGAAAGAGAGAGAGGTTCAAGAAGGGAAGGAAGAAGGAAAAAGCCCTCTGAAGAATTGGTGCTTAATTACAACTTAATTAGCATAATTATGCATGCTAATAGCATCTCAAATGAATAGCAGTTGTCAGGAGGTTGGGACCATCTGTAAGAATGTTGGATTAATACATCATTTTTTATTTCTAACAACGCTGTAACCCTTTCCCTGAAAGCGATTTTCATTAATCAAGTTCATTTTTATTATATAGAAAATTTGGCATTTTTCATTATGGGCCATTATCTTTTCCCCCATGTAGCCCTAATACAATACTAATGAGAGCCCATGTGGCTACTCCAGACTGACAATGGTAGTACAGGTGTATTATTATAATTGTTACAAACAGCATGTTGAACCTGAGGCCTACTAGACCATTCCTCCCAAGACACTCTGGTTTCTGCTTAGTATTATCCCCAAGGCCTGTGACACTTTCCAGGGCTTTATAAAAAACATACACATTTGTCATCAAAGGTGTTAAAGAGACATAACTACGTTTCTCTGCAAAAAAACAAAACAAAACTCGATGCTTTCATCTGCAGCTTCTTACAACCTCCCGTCTCTCTCTGCTACAAATAATTCCGGACTCACTCTTCATGTTTTCTTAAACAGAGAAGATGTGGTGGAATTATACCCCTCAAATTTTGGGGTATAATTATGACAAGATGTGGTGGAGTCCAGTGGTGGTATTCAATTTTTTTTTACTATCGCTTCTGTGGGTGTGGCTTGGTGAGCGTGGTGTGGCTTGGGTGTGGCTTGGTGGGCGTGGCAGGGAAGGTTACTGTAAAGTCCCCATTCCCTCCCCACTCCTGGGGGAAGGTTACTGCAAAATCCCCATTCCTTCCCCACCCCACTAACCTGCTTTCCAGCTCCGTTCTCCTGTGCAGGGCAACAAAAAAAGACCCAGCCGATCAGCTGGGACTCAGGGGGCAGAGAGTAGATGGGGGCGGGGCAGTCAGAGGTGGGATTTGCCCTTTCTCCAAACTACAAATTTCCGCTACAGGTTCTCCAGAACTGGTCAGAACCTGTTGAATACCACCTCTGGTGGAGCTCCTCGTTGATGTAGATGGTTGGCTTAGAAATATGAAATATCAAAAATTAAAATTGTGTGTTGAATAGAGAAAGGCAGAACGAAATAGCATCTCTGTATTAACTAGGAAGGGCATTGAATATTATTTGAAAGAAATCGGTGCACTGAAAAAAATCCCATCTGTCAATTGCAAAAGTCGTCACTGCTTGGATCTTCACATATATATTATGTCAATAAATTATGACATCCTAGGTTCTTGGGGAAAACTCAATGAGTATGAAATCCAATACCAGCTAAAAAGCTGGGATTTCACATTGTTGTATATATGAAAATAATACCTTTAGCAACCTCAAACAGCACTGGCCTATCACAAATCCTGGGGAAGGACTCCATAGGTGGATAAAAATGCCAAACCCTGTTTAAACATCTGGCTGACTGTGTAACCCCCCTTAACAATTTGATGCAATGACTTCTGCCAGGCTAGCAGAGAAAGGAGTTATGCTGAACTGATGTGTACCATAGCCATGTCAGTTTCTGCCAACCATGGTTACATCATCAACAAATAATAATAATAATAATAATAATAATAATAATAATAATAATAATAATAATAATAATAATAGTAGAAACATAGCTTTGTGCTTTCCTTGCATGAAACTTCCCTGCACCTAAGATCTACCAACAGCAATGAACCAACAACAATGCATATTAAGTTCAGCACTCAGAAAGTGATCCCCTCGGACTACTGGGCTAAACTTAATGTTCTGCTGACACAGTGAACATATTTTCTATTTCCTTTGAAAATGATGCACAACTATTTGAACGGATCAGCTGATCAATATGGTAGATGTAGCAATCAACCTGTGTTGTCCACACCGTTAGAGAGACACAACATTGGATCAGGGGTGGGTGCAAATTTTTTTAACTACCAGCTAGGTGGGCATGGCCAGGTGGTTATGGTTAGGTGGTCATGGCCAGTGGTCATGTGACTGGGTAGGCGTGGTTTTTCCCTACTGGGCCTCAGAAAAGCCTCTTGGGAGCAAAAATGGGACGGGGGACCACACAAAAACCCCGCACCCCATTTTTTCCCTCTTGGGCCTTAGGGAAGCCTCCTGGGCAAAGCAGTACAACAGCCAGGAGAGGGATCAGCTGTGCTGTGCAATTTAAAGCGTGCGGCATGGCTGATCTTCAAAAACAGCTGATCAGTGGGAAAAACAAAGGAAATACCTTGATCTTTGGAGCGAACCAGTTCACTCTCAGCTGATCTTTGGAGCTACCAGGCCACACCGGTAAATCCCACCCCTGCATTGGATACAATGCTATAGAAGCCACCAGGTCAAGCTTTTCCCTAACGTTATAGTAATTGCAAATTGATTCTCACAACTAATATTCCTTTCCCTTGGCTGAAGGTGGCAACATTAAAATGAAGTTATTTGGGGGAATAATGGATAACATGAATAATTCCTGATCTTTCTTGCCACGAAAATGGTATGTAATGTATATAGCGCAATGATGAGTTGCTTCATCCTTTTGATCCATCCTTCATCCTTTGACTTGCTAAAACATGGTCTGGGTTAAACATATAGTTATTTCTGCACAAGTGTTTGCAAAAACTAGATTTGAAAGATGGTCTCTTAGGAAACATCTTTCTCATATATTGAGGGAATGCTTCTTCTGCAATGCCCCCTCAATGTGCTGAAGCATTTTCTTCAGCAATGCATTTATATATGTAGTCCAGCTTGTACAATTTTCAGTGATGGATGGATGAACTAGGACTATGCATGGAAGTCGACACCTTAGGAAAACTATAATTTGTACTTTCGCACCTATGATGGAATGCCTCTCCTGAAATGCTACCTAACTGTACAATATGTCATCTAAACAAATATTTTCCACAGGAGCAGATTTAAACAAATGCAATTCAGTGCAATGTTAATTGATTGATTAATTGTCCATCTAGGATTCATTAAACATTCTATAACTTACTAATAAACCCAGATTTTATCCCCTCTAATGCAAATTAAAGACAGTTTCCCTCCATGTATTTCAGATGTAGACACTGGTGTTGGAAGTTTTCGACTGATTCTTAATTCACTTAAAATAGTTATCTAGACATTTAATTAGCCTATAATGACAAGAGAGATAGTAAGTTAGATTTCTCCCATCAACATACTCATGAATTGCCAGTATTTTAGCAATAAATTGCCAGCTAATAAACTTCTTGTAGCTTGCCTTTATAAATGCCAACATAAAGACTTAAATAGTCCTAGTCAAGTTAATTACACATTTAGTAGTTGTGTAATTTTGAATTAATTGCAGACCAAATGGATTTATGGTTCATGTACTTAATAAACCTTGGTAAGTGCCCTTTTAACAATCTATTGGTATTTAGGATGTTGATAGGGGATTTTTGGCTGAAGAAGAACTGAACTTATTCTTGGGTCACAGTACCTTATTCATGATGTATCTTGGAATGCTGATTTTTTATTGATCATAACGAAGTGAGCATCATCTTACCGTAAAATTTGCAAGTCTGTTTGAGTTTAATCCTAAAATATGCATTTTTTTACCTAACTAGAGCAAGAAGGAAATTTAGTCCACTTCTTTTTATCCAGTTTATAAAAATATATCTGCTTCTTAGCACTCACTTCTACAAATAAACTTTTTGGAAATTTAGCAATACAATTTGAGTGAATGAAAGAGGAATGGATATTTAATGGATATTAAGAGAAATATCCACAAACATATGTGTGTTTGTATAGATTTTTTTTTACTTTGATTAATGCACTAACAAATGTAGAAATATGTTAAAGTTAAGTCACATTCAGGAAAATGAGACACCAGGAATTATTGAAATTAAGCCATCTCCAATTTTTGTGCAAATAACTGTGTAATATAGCAATAGCACTTAAACTTATATACCTCTTCTCAGTGCTTTATAGCCCTCTCTAAGTGGTTTACAGAGTCAGCCTATTGACCCCAACAATCTGGGTCCTTATTTTACCAACCTCAGAAGGATGGAAGGCTGAGTCAACCTTGAGCCAGTCAGGATCAAACTGCTGGCAGTTGGCAGAATTAGCTTGCAATACTGCATTCTAACTACTCGCTACCATGGCTCTTATAATATTCTACAAAAACTCTTATTGTAGATGCAAACATTAGAACTGCGTTATACTGCATGCATTAGTCAGGGAATTAATTGATTCTGTTTAGGGTGGTTTATGATTGCATGAGAGGATTGGCTATGACTTTTAATGCAAGAAAGCAGTGTAAAGTTTACAGGATACTTCAGACAAGAAGCACTTCTAGAGTACTAGGTCTATCTTCACTGAAGCTTATGCTAACACAGGGGTGTCAAACTCACAGCCCGGATGCAACATGCACTGGTCACACCCACCCCAGTGTTGGGATTCAATTTTTTTTTACTACCGGTTCTGTAGGTGTGGCTTGGTGGGCGTGGCAGGGGAAGGATACTGCAAAATCTCCATTCCCCCCCACCTCACTAACCTGCTTTCCAGCTCTGTTCTCCTGTGCAGGGCAACCAAAGAAGAGCCAGCCGATTAGCTGGGACTCAATGGGAGGCAGAGAAGAGATGGGGTTGGCGGGGCCAGTCAGAGGTGGGATTTGCCGGTTCTCCGAACTACTCACAATTTCCGCTACTGGTTCTCCAGGACCGTTCAGAATCTGCTGAATACCACCTCGAGCCCACCCCCAGTTTAGCAAAGGGGGAAAAAGTTGTGACATGTCACGTGACGACAATGTGTCATCATCATGGGTTTGACTATCCTCTGCTAACAGATCCTTGCCAGTCTGAAAGTACTCTCTATCCCCTCCCCTTTGTAGCCCAAGAAACTAGGGAAGATTCTTTCTGAGAAGTTTGCTACACCCTTATTCCTTCCCTGAGCTCAACTGCCTCTTATCTGACCATTGTGTAATCTATGACACTTTCTCCTGTCTCCCCAGGGTTATCCCCACATTCCATTAAGAAAGCAGTAGGCAAATAAAAAACAGAGTGGTATTTCCTTTAAATCGTCCCAACATTTCAAAAACTTAGTTGCAAATTAAATTAAGAAAGAAATCGCATCAAGTCACTAAAACAGGAATGTCCTTTTGTAACAGAATTTTCACTGACCAGCCAATTCACTACCCATTCAACCACATCATTCCTTATCAAAGAAGTCAATAAAGCTACCAACTGCATGTTATGATGCTGTAATAAATGGGTAACTTTTTCATGGGATGGGATCAATGTTTCGGCAGTAGCAATGAGAAAATTTCCACCCTGTCTTGATTTAGAAGGATCTCAGAATTCATGAGCTTTGGATAATCAATCCTTCCTTCCTTCCTTCCTTCCTTCCTTCCTTCCTTCCTTCCTTCCTTCCTTCCTTCCTTCCTTCCTTCCTTCCTTCCTTCCTTCCTTCCTTTCTTTCTTTCTTTCTTTCTTTCTTTCTTTCTTTCTTTCTTTCTTTCTTTCTTTCTTTCTTTCTTTCTTATATTTGTGCATGCATGTTACTTCTGATGCATGAATGCATTTTATGGCATTGCCCTTAGGTATGCATCATATATTCAGGCAGGGTAATAGTTCAGAATTCTGACATTTGCTTTGCATACGAAAGATCCTATCTTCAGTTCCTGGCATCCCCTCTTTAAATAAGACCCGAGGCAAACTGTGCTGCAAAATGGCTCAGCTTGAACCTGGAGAAGCAGTGGTTAGACAAAATAGATGGTGCCAGGTTAGAAAAATCAGTGGTGGAATTCATCAAGCTTAGCTTCAACAGAAGGTCCGTGCTGTATATGGAGCATTCACTTCAATGCACATATAGACACAAGACTTTCCCCCTGGTTTATAGGCTGCCCAAGTAGGTGTGCACTGATCAAAGGTATTCAGATGAACTTACTGAGGTTAAGGGAAGATCTGGTGAAGAACTGGAGTGACTAGGATGTCTATGGAGATTCTCAGTCGTCCAGGTCATAGTTGTCTCAAAGCTGTTTTTCCAAATGACAACTGAACATTTCACTTCCCATCAACATCCCATCCCAACCAAGTAAATTTGGTTTCTGGAGCCTGGCAGTTGCTTTATTTTAGATTTCTACTCTTGGGTAACAGGTTAGGCTCAAGTGCCTGAAAGAGTCCTTCTAATTCACTCATTCTAGGCACGAGATGTGGTTTCATGTGAATCAAGAAACAAAGGAATGTCTCCAGGGGAAATAAGTACGTTTTTTCCAGTCCCCACCTTTTCAAACATTGGAAGCTCCAATGAAAAACTCCAGTAATGTTTATGTGCTGATCTTTAGTCTTATACCAGTAATACAGAAAAATTGTAAGTAATTCTGCAAAGGGGCCTTTAGAAATGTTATGTCAGCTTCTTGTAATAAATGGAGACTTGAAAAATCCCAAATGGAATGCCTTCCCTTCCTGGTTGATTCTGTCACCTTTGGAGAATCATTTTAGTTCCGCAAAAGCATCATCTTAAGGACTGACTTGGGAGCAATTGTCTTCTGCAAGGAACATATGTAATATGCATGTATCGAAGGCCAAGCTATAATGCATTTCATCCCAAAGATGACTGTCAAAGTGCAGTAACAGCAGAATCTATTATAAAAGCAGCCTCTCAATCTCTCTCTCTCTCTCTCTTACCCTCTCTCTCTCTTGCTCTCTGTTTCTCTCTCTCTCACACACATACACATTCTTTCTCTGTCTTTGTCTCACATTCTCTCTGTCTCTGTCTCTGTCACTGTCTCTCTCTCTCCCCCCCTCTCTCCCTCTCTCCCTCCTTTACATCTGTGCCGGAAATATGCTTTCAGCTTAGAATAGCAAGGCAGAACCCTCTGTCCGAAACGATAAAGGCTGAATGGCTGGGGAATACAAAGGTGGGTCAGGGTGAAAGAAAAGGGGCAACTGTAAAATGAAAAAGCAGTTCCTTGGGGTTTGAAATGCAGTTCCACATGAAACGGAGCTGCGTAACTTTCTCCCACTGCTGGAGTTTCATATAACTTGCCGTACTGACTGATTTCCCTTGCTGTTACGACGTTGGGAAGGTAGATTTACAAGCTCCATATAACAGATGTTGTATGGTTACTAAAGATGTTTCTTTTTCTTTTTCCCCCTTTCATTCCAGTGCAGGCCATCCATATTGCATTTTTAACTGAGCCGAGTAGCCTTGCTTAATGAAGGACAACAATAGGGAAAGAACTGCAGGATAAAACAATTTCATATCAAAACCGTTTTCAATATTGGAAGGATGAATAAATATTACAACTGTACTTTAGTGCAGATATAAGTCTGGGAAGTGAGAATCAGCTAATTATGCCTAAGTTTATGGATGGAATGAGATGATTGAGCAAGGCTTGCTATGGTATATTTGAAGTTTTGACACTCTTTGTACCTACAGTTCTTTCCCGAAAGCCATCACTCCGCTAAACAAATAATTCCCTCAACAATGTTCAACTATTTACAACATGTACACTACTATTACTGTTAATCTTCTCATCACTCCTTACCACCCATCCCCTCCCACCTGTGATTGTAGGACTGTAACTTTGTTGCTTGTATCCTTACGATTTATATTGACTGTTTCCTAGTATGATTTGATGGTTGATTGTACCCTAGGACTATCATTAAGTGTTGTATGTTATGATTCTTGATTCTTAATGAATGTACCTTTTCTTTATGTATACTGACAGTATTTACACCAAGACAAATTCCTTGTGTGTCCAATCCACTTGGCCAATAAAGTATTCTATTCTATTCTATTCTATTCTATTCTATTCTATTCTATTCTATTCTATTCTATTCTATTCTATTCTATTCTATTCTATTCCATTCCATTCCATTCCTATTCTATTCTATTCTATTCTATTCCTATTCTATTCTATTCTATTCCATTCCATTCCATTCCATTCCATTCCATTCCATTCCATTCCATTCCATTCTATTCTATTCTATTCTATTCTATTCTATTCTATTCTATTCTATTCTATTCTAGCAAAACATCCACAAAGTTATAGGAGCAGACTGCAAAACGCTGATCAGAACCTCGCAGCTGTCTAGAAATCTCAGATACATTCAGAGCTCAGATGTAGGAAAAAAAGTCAGAGTTCTTACAGTATATATTATTTTCTCTGTGTCTCAGCATACTGACTTGTTGGACACAATAGAGATTACCATTTTATTTACTCTAAATAAAGAGAAGTGCTCAGGGTTTAGAAACAAAGCATAAAGAGATTGTGAAAGGTTTGGCTTTTGATTGATTTGTGCTTAATAAAGTGAAACATTTTAAACCCCATTTAGTTGCTATCCTCATTATCTTGGGACCACCATGGAAGAGGGAGGGCGCTGTTTCAGTATGATTTCATATATAACCTGACCACTAGGAGGCAGCGAATGACTCGTTTGGTTCTTGTTGGCATTAATCATTAAACTAGACATACCCAATTCCTGCAACCAACGTATGTTTTAGCCTCTAGTCCCCTAATCATCTTTGTTTCAGGGTAAGAGTCACAACTATGTCATCTTTGAAAAGAAGATAATTTAGATACCAATGTGCCCGTGGGTTAGTGATCTCAGTTCTGATTGCCAGTCCTAATGCAGCCAAAGTAGCATAACCCACTGAATTTGGGAATAGAAAGGTGAAATATCCATATCCTGCACCAATATTGGAAGTGCAAAATAAAGAAGCTGAGGTTGATATTCTCATCTGAAGAACATCTCATCGATGGCCAATTTTGCATGGAAATGTCTCCACAAAGTGAAAAATCAATTTCTTTTGCTTGCTAGAAAGATTCCCTTGTGTGGTGAAACAGATGGAAGAGCTAACCTTTACTTTATATAACTCTGCTGGCCATCAACATGTCAAAGACATTTAAAAGAGTGAGTAATCATGGAGAAACGAAGGGGATTTTAAAAAATTATTGCTTTGTTTCCCACTAAAGAGAGATCCTATCAATTTACCCCCAAAACCATTTCCCTTTCCACCAACAATCCCATTAATGACAGAGTCACTTCTTGAGATGGTTCATGGTTTGGCCTTTAAAACAAGATCATCCACATTTGAGAAAAACCCAAGCTCTCTAATCAGCTTCTTTGGCAATTCTTTCTAAGTCAATAAATCTAAACGTTAAATGTACTTTAATTAACGAAATGAATGTGAGTTTTTCCTCAAGCCCATCTTCTCCCTCCTCACCAATTTCCTTTTGGGAAAGGTTCTGGAAACTTGTTTGTTCTCAGTAATATGCCTCATAATTGTACGCATGATGATTTATAGGTCTTGTTAGCCACTTTAGGAGATTTTATCCTGAAAAGTAGGATAACTGAAACGAACACATTTCCCAGCCTGTTGCATTGAAGATTATCCTTTAGGATGGATTTATCATCCCAAGAGATTGGATGAGAACCAATCGATTGAAACTACAGTATTTCCTTGTATGTCCAACCCTTTTATTCTAGGTTTTATGTAATCAGCAGCAGGTTGGATAAAAGAATCTCAAAGGTCCTTTCCTGGTCCATGATTCTAAATTATTCCTTCTTAAATCCCAATGTATGCCTCCTATCTCTTTCTCTCTCTCCCTGATAGGCTGAAAGAATTAATTGTTTAATCAGCTGTCCTGATCTCTTATTGTTCCCTACAGAATTGGTATTACTTCATTAAAGCTTTGTTAGCTGTTCTGATGTTCCACTTCGATATAAGGATCAGGTAAATGCCAGCAAAGCAAGAGAGGATGGATGAGAAAAAGTGAAGCTAAACAGCGAGGTGTGGTAGATACAAATGATTATCATTATTTGTTTGCTGAATTTGAACCTTGCCTTTCTGAGACAGTCGAATTAGGGCTGCTTTCCCTAATTTGATCACAGCAACAACCCTTTATGGGAGATTGATCTAAGAAAAAGAATGGCTAAAATACACTCACCAGCCTTCATTATTCAGTTGGGACTGAATCTATCCTTGATTCCTGGTCATGATGTTACTTGGCGGGCACGATTGCCTGTTGACCATGCTTACAGCATAGGGCAGCATTTTTCAACCTAAGATACTTTAAAATGAGTGGATTTCAACTACTAGGTTTTTCTCACCACCAATCATCTCCTTTTAACGACCCCATAATCCCTTGCGGGGTAGAGTCTGGGCAACTGAATGGAGCTAACAGAGAGTTTAATGGCCGGATGCCGTTCCTATCACCTATGTGGAGTTTTGTTCAGCAGATATATTCTCAGTGTGCCCAGAGAGAGAAATATCTGCCTCTACCTAGGATCAAACTCACAGCCTCCTGACTGTGAGGGGAGAGGTCCACCTCTAGGCCACCACACCACTTCTCTCGCCACCCACGTTGGGTAGGAAATTCCAGGAGTTGAAGTCTACCCATCTTAAAGTTGCCAAGGTTGAGTAACACAGGTGTCGGTTAAGGAACCCTATCATGGGCAGGAGACAACTTTCAGATGCTTTGCAATTCTGGAAATGCCATCAGTGGTCTACATGGACAACAATTCTCATATAAATTACAAAATAAATAAATTGTAGGCATGGGCAGGCTAGAATTCAAGATGGTGTTCAATATTTTGGAGGCTGTTGTGTTACATTTGCCTTATTAACCCATCAACCCAGTTTTGCCTTCAAAGTGGCATGGGATTGGTCGGTGAAAAAAGAATAATCAATATGAAATGGGATAATCTCCTGTCTTTTTAGAACAGCCCCGTGTGGCTGGAAAATCAGTGAAGCTGTATCTGTCATCACTGCTGTAAGAAATACCTGGTTCACGTGCTTTTTTTTTTTTTTTCATAGATTTAGCTGGCTAAATCTTCCTAAGCCATAGAAAGCTTTTAAGACAATTATACTGTAGTGTCCTCTTTCTGTAAGAGATGCTGTTGTAATCTCACTCAACAGCAAAGGTAGAAGAGGCTTGTTAATTAATCTCCACTGTTTGCTTTTCATTCACATCTTTTTTAAAAAAAAAAATAGGATGAAGTTAGTATTATTCCTCAGTTTTCTACCTTCTTCAACTTTTTAGAAGGTTCTTTTGGAACTAGAGCAAATATGTTTCAGAATAACGGAATAACAGAATTGGAGGTTTTCTAGTCCGACCTCCTGCCCAAGGAGGAGACCCTACACCATTCCAGAACATTGGCTGCCCAAGTCTCTACTTAGAAAATTTTTAGTGATGGAGCACCCACAACTTCTGAAGGCAAGCCATTCCACTGATTAATTATTCTGACTGTCAGGACATTTCTCCTTAGGTCTAGGTTAGTTCTTTCCTTGATTCGTTTCCACCCATTGCTTCGTGTCCTGCCTTCAGGTGCTTTGGAGAATAGCTTGACTCCCTCTTCTTTGTGGCAGCCCCTCAGAGATTGGAACAACTTCTATCATGTCACCCCCAGCCCTTCTTTTTCATTAACCAGACCTACCCAATTCCTGAAACCATTCTTCATGTGTTTTAGTCTCCAGTCCTCTAATCAAGATTGTTCTCTGGAGATCAGAACTTTCTTATTATTCATTCTCTGAAGGAAGATGGAGGAGAAAAAGGCTACTAGCACTAGGAAGGGTGTATATGTGTGTGGGGTGCAGGCTGAAACTAACTCATGGAGGCAGTGGTGGGATTCAAAAAAAATTAGTACCAGTTCTGTGGGCGTGGTCTGGTGGGCATGGCATGGGAAGGATATTGTAAAATCTCCATTCCCACCCCATTCCAGGGGAAGGATACTGCAAAATCCCATGCCCTCCCCACCCCACTAACCTGCTTTCCTGCTCCGTTCTCTGTTCTCCTGTGCAGGGCAACAAAAGAAGACCCAGCCAAACAGGTGGGATTTGCCAGTTCTCCAAAATACTCAAAATTTCCACTACCGGTTCTCCAGAATTGGTCAGAACCAATATCACCTCTGCATGGCCGGAAAAGAAGCATAAATTGAATTAAATGTAGAGAGGGCCTCTTCTATTCTGCTATGGAGCCATTTTTCCACTTTATTGTAACATTATCCAGATTTTCACTTTTCATCCCAAATTTTCCCATTTCAGATTCCTGCATCCTGAGGTTTTATTTTGCAATTTCAGTGCCAAGGTAGCTGGATTCTCTTCGCTTCCTCATCTGTGCTCTTACAGCAAATCAGGGAAAATAAAAGAACCAGAATGAAGCCTGAAAAGAGAAGCTGTGATTTTTGTTGAGAAGCGTTGCCCTGGCTGTGAAGCTAGCTAAATTTTGACAGTACATGTGGGATTATGTCATGGTTCAAATTGTTGGTATCTGGTTTTGCATAGGGTTTTTAGGTATCCCAAGTTTCTTCCTGGATTCCTGATTATGGTTTGGCTTGCATAAAATAAGGGAGCCAAATGATTCACACTGCTATATAAATAGGATCTAACCATACATTGCATAAAAGATATGTAACATGAGACTCCTGTTATGGTACCTATGGGCATTGCAGCGCTTCCTCTTTTTTCTTCTATTACTGTAATGTTTTTAATAAGTTTGTAATTCCGAGGACACGTGAATGCCAAACCAAGTGTTATTTTTAAATTTAGACCCTTCTCTTCATTTAGTTTGCCGCCTATCAGACTAGCTGTGGTCAGAAAGTACTTAGGCTCCCTACCACACTACTTTTCCACCCATCGTGTTGCATCTCTATTTATTGTCCTATCTTTATAAGCTGATAATCCATATTTAGCATCCAGCGAAGGGTTTAAGGTCGGGAAAGAGGGTGATATAATATCCTGTCTTCATGTCTGAGTAGATTGGTCTGTGCCTGTGGCTTTTTTGGTTTGGAGCATTTGCAAATTTGCCATTAATGGCACAACATGTCTTTGTTTTATGGATTTCATGACATCCAATTTTATGAATGTCAATTTTGTAGGCTTTTTAAAAAGTGAAGTGTGGGAAGCCGGCAATTGTTGGGTATCTGGTTCCAGACTGCTGTTAGATATCTTCTCGAACTAGTATCATGGGGCTTTATGGCCTCACGTTTAATTCTGATCTAATGATTGTAATAAATGTGCAAAATGAATGAATGAGGATGTCTTTGAAGCCCACTAAGTTCCCTTTATGGACATGCAAGTTTGCATACATTCCTCAAATGCTTACAGTGGTAGTTTGGTTGAATAATTGATCTGATATATGTATTTCATATTTGAAAAAGAGGAAGAAGCACCTATCTATCTGACAGACCTCTTGAAGCTAAGCAAGGTCAAAGTTAGCAAACCATAGGATGGGTTAGTCCAGGAATTCTCAAGTCAATAGGCTAGAGCATGGGTGTCAAACTTGCTGCGTCATGTTGCCATCATGTGACATATCACAATGTGTTTTCCCTTTGCAGAACTGGGGTGGGCATGGCTTGTGCATGATGTATACAGCCTGCGGCCACCAGTTTGACACAACCAGGCTAGAGCATAAAAAAAGGAGGAGGAAGAGGAGGAGGAAGCAATAGAAACCATTTCAGTCAACATACTGTAGACTATACATGAAGTTATCAAAAATTGACTTGAAGGAGGCTCCTTAACTTGAAGGGAGGCTGTATTTTTATTTTTTTAGAAAAATGCTATCTTTTCGCTTTCATCAAATGAGGACTAGGGAGAAAAAAATATGGAATGTCAGAACTAGGGCTGGTTCTGTAGGAGTGAAGATGTTAGCAAGATGTGAACTTTGCTGTTCCTCCTTGAAAATTCCAGGAAGTGACCATAGCAGAGGTGGTATTCAGCAGGTTCTGACCAGTTCTGGAGAACCAGTAGCGGAAATTTTGAGTAGTTCAGAGAACTGGAAAATACCACCTCTGACTGGCCCCGCCCCCATCTATTCTCTGCCTCCCACCTGATTGGCTGGGTCTTCTTTGGTTGCCCTGCACAGGAGAACGGAGCTGGAAAGCAGGTAAGTGGGGTGGGGTGGGGAGAGAATGGGGAATTTACAGTAACCTTTCCCTGGAGTAGGGAGTGTCCTTCCCCTGGCATGCCCACCAAGCCATGCCCACAGAACTGGTAGTAATTTTTTTGGGACTGGACCATAGCATAAGAACAGAGCTTGCTGTTTGAATAGAAAAGATCCCAAAGTTGGTCTCTCGTGTTTTTAATTAAATCAGGAATAGGAGATATCTTAAGGTCAGTGAAATTAAGTTGCAGGCACTCTGGCAAAAAAATGGCTGCTACTTTGGCTTTTAAATGAGTGTCATTGAAAACTCATTTAGCAAAGAGGTGGTTCTTCTTCAACTTTCCCTAACTTTCTTTTTCTTTTCTTGAGCAATTGGGGACATTATCAATCATCATCTGTTTTCTAAGACTTCCCGCTGAGCTTCTCGGGTGCCAGAGATATATTTGGAAATAAAGTGAAGCTTGGAGACTGGGACTGTAAGAATAGGAAAGGCCCGTCTTATAAAGAAGGGAGAAACTTCTAAAGGACCTGGTCCTCCATTTAGCCTCCCAATGAATAATGTGTAGGATGTTTGAAGTGAAATCGCTTTTAGCATAAAGTTCCTCATTTCAAGCAAGGAACAATCATTTTGAGCAAGAAATGTATTGTGCTAAGGATTTTGGAAAGGTTCCAGGCTCAAAGCACTCAACTTTGGAAGTTTTATAAAGTTATATCCTTATTTTTTTTTTTACTGAAAAATGAACCATGTAACATATCTCTACACTCTTGATTTTCTGGAGAGCTCTAAGAGGACATCCAGTGACATGATAGTTTTACTAGGAAAGAAGTGCAGTTGCCAATTTTTTTTTACTTGGTGAGGGAAATTTTAAGGGTGAGAATAAAGGTGAGAAATCAGTGTGGTACTGGGTTGTGGATCAGTTGGACAAAGTGAGCTGTAGTCTTTGAAATATGATATAATGAAATACAATAAGAGCCTCGGTGGCAGTGGTTAGAATGCAGTACTGCAGGCTACTTCTGCTGCAGCCACCTGCCTGCAATTTGGTAGATCGAATCTCACCAGGCTCAAGGTTGACTCAGCCTTCCATCATTCTGAGGTGGGTAAAATGAGGACCCAGACTGTTGGGGGCAAGAAGCTGACTCTGTAAACTGTTCAGAGATGGCTGTAAAAAGCACTATGAAGTGGTATATAACTCTTAAGTGCTATTGCCCTTCCTTCCTTCCTTCCTTCCTTCCTTCCTTCCTTCCTTCCTTCCTTCCTTCCTTCCTTCCTTCCTTCCTTCCTTCCTTCCTTCCTGTTAGTATTGCAGGCTAATTCTGCCCACTGTCAGCAGTTAAATCCTGACCAGCTCAAGGTTGACTCAGCCTTCCATCCTTCCGAAGTGGGTAAAATGAGGACCCAGATTGTTGGGGGCAATAGGCTGACTCTGTAAACCTCTTAAAGAGGGCTGTAAAGCACTATAAAGCAGTATATAAGTCTAAGTGCTATTGCTATATAATAAAATGGTCTTTAAGGGAGAAATGAACATTCCCCCCCTCCAGTTTAGGGGCTGCGGTTATTCTAATAGTGATAGATTTGTACCCCACATCCCCAAATGGGTGAGGCTATGACAAGAAAGTGGATGGGGTAGAAAAAAAGGGGAGGAAAGAGAGAATGAAATTGGATTTACGTTTAATGAAAATTAAATTAAAAGAGATGGTGTTTCTGAAGTATTTAATCTAATTCAGTAGCAATCTTTGGAGAAAATTGTGTGTGTGTGTGTGTGTGTGTTAAGCCCAACAGTTTGGTTGGATGAAAGAGTTTGAGTATGACAAAGATTAGAACCACCGATTTCTCATTGCAACTCTCAGAGCAAAAGAATGCGCAGAAATGGGGTTGTTCAATGAATGTATAAATCTCTCCTTTTCCTGGTGTCTGTTTCATCTTTCTTTTTTCTTTTTTGCTTAACATGGAAGGAGAGTGGGTGGGTGGGTGGAAACCCTCTTGCTTCTATACTTTGTTTTGTGATTTACTGTGTAATAAATGCCCCATAATGCAGCCTTGGCACTGTGTCATGTCGCAGAAAAGTATCCATTAGACATGCTCCCAGCACAAGGGGTAGGGAATGAAAATGCTACTGCACAAAAGCTTTCTTTCTCCTCTGAAATTTCAACTGTCACATGCAACTGTTACCTTTCACCAGGATTATCTTGTACAAAGCTAATAGTTTTGGAATGGATGCAGACATTTTAATGCGGCCCTGTGGTTCTAGTTTTATGGCGAGGGAGGGAGGGAAAGGGGGGGGGGGGAAAGAAAGATCAATTTCCAAGGAAGGCTTCAAAGAACGAGAGTGCCCAAAGTTATAAATGGCTCAGTCCCTTAATTCTATCATAATCCTATTTGATAGTTCTCAGTGCTGCTGAATCCTTTTAGGGCACTTTGATCAAGCCAGAGCTTTTAAACATGATGCCTCCTGTCATCACCGCTCCTAAAAATAACACAAATTTCATTTCTGGAACCATCCATTTTCCCCAACAGTGTTTGTGGCAGTGAAAAGAGAATGGCCAACACTTTGGACCTATTCATCAAATCTAGTACCAATCCTTGGGGAGAAAAATGGCACAGAATCATGCTGAAAATCCGGGACGGCATTAGGAGATTTAATTTGTCCTGGGATGTTTTAACACTGGCCATTTGGTCATCTAGCAGCTATATTCAGATAAATTAGGTTAATATTTTTTTTATCTTGAGCCTCGGTGGCGCAGTGCAGTACTGCAAGCTACTTCTGCTGCAGCCAGCTGCCTGCAATTTGGCAGTTTGAATCTCACCAGGCTCAAGGTTGACTCATCCTTCCATCCTTCCGAGGTGGGTAAAATGAGGACCCAAATTGTTGGGGGCAATATGTTGACTCTGTAAACTTAGAGAGGGCTGTAAAGCACTATAAAGTGGTATATAAGTCTAAGTGCTATTGCTATTGCTATTGTTCTGTTGTGTTTTACTGTCGCCCTTTGTTTAATGTATGACTCAGTATATCATGCAAATCTAGAAAATGGGTTGATTCACTAAAGAGGCTAAACTTCGGTGAATGCAAGCATTAATAATTTGTCAAGCCAATCATTGCTCCTTTGAACTGGAACATTGACATAAAAAGATGTCAAGTAATTTAAAAATCCAGTGGCTCAATGCAATCCATTGGTAGCACAGTTATAGCCGTTGCTATTTTTATTTTAAGAAACGCACTTTCATTGACAACTTGCCAATTCATGGGTCAGGAGAATGCCTTGCCAACTCCTGTAAAGGACCAATTCTCAATGTTCAGGGCAAGGAGTTATTTAGCTTCATTTATTTCCTGCTCTTGCTTGAGTTTTCCAGATCCCATACAAATCCTGATAAATTAAGCCAATCAAATTTAGATCTGAATCTCATCCAAATGCCTACTGCCAAAGGTCAGTTCAGGCATAAATAACATCAAAGTTACAAGCTGTGGTAGAAAAAGAAATAGTACCAATCCTCCTCCGGTTTGATCCAGGACAATGCTTTTTCTGATGCATCATTTTAAAATGGTCATCAAATTTTAAAATGATGCATCAAATTAAGTTAATCCTTCAGCTGTTCAAATAAATTGACAATGAATCCCCTCTTTGTGGACTCAATCTTGATGTTGTCATTTGAATCTCAAGGGAGATCCTTGTAAGCTTTATCCTGTTGCCTGGTTCATATCTTCAGGTGTTGAAACATGGCATGATGATATCAAATCCAGTTCTCATCACTGAATAAAACATATGCTGCATTAAGTATGATTAAGTATCATTAAGAGTTTAGCTCTCTTTAGAAAAAAAAATCAACCCAGAGTTTTCACTTGAGGCACAAATGTTTATGTCCAAGTTATCATATGCTGGATGCATTATACAGAGATCCAGTTTCCTTAAGAAGTCCACATAGCTGAGAAAGGTGGAAAGAAGAGAAGGGAGAGGACAATGCGGATAGACTCAATTGTAGTGGTGATAGGGGCCCTGAATGGCTAGGCTGAGCACAGATCATCCTGGAAGGTGGGAGTTCCATCAATGTGGTCACTAACAGTCCACATTGACTTGATGGCTCTCAATCAACCAATCAAAGAAACAAAATCTCTAGTCCTAGGTTATGGATGGACGGCCCATAATTGAGTTAGTTGCATGATGCTCCCCCTCTTTTACAAGCTGCAGAACATCCAAAATGGTACAACTGAAAGTTGGTGTGCAAACGACAAAAATCAATGGCCAATTTTCTGAGCTGTTTCAAAAGCAATTATATAGGTATATATTTTAAATTCCTAAGAGGTCCTTAAAGGAGGCATGCGTAAGTGCACCAGCATGCCTACTGTCCTTGACTTACTGTCCCTGTTTATGTTCATACTTATACTTGTTATCTTGTACATGTTTAATGAACAAATAAATAAATAAAAAAATAAAATATACGATAGATTTAACCTCTCCTTTTCCTCAAATCCCAATCTCCCCTCCACAAACTGCTCCCCAAAAGACAAACAGGTTAACTTTTCATCTTGTAATATGCCCTACCCCCCAAAATAAGCCCTAGTTAAGATTGTCAGCCAGATGGATGCATTTAGTCCCATATTTCTCTGAAAATAAGACTTAACTGGAAAATAAGCCTAATGCATCTTTTGGAACAAAAAATAATATATAAAAGCTGGTCTTATTTTGGGGGAAACATTGGGGAAAGTTTTTATATGAGGTGGTATGTTGTTGGATCTTCAGTTTGCCATTGCCAGCAATTTTTATATCTCTTTGGAATAATGGGCAGCCATATAAATACAAGGAATGTCATGTAAGAAAGTGTAATGTATTATCTAGGACATGGAAGGCAATTTGTTCATGTTAAGGGTGAATCTTGGTTCGCCACCTCTCATCTCTTGAGATTCCAGTGGAGCAATTTGTTGGCAGGAATTTTAGGAACTTGGAAAGCAAGGGTGTTTAATGCCACAGCAACTATTGAACCATTTATTACAAACAGTTAACACTTTATTCTTTTATTTTTGTAAAGAGAAGGAATGAATGCACGTTTTGGCATGGATCTCATGGGACAAGAAAATGTTCTCAGTTACCAGCTGGGAAAAAAACCCAAAACACTGGTTGGTTGATTGACAGCTTCAGTCCTCAGACACTAGACTCAAATGAAGAAATCTGATTGGCTGATGGTTCTTTGTGAGCTTTATAGGCTTGCCAAAATATAAATCTGGCCATGTCTGCAGGGCCCCAATGTCTGAAAAGATCAAGAGTAATCAAAAGAGCTCCAAGTAATGCTGTTTGCAATTTATACACTGGATTCTGAAGAATTGGGAGAGGGAAAGCCGATCATCTGGAAGTGTCCTAGATATTTTAAGAGAATCTTCTTCTTGCCAGACATATCCACCCTGCAATAAAACTAAAGATGCATGATTATTGCAAAACAGAGGAACAGAATCGCTGCCTCTCTAAATCAACTCTCCACTATCCCGTGGCATTGAAATGGTTGGGATGACCATTTCAAGAACTTCCAACCAGCACGGTTGTTTTCCCATGTTCTAGAATATACTCATTGTGGTAGTCCAATGTCTGGATTCATATTCAAGGGTATCAAAAACATGTTGCGTTTCCCCAACAGACTTAATCTCGGTTGATCCAATTTCTCAATTTGATCAGTATGCTGACTCACAAGTGGACTAGATGATACCAACTCTCATGCACATACAAGCATGAAAAGCGGTTGTCTCAAATTCTCCTATTTAAGCTAGAATTAAGCAAAATAAAACCAAATCGGATAGAAGGCCTGTTGGAAGACAGGCCAAGAACTAATGAAATAGTTTTGTACTCGTGAACAGAGTATCACCTGCACAATAGAGAATTCCCACCTGGTCCTTCTGTATTAAGCTCTGAATTTTGAATTTCCAAGACATTTATGGTTACTTTTTGTGTTTCTGCCTTAGCTCCTTATCCTATTTTTTCCCTATCTAACTGAAATAGATTTCACACAATATTCTCTGAGATCCTAGGAACAGCAATGCAGTAGAGTACAGTGAACTAAATAAGAATATCTTCCCCCCCCGATTCCTGACACTTTCCTTGGAAACAATTTAACACAGCATAATTTGGGGAGCATTATTGAAGAGGGATTATTCAGTCCACTCTGAAAAGAGGTTGCAGGACAGTTATATTTACTGCTTACCCTTGAAATTTATCTTCTGTTCCTCAAAAGGAAAGGCAGTTCCAATCTTTCTTGTAAATGGTGCCTCCTCTCTCTGTTTATCTAAAATCTCTTTTGATCATTTCTGGCCCAGTGTCCTATTTTATTTGGCAGAATGAAGGAAAAAAAACACCAGTGTGGTTCACTTGTAAGCTTTCAGATGGCAAGTTCAGCCTTCTTATAAAATGGATTGGAAAACAGGTGATGGAAAAGATGCCTGTCTGGAATCTTAGTCGCTATTCAGAATAGATTTATCCTACAATGAAAAAGAAGGAGACAGTATGTTTTACAGGGATGTATCTAAGAAATCTTATTTGGTATCTACCTGACCCTTCGTGCTACTTGCTTTTTAAAAGGATTCTTGCAACTCTTTTCTTTATCTTGTTTTCAAACGAGAAGGTGACATGCTGAAAGGCAAAGTGCTAATTGTGGAATCCTTGGTGCTCTCTGAGCTTGATTGCTTGCATACAGATGTTTCATTATCCAATTAGGTAATATCATCAATGCGCTGCTGATGTTACTTGGTCGGGTAATGAAACATCTGCAAGCAAACAACCAACCTCAGAGAGCCTCAAGGACTCCACAGTTCAACCCTGAGCTAGAGATATTCTCTTGTATTGAAAGGGTTAATTTCTAGCCCCAAACAGATCTACAGATGTCATAGAAATGTTTTAGAAATGGTGGATTTCTAAATCACTATCACTCAGGAGCAGTGGTGGGATTCAAATTTTCTTACTACCAGTTCTGTGGGCGTGGCTTGGTGAGCGTGGCAGGGGAAGAATACTGCAAAATCTCCAGTCAGAAGTGGTATTTGCCGGTTCTCCAAACTACTCAAAATTTCTGCTACTGGTTCTCCAGAACTGGTCAGAACCTGCTGAATACCCACCTCTGCTCAGGAGTTTTGTTTGATGGGATTTCCATCTGTTCTGGAAAATGAAGCTCAAGGGTGATAAAATCCTAAGGCAGCAAGAAAAGCCGCAATTCCAAGCAGATACTACACTTCTGCTTCAAACCAGTTCAGTGTTTTTCTGGCTGAGGCATCTTAGGTACAAGTGGTACATATAGCAATAGCACGTAGACTTATATACCGCTTTACAGTACTTTACAGCCCTCTTTAGCAGTTTACAGAGTCAGCCTCTTGCCCCCAACAATCTGGGTCCTCATTTTATCCACCTTGGAAAGATGGAAGGCTGAGTCAACTTTGAGCCTGGTGAGATTTGAACTGCCAAATTGCAGGCAGTCAGCAGAAGTAGCCTGCAGTACTGCATTCTAACCACCATGGCTCATAGATATTAGTATAACTAGCCTTGAGCGTTCTAAACCATTTCCTGAATCAAAAGCAAAAGTCCTTATATATCAGCTTCAGGGAAACAAAAGTGAACGAGGACAAAGACTTTATTGTCCATATTTGTCAGCTTCCTTAATGACTATTTGTACATACCATGTCTGGAAATTTCTCCTTATTTCTATGCCAGTTCTCTCTTTGATTAGTTTCCATCCATTGCTTCTTGTTCTGCCTATGTCCCATCAGTGATGGAATCAGATGGGCCCTGGGCCTAATCCATCTGGGCTCTTCTCATATTCCTGTGTGCTTTTCTCCAACAAGTTATTTGTCCAATAAAATCTGCTTCTTGGCTTCTAAACATTGCAGAGTCCCCATTTCCCCCTCTGGAGAAGTACATAAAAGCCAGTCTCCTGACTCAGCCACTTACTATCCTCTTTTGAAGGGAACTTGTAGAGCTTTTTCCTTCTCCGTTCTGATCAAAGAACTGAGCCGCTTAAGGCGGATCAATTCACTGTTTGGTGACAGACTTCATGGCTGGAGCCAGCTTGTGCATTTCTTTCATTTATCAAGGGCTTTGGAGGATTTCAGCTTAATTCTTTTGGGTCTTAAATGTAAGCACAACCTTCTTACCAGTAATTTTAATTTTAATTACAGAATTAGGCAGCTTTTTATTTTTAACAACAATCACAATAACTTGGCCTCTGCTTGACATGGGTTTTGTGAGTGTCCATCAAAATGAACTTTGTTCACATTTATGTGACATTTGGAGGAAAATGCATGCAATTTTCCACTGATAGCATGATCTTTCCTTCCTTCCTTCCTTCCTTCCTTCCTTCCTTCCTTCCTTCCTTCCTTCCTTCCTTCTTCTTGAAGTCAGTGTGGTTGATTATAGAGATTAAACACATGTAAATATTCAAAATTATTTAATACACGACTGCAAGTTAATTATTTTAAACAAACCATCAGTCATTAAATGCTTGCACTTGTGTCATCTAGTATAGATAAATAATAATCAATCAATAACTGGAGAATATATTTCATTCAGACTGTGTAGGATGTTTTAAACAAATCTGTTTTTCTGATCTTGGTCTACAGGTAGATTTGGGAAGAAAATAATTTGATTTTGTGTGTGTGTGTGTGTGTGTGTGTGTGTGTGTGTTTGTTATCCCAAGAGTCTAGTGACATTAACACAGTCAATGTTTACATACATTTGCAACATGGTTCTTTGTTTTGCACAGATTGGCATGTTGGCAAGATTGCCTCTTTCCAAAATAATGAGAATACAGAAATCAACCATTACCAACATTTACATATTTTAGCACTGGGAGAACCAGAGGGTGAATTTGGTTTTTAAGCAGCCTATTATTAACCTGCTTGGCTTTTATAACCACACAATAGCAATAGTAATATGAATTGAGCAGTAGTCTAAGTCGTAATCACCTTCTGTTTTCTTCCACCTTTTTGGAATATAGAATGTAGAGTCCTAGGATAAAGCATTTTTCTGTTTATTTGTTTTTTAATTTTTTTTTTGCAGAAGATTATATAGTTCTATAAGGGTGGTAAATGAGACAAAAGGCAGGCTGGGAAACTCCCAACCTACATTTCTCAGGTATGAAGAATCAATCTAGTTAATCTGATTTATTGCTCATGCCTATTCATAAGAATCTAATCAACTCATGGTCAGCAATAAGTTGATGCTAGATAATTGATGTTAACAGAATTCAAGAAGGGCTAGACTTGGGCCACTTGTGGGAACATAATGTTTCTAGGCTGATTACTCTCTAGACTCTGACCCTACACATGAATCCTCAAACAATGAATGATGCAGAACTGTAAGACACCAATTTCACCCTTTGAACATTCATTTTCCCATTGAATTTTTGACCGTCCCCCTATTGGTATGTGACTTTCAGTGTACCATAAAAAGTCTAATGTGGCCCTCAAGCTGATGGTAGTTATCCACTTCTCATTTAGATTATCGGATTAGAAACCTGTTCATATTATTTATACACAACATTTTGTATATTTTAGATGCTCCTATAAATAAAAGGTGAGGGTGATGAATGATGGAGCTGTTAAAATACAAACCATTGGCAGGGATTTAATTCACTTACGAAATGTAGCAATTACTTGGGGAACAGCTGCCGCTCTAAAAGAGTATGTATGCATGGCTCAATAAGTGGAAATTAAATGGGTGAGCAGGTGAGGTTGACTCCAAAGATGGGCTCAACATGGAGAAGCAATCCACATCCTTACAAATGTCATAATCTTTGTCTCCTATGAACCCTCACAAGCTTTCCAATGGCAAGGAATTATGGAATTCATCTTCCAAAATAAGTGAAAATAATCACTATAAAACCATAGTGGCTGTTTTAGCTGGCCCAGTACCCCAGACGCATATGGTGTATCTAATCATTTAATGCTGGAGATCCCATGCCATGCTCTGAGATTTATATTGTTATATAAAGTATAGTAGTATCCTTATTATGATCTTGGACCTGTCTTTCATAGAAGCTTTGTAAGAGGTTGCAAAGACACAGATTAAAATACATAAGCATTTTCTGGAATTAATAGAGGGGAATAAAATTTTTCAGACCACTAAACACAATGAGATTTATATCAATGCCTCTGTCTTTTGAGAAGATTAAGACTTTAAGATGTTTCTGCTTAGCCCTACCAAAGGTCCATCTAGATTATCAATTGTTCTCCTAAAATAGTCCACCAGGAATTAGAGTAGGATTGAAAGAACTTTTTGTTATTCAAAGGAATCATCGTCCTTCTATGATTCATAGAACCACAGTGGCGCAGTGGTTAGAGTACAGTACTGCTGGCTACTTCTACTGACTGCCAGCTGCCTGCAATTTGGCAGTTCAAATCCCACCAGGCTCAAGCCTTCCATTCTTCGGGGTGGGTAAAATGAGGATCCAATTTGTTGGGGGCAAGATGCTGACTCTGTAAAACCACTTAGAGACGGCACCGTAAAACAGTATATAAGTCTAAGTGTTATTGTTATTGCTACGTCTGACCACTAGTGTTGAGTAACAGTCACAGAGCCGAACCTAGATTTTAGTTAACATTTGATGTCAACTGAACCATCCAAACTAGGCGCTATCTCATATTTCACATAGTTCTACAAATTAATTGCCTATCATAGCATAAGGAAGATTTGAAACAGCCACCAGTTTGCACATGGGCTGCTCACAGGACCCATGTTTTATGTGCCTGGGTATCTCAGTATTATCTCCAAGAATCCCATTTGCAGTAGAAATCACTGCTCCTCAAAGAAGGCCGCCCACTGAGCAACAGCCTCTAGCTCTCTGCATGGATCAAGGACCCCTCTTTTCCATTTTCTTTTCTTTTCCCGAAAGCTGGGTTTTAATGAAAAGGATTAAGATGTTTAAATATAGGTTGCATTGCTTAACATTATGCACCCAAGGTTAACACCGGAAGAAAATATATCAAAAGACATCATTGGAAGGAACATAATTTTCTTTCTTTCCGAGAAACAATGCCAGAAGCTAGAGCAACATGGAACCAAGAATTATAAAGGAAAACATTAGGTGACATGGCTAGAGCCCTCATCATTATTCTTTTCATCCATAGAGCCTCTGGGCACTGGCTGCCTCTGGTGTATCACTCAGGGGTGAGAGACCCAGAGGCTATGGAGATAGGGAAAATCCTGACACCACGCTTCTTGGCCCAGACTTCTTTTTTTTTTTAAGTGAAAGTATATACAGGTCCCAGAGTTGCATGTATCTCAACTATGAGATCTCCAAGAGAGCAGATATGGCCATCAAAGATCTCAGAAGGCCACTACTAAGTTGTGCAATGTGTTTCATAGGGACACTTATCCAAAGGAATGATTGGAAAGGGATAGTATCAACTCTGTATGACACCCCATTCATTTAGTCCAAGGGAGCAAGAATCATGCAGATTTCAGAAAGATATCTTTAAGGCTAGTTTGGGATCGATACAAAATATTTGGGGGAAAAAATGCCATCGGATTTCCCCCTACCTCATTTATATTGAACTAATTAGGGCGCTCTCTCTTTGAATACCCTGGAACTGTTCTGTTTTGTATTTTTTAAGAGAATAATTACAAAGTCATTTCATTTTACATTTCAAAAATGTTTTGTTTACAAGCTACATATTCCTAAACTGATACGGTGAGGTTTAGTGCTGGAAACTAGATTGAAAAATTGGGGGCAGGGAAAAATATGGAAAACATTTCCATTATTATCTGTATAGTTGAAGGGAAGGGAATGAGAATGAGAACAGTTTGCTTCCAAATACAGACTAAACAAAAAACTTTAAACATCCGTATTAGTAAATTATTGGCTTCTTTTCCTTAGGGAGATTCAAGGAAAAATGCTGCCTGTTTCTTTTGAAGAATGCAATGTCTTTCTTCCTTCCAAAATCCAGAGTGATAGGAATAAATATTCATGGTTAACAAGCCTGGGAGCCCGTCTCACCTATTTCTCAAACTCTAGGCACAGAGGTGGTATTCAGCCGGTTCTGACCAGATCTGGAGAACCGATATCGGAAATTTTGAGTAGTTTGGAGAACCAGCAAATCCCACCTCTGACTGGTGATTTTACAGTGTCCTTCCCCTGCCACGCCCACCAAGCCACGCCCACAGAACCGGTAGTAAAACATTTGCATCCCACCACTGTCTAGGCAGTATTTAATGTCCCAAAAAATAGCTGCAGGAGCTCATTTTCCAAAGAGTGGCCTGGGTAATAAAGGTAGCAGATACTATTGACTTCTTTTCTCAGTCCTTTCCCATGTTCTAATAATCCAAATTCATTTATGAGGTTGAAGGAGACTGATCCTAACTCAGAGGCTGTGACAGAGATGATATTCAGCAAGTTTTGACTAGTTCTGGAGAACCGGTAGTGGAAATTTTGAGTAGTTCAGAAAACCGGAAATACAACCTTTGACTGGCCCCACCCCATCTATTCTATGCCCCCCAAGTCCCAGCTGATCGGTTGGGTCTTCTCTGGTTGCCCTGCACAGGAGAACGGAGCTGTAAAGCAGGTTAGTGGGGTGGGGAGGGAATGGGATTTTGCAGTAACCTTCCCCTGCCACATCCACCAAGCCACACCCACCAAGTCATGCCTACCAAACCACACCCACAGAACCGATAGTAAAAAAAATTGAATCCCACCACCGGGCTGTGAAGTTGGAAAATCCATAATCCATTTCTTAATGTTGGTAGGACCATCTGCTCACCACCAACACCTGAGTCTTAAGATAGGGAGAAAGCAAGTGACTACGGGGCATCGTATTCCTCTGCAGCATGTTCTCCCCCTCATCAAAACATTTGCAATTAACATTGTACCCTGCAAAGTTCATAATTATTTATAAACTTAATACTTATAATGAAATGTCTGCCCTTTGATATCTCTCTGTGTTTTTTAAGCCTGGCTGACCTATATTGCAGAGGTATTATGTATACTAGGTGATGTGTGGATAGGCTAGGGAATTACCCATGTTTAATGAACACTAAAATTAGAATTTGACTGAAATCCACATAAATGACTCGACAGCAAATCTGAGCTGCCCCTGGGGAGCTGTGGGCAGCTCAAATTTACCCATAGGCAGTTTCTGATAGTTTTTTTAAAAAATATTATTATTTTAAATCAGCATAGCTCGCTTTTCCTCTTCTGAATGAGCCTCTGTTTTAGAATGTGGGTTTCTACAGCAGAGAGGTTCAAGATTTATTTGGGTATTGGAGTAGGCTTATGTCTTAAACAATATCTTGCAAGCTGAAGGGAGAGTTTGTATATGTCTAGTAACTGTGACAAAGACAATGGACTACAATATATTAATAGTTTGGGATGGGGTGGTGTGACAAACACTGTGCAAATGTATATCGGACATTGGGTACAGATCCTATCTTTCTTCCAGTACATAAAAGGGCATTTTCACTGGCATATCTAGACATCCTATCCTCAGTGGTGCTGAAAGACAGATCTAATAATATCTCTTTAATATTTATGCATATGTTCAGACTCTGAAAGGCAGTTTAACATGACTCCCTTTCAGCCATTCCTGGACAGCTGAGCTAATCTCATCTTTAATTTTAAATGGTCTAGACTTGTCCCAATGAAAAAATTGCATACGTCCTATTATATTGTAAAACTCCCAGCTAGGTAGGAGTCAAGTGGGGAACTAGCCATGAATTTTTACGCAGCTGCAAGAAGCATAAGCTTGACCTCTCCTTTCTTTTAAAGTTCCATGGAACCTTTTCTAACTGTTTCCAGAGGAAGGCAAGCAAATTGGGAGATTCTTGTAATATAGGCAGAACACAATAAAATTGCTGACTTCCACATGGGGATCTTGTGCTTGTTATAGTCTGCAAAATCTCCAGAAAAAAAATCCTTGTATGTTAGAAGCTATTGATGTATGTTAGAAGCTATTGAATCTGGGTGTAAACTACATATGCTTAGTTACTGCTTTCAACAGGAGTTTTATGCTTGAAGTTTTATATAGTAGCAATAGCACTTACAGTAGACTTATATACCACTCCATAGTGGTATATACAGCACTCTCTGGGTGGTTTGCAGTGTCAGCGAATTGTCCCCAGTAATCTGGATCCTCATTTTACTAACCTTTGAAAGATGGAAGGTTGAGTCAACCTTGAGCTGGTCAGGGTCGAACTGCTGGCTGTGGACAGAGTTAACCTGCAAAATTGCATTCTAACCACTCCACCACATCACAGTACTCCTGGATAATAAAAGTGTCATTGTGGGCTTGGGTGCTAATTCAGTCTAATAATTCTGAAGACAGAATTTCCTCAACCTGTTTTGCATACATTCATCCAATATCCCACTCAGGTTCCTTCTGTACTGTAGTTCTTTGGAGGAGACTGATTGGAGGCCATGTGCCACCATGGTGGAGCCAAAGTCAAAAGTCTCTCTTTTTTCATCTTCCTCCCGGCCCAGTTATGATAGATCACTCCTCAGAACTGATTGGTTGTAGCAACTCTGAAATAAGTCTGAGGTCCTTTTCAACCCTATGATTCTATGATTCTGAATGATTGAGTGCTTATCTAATCTTCTTAAAAGATTGAGGTCTGAAGTGGTTGCTTTGAGCTAGCTCTTGAACCAGGTTAAACATCTTTATGGCCACAAGTTGTCAACAGTGTTCCAGAAATAATCCATAAATTCTCGGCTTTTCTCTTTTCCTCTTCCTTTTCCACTTCTTTCTTCTTCCTTCCTTCAAGTCAGCCCACCTGCCTGCCTGCCTAAGGATAGTTCCACCCATAGATGGAAGCTCTTTCTTCTTTTTTTACTCTCTTGTGAACCTTGAAGTAGAATTTACATAATCAATGAAGTAACCCTGTCACCCAAACATGGAATCTTAAAGAGAATGGGATTATGCAAATGAGTTATTGATGTCATAATGATTAATTGGCCCCAGGCCTTGCTTAATATGCAATCGTTGTTGTGCTACTTGCATTTGTAATTATTTTAGTGGTGGTGAGAGGCACTTAATTGCTTACAGGCTAGAGGTACAGTGTCAGAGATTAAAGAAGAAGGAAGGAAAGGTTTCTGAACCATGTTTATATGGGCCAGGGGTCAGATAGTTGACAAGAGAGTTCTCCACCCATCAGTTCAAAAGTGGGATGCCAGGCAAGAAAGAGAAAACAATAGATTGGTGATGAACCTTATTTTTACACAGAGCCTGGACATCTCTCCCAAAACATGTTCATCGTACACTTGAACTTAGAATGCCATAGTAGTTTATCTTGACTTGCTATATCCATAGTCCAGATGCAAAGTATCTTGAAGCAAAAAAACAAAGAAAATCCAGTTGCCTTTTGAAGAAAAAAATAGCATCTTTGGGACAACCATGACTGGATGACTGAGAATCTCCATGGAAACATTACTCCCAGCAAATGTTAGTAAGGGGCTTGCTTTCTCTTTACAGTAATGTTTCTCAACTGTAGCAACTTTAAGATGTGTGGAATCCAGCTCCAACAAGCCAGCTGTTACAACGGCACTGAAAAAAAAGTGACTTATGATCATTTGTCACATTTATGAGTGTTTCAGCATCCCCATGGTCACGGGGTCAAAATTCAGACGTTTGGCAACTGGTTCATATTAATGATGTCCTGGGCCAGTGATGAGAAACTTCTTGTTGTGATGTGCCACACGCATTTGTGCCAGCACCCACAATGCAATGTGCTCCCCCTGCACATGTGCATGCAACACCCCCACCCTGCCCCCTTACCTGCACTGTGCATGTGAGTGCCTCCCAGCTGATTTTTCGGCCTGTTTGAGGCCGTTTTCACCCTCCCAGAGGCTCAAGTTGGAGCCTCTGGAGGCTGAAAACGGGCCCGTTTTGGCACTTCTGGTATTTCTGGAAGGCCCATTTTTCAGCCTCTCGAGAGCAAAAACGGCCTCAAATGGGCCGAAAATCAGCTGGGAGGCACGCACATGCATAGTGCAGGTAAGTTTGGTTAGGGCTCGCATGCCCACACAAACGGTTCTGCATGCCACCTGTGGCAAGCGTGCCATATGTTTGCCATCATGGTCCTGGGTCATGTGAACAGCTTTTGCAACCTTTTGATAAGCAAAGACAGTGGGGAAACCAGATTCACTCAGCAATCATGTTAATAACTTAACAACTGCAACAAATCACTTAACAACTGTGGCTAGAAAAGTTGTAAAATGGGGCAAAGCTCATTTCACTGATGTCTCACTTAACAACATAAATTTGGGGCTCAAGTATGGTCGTAAGTCGAAGAGTACATGTATAGGTGTCAGATCCGTGTATCTGTCATTTCTTCAACGGAAGAAGAAGGGGTGGGGAGACTGATAAAGAAATCTTTCTTGATGTAACCTGAATATATTTAATCTTATATCAAATTTGTATAACCTACATATGATACAATGGAAGGATAAAACTCAGATGGCTGGAACCTCTCACCCCTGAGAGAGACAGCCAGGAAATGAAGAGACCATAAAAATTCCACAGTGAGATGTATCCTGGGAAACTCTGGAAAAGATTGTTCTAAAAAGGGGGTGGGGGAAGGCTCTTTGTTTTACTAAATACACATCAAGATAAGGGGAGGGGCTTTAAACTCCCTTATCTATCTCTGCATGCCTGAGAGACCTTAGATGCTGCTTTTAACCCCGACATGAATTGTCTCATCTCAATAAAGGATTCCTTTTGATACGTTTTGATATGTTTTCAGAAGTTCATTCTAGTTGATTGAATGGGAAAAGTTCTGTAACCTGACATAAGGAGGCGTTATAGCTGTCTTAAAATGAGGACTAATAGATTGAGAAACTGTTTTCCAAGGCAGTAATTGTCTTGAATCAAACAGTGCATTTGTGATTTAGTCTTATTATTATTATAATTATTTTAATTTTTAAAACTCTGTAGTGTGATTGTGATGTGGTGTTTGGGGCACTGTGCTGGAGTAGCTTTCAAATTTCATTGTATTTGTGGAATGCAATGACAATAAAGGTATTCTAATTATTTAGGAAAAATTGACCAATGAATAAAGCTAAAGAAAGGAATGCCTGCGTAGTTCCCCCATTGATTCTATTTCTATCCCACCTTACAATTTCAGGTGAAATTCTGAAAACTTTTAAAATCTCTTTCCTATTCAAGCACATGTAATAGCCAAAGGAAGTCCGATAAGGCAATCAGAAATGAAATATCAATACTCTCTGGAACAGGTGGTGCGATGGAATTTGCATGCGGTGAAGCATTCATGGTCTGGCATTGCTGGCTGGGAATACTGGAAGTTGTAGTTTAGAGGGCACCCGATATGGGGTGATGGC
Source organism: Pseudonaja textilis (assembly GCF_049901715.1). Lineage (NCBI taxonomy): Eukaryota > Metazoa > Chordata > Lepidosauria > Squamata > Elapidae > Pseudonaja > Pseudonaja textilis. Next base: position 7,592,714 of record NC_142000.1, read on the forward strand.
TGTCTCCTCTTTGCCTTTCCTCTTTTGTTCATGGAAACAGGGGCTTAGGTCCCTGACCTCACCTTTTCACATGGGTGATTCATCAAATAACTGCATGTGCTCTATGTAGCATACATGCTGGTTTTATTGCAAAGTGCCATATGGAGTGCAAAATTAAAACTTGGAAAGATCTGAGGCTGTAAACACTGCAGGATAAGTAACTGCACTGTATAAATGTGACCAAAGAATTATCAGCAATATCATCAAAGGAAAAAGAGAGAGGAATATATATTAGTAGATATTCTGTGTCCCCACTCTGTACAATTCAAAGAATTGCTCGATAAAAACAGAGGTTGAGTCTTAAATGGACTTAATGAATCTTTTTGTGTGTGTGTGTAATAGAAGTAAGGGCAATTCCTACACAAAGCTGTAGAATTTCAATATATGGACCTGTGTGTTTATTATATCCTGTTTGGTGGGTGCGTTGAAATCATGATGTGACTGATAGACATATTTAGATGAACTCACTATGGTTTATATCTTGGAGGAGAATATAAACAGAACAATTAAGGAGAGGCACAATGTTTATTTTCTGAAGTATCTTTGATTAAGTGGAGGTATGGAACTACATAAGGACAATGGTCTTGAAAACCTCAGTTTTAACCCATTGTTTATTTGTTTGTTTCTTGTCCATCCTAAAATGTTTGCAGTGAAATTCTTAGATTGCTAATTTACAGAGATTCACATTCTTGTGTGTCAGTGAGTGCTTTTGTATCAATGTTGACTTCTGGTGATTGCTTGGATATCCCCCTGCAGTTTTCTTGGCCAAGGTTATTTATGTAACAGAATGACAGAATAATGGAGTTAGAAGGGACATTGGAGGTCTTTTAATCCAACCCCCTTATTCTGGAAGTATTTTTTTTTTTTTTTGCAGTAGTTAGTCCATGTCTTTCTCTTTGAAATGAGAGAGACTGGCCGAGGATCACCCAACTGGCTTTGTGCCTAAGACAGGACTAGAATTCAGTCTCCCAGTTTCTAACCTATTCTTTATCATATACCAAACCAGAGGTGGTATTCAGCAGGTTCTGACCGGTTCTGGAGAACCGGTAGCAGAAATATTGAGTAGTTTGGAGAACCAGCAAATACCACCTCTGACTGGTGATTTTACAGTATCCTTCCCCTGCCATGCCCACCAAGCCATGCCCACAGAACTGGGAGTAAAAATTTTGAATCCCGCCACTGGATTGTTCCGTCTCTCTGGAACCTCATTCCTCCTGTCAAGGTGATAGTTTAAGAGCTGACCAGCTGATGCAATGATGGGAATAAGTCAGAAGGTCTTTGGCTGTTATCCCTTTAAGAGCCTGCGTAATAAGAGGAGGCCCTGCTAGAGTGTTTGTTTGTTGTTCCCTCGAGTTTCTTTCCTGCTGTAATTGCTGTTTGTTTAGATACTGCTTGTAGCATGTGTATCAGAGGTGGTAGTCAGCAGGTTCTGACCAGTTCTGGAGAACCGGTAGTGGAAATTTTGAGTAGTTCGGAGAACTGGCAAATCCCACCTCTGACTGGAGATTTTACAGTATCCTTCCCCTGCCACGCCCACCAAGCCACGTCCACAGAACCGGTAGTAAAAAAAAAAAAAAAAGAATCCCACCACTGTACCAAGCTCTTCCAAATTGAAATGCCATCAAAAAGTTCACTGGGTACTTAAAGTTGTCACTGGTTAGGAGAATTATGTTCTCTCATTGATAGTATAAGCCATAACATGCGTTGTTTAAGACATGATTTGTAATCTCCAGGATATGAAATTGTACAATGTGGGAATCTAGCTACTGTATTTGACAAAACAGGATGAAACAAATCCTTTCTTACTACAACTGCACCTCTACCTTCTGAGGGAATAATGGGGCGAAGGAACAAATTCTGTTGTTTTTCGTGGGAGCAAGGTGGGTTATGAATGTTTCATTTTCTTTCTTCAGTGAAAATAAATCCACAAAGCCCTCACCTATCCAGGATAATGCCTGTGAAGCACAGTCAGTGTAAAAATGACAGACGATGTTGAAAGCCTGTTTTACATCATGTGCAATCAATTCAACAAAGAACCCTTTAAAACCAACAGCTTGTCTTTGCGGTAGAAACAACCATTAGAAAAACACAGGTTGGCATCCAAAGCCTTCACCTAAGGACCTGAGGAACTTGTGTATGTGTGTGTGTGTGCTGGGAGACACATAATTTGAAAGCTTCTTCTATGTCAGAAAGCTCTTTCTTTCAAGTTAAATACATCTCCCCCTACAAGATCCAGTGCACTATGAGAAACACATGGCATATGGTTGCAATAGTGGCAACAGTGTGCATGCAGGTGAGGTACATTGAAGTAGTTTGAAGTTACCATGATTTTTGGGTATACATCTCCCCAAAACTGAAAGTATCTTGCCAGTTCCTCGGAGACTCTTGCTTACAATTCTTGTCCTCTCTTCCCTAAGTTCCTAGGGCTGTGATGGAGAACCCATGGCACATGTGCCAGAGGTGGCACACAGAGCCCTCTCTGTGGGCACACAAGCCATCATCCCAGCTCAACTCCGCAGTGCACCTCCCACTGGCCAGCTGGTCTTTGGGTCTCTGCCATGCATGGGGGGGGGCAGAGTGCATGCTCAGGGGGGCATGCACAGAGGATGTGCATGTATTGCACTTTGGAGATGCACGCAGATGCGCGCTTTGGACACTCGATACCAAAATGGCTAGCCATCACTGTCCTAGGGCATTCCAATTTATTCTACTTTCATTAGCTCTTAGTAAAAGACAATTTGGTGTTTTTATATCTTGCCAGGTTAGGTTGTAATGTATATAATCTCTACCCTTCAATGAGCTGTAACCACTGATGGTTATGCAATATTTTACCTTTGTGGTCTTCTTTTTTTTCCTGTGGTCTGTGGTCTTTTTCTATGACCATCATCAACTCTCTTCCCCTTTCTTTCTCATCTCTATCCTCTACCCATCTGTATCTCTATCATCATCATCATCATCATGAAGAGTCTCGGTGGCACAGTGGTTAGAGTGCAGTACTGCAGGCTACTTCTGCTGACTGCCGGCTGCCTGCAATTTGGCAGTTTGAATCTCACCAGGCTTAAGGTTGACTCAGCCTTTCCATCCTTCCGAGATGGGTAAATGAGGACTCAGAATTGTTGGGAGCAAGAGGCTGACTCTGTAAACTGTTTAGAGAGGGCTGTAAAGCACGGTATATAAGTCTAAGTGCTATTGCTATCATCATATCCCTCTCTGTTCTCTGTCCTCTATTCATCTCTGTCATCTGCGACAGTGAGAAGAATAAACCAATGGAAAGGTGATCCATCACTGGAGGTTTTTAAAGAAGAGATTGGACAACCATTTGTCCTGAATAGTATAGGGTCTCCTACTTAATTAGGGGATTGGACTAGAAGATCTCCAAGTGCCCTTCCAACTTTTGTTGTTCTGTATCTCTCTTTATAGCAATAGCACTTAGACTTATATGCCTCTTCACAGTACTTTTACAGCCCTCTCTAAGCAGTTTACAAAGTAAGCATATTGTCTCCAACCATCGGCATCCTCATTGTACCCACCTTGGGAGGATGGAAGGCTGCATTTATCCTCCCTCTTATCTATCTTTATCTCCATCATCTCTACTGTATCCTTTTCCCTCTTTCAATCTTCTCCCCACTCTCTTCTTCTCTGTCTCTCTCTCTCTCTCCCTCCTTCTACAATCACCTTAATAGTTCCACTTAGAAAAGAAGCTGAGAAGCTGTTCCATCCTTGGGACTGTATAGAAAATAGGAACAGTAACCACCTCCTTGGGACACCCAGGGAATCAGCACATGGCTGGAGCAGTGTTTGCCCCATTAAAAACAAAACACCTACTATACAACACCTTCATCATTAAGGTACCCTGCGTGCAAAATCCCACCCATGAAAAACCATAACCAAAATTATATTCAGAATTGGGGTGGTGGGAGAAACTTGACGTGTGACTTAGCAAGAAAATGAATATTATTTTCATCCAATTGACCGAATCCAGAGGTCCAGAGCCGTAGGAAGGAGACAGGGCTCTACCTGAGAACCTAGAAGGCCACTATCAAATAAGAGAATATTGAAATATGTGGACAACCCTGGCACATGGCAACTTCCTTTGAAATAATGATTATTTTTCTGTGTCACAATATTCATTTTTTGCAGATGGGGTCATTTAATTTCAAGGAGCGCCTCAGCTGGGGTTGACATATTTTGCAGCCCTGGCAGAGCTTTAAAACTCTCCCCTCTGGTGCTCTTTTGGCGAAGAAACGAAACGTTGCTCTGTAGCTGTTAGTCTGTCTTTTCCTTCCCTTCGTCTTCGGATTCTTTGGAGCCTGAGCTGTCAAGGAAGCTAAAGGAAAATGCTGCAAGCCAGACTGCAATTAGTTTTTTCCCCCACTTGTCACTTTAGACTCTTAATTTTTCCTCCCTTCTTTTTCTTTCCTCCTCTGGCTCTTTGTTGGAATGCTGCCATTAAATTTTTTTTTAAAAAAAAGAGTCTCACTTTTTTTCCCCCCTTTCAATTACGCACTTGAGGATCTGTCCAAAGGAGCTGGGGATTTAAACAAAACATTCTTTAAGAGCATTGATTTGCTTTTTGAAACAGATTTCTTGCTTTTTTGTTGTTGCTGTTGTTTATAGACATCCCCTCTCTACTGAAACATACATTTTAGTTGCTGACTGGTTAGTTAGAAAGTTTGGTGCACTGAATGAATCAGTTCAGGTGGCTAAAGTGGGTTGGAGGCAGCGGCGGGGTACAATTTTTTTTACTACTGGTTCTGTGGGCGTGGCAGGGGAAGGTTACTGCAAAATCCCCATTCCCTCATTCCCACCCCATTAGTAACCAGCTCCAGATGACCCAGTATCCCTGGTATAGTAGTTCCCTCATGCAAACTATGACCAATTCTGCCATTAGACAAAAATACACATATAACATTGTTAAACATGACCAATGTACTGAAGGCATGACCAATGAATGTGTTGCAGTGGTAGGGTTCAATTTTTTTTTACTACCAGTTCTTTGGGTGTGGTTTGGTGGGCATGGCAAGGCTTGATGGGCATGGCTTGGTGGGCATGACAGGGGAAGGATACTGTAAAATCTCCATTCCCACCCCACTCCAGGGTGAAGGTTAGTGCAAAATCTCCATTCCTTCCCCACCCCACTAACCTGCTTTCCAGCACTGTTCTCCTGTACAGGGCAACCAAAGGAGACCCAGCCAATCAGCTGGGACTCAGGAGGCAGAGATAGAGGGGGTCGGGGACAGTCAGAGGTGGCATTTGCTGGTTCTCCAAACTACTCAAAATGTCCGCTACCGGTTCTCCAGAACCTGTCAGAACCTGCTGAATACCACCTCTGGTTGGAGGACCAATGTTGCAAAAATCCAAATGGGTCATCAATGACTCAGCCTCTTCTATCTGCCTTCATTCTTAAGCATGCTGAGTTACCTATCCCTCCTGTCTATAATCTTTAGACCAGATGTGTTCAACCTGTGGCCCATGGCCCCACACAGTCCTGGCCTGCTAGCAATGCAGCCCCACAAAAAAATTAAAAAAAAATTTAAAAAATAAAGGAAGTTTCTTGTTTATACACATTAACAATATTATATATATATATTATGTGCGGCCCAAGACAATGCCTCTTCATTCAATACATCCCAGGCATTGAGTGTGACATAAACACAACACCCAACTGGCTTTCATGTTGGATGGTAGTGCTGTGTAAAATATTTTGAATTTTAAATGGCTCAAGGTTGAAACCTTCTGTTGCAAGTTCAAAACACCTTATTAGAAGTGTTCGAAGGTTATTTTGATTCTTCTGGGAGAGTTTGAAGTTGAAACAGCCCTCTGCTGAGTGCAAAGCATCAAGTAACTCATTCTGAGCTTGAAACACTTTGAATTTGAAATGTTTTGCATGCTTACAGTGAATACCTTAGTGCAAAAAAAAAAAAAAGAAAAGAAGAAAAAATTAATACAGCCTATCAGTGCTGGAAAAAAAATAGCAAAGTTTGTGCATGGAGTCAATAGGAAGGGAGTTGAACATTTTTTGGTTCTGATTACTATATTTGTTATCACTAATGTGGACAATTTCATCCTTGAAAGCTTAAGGTGAAAGGAATCAGAGCCAACACATTAAAGGACTCCTTTATATAACTCATGATTTATACTGAAGAATTACAGAATTGCAGAAATTAGAATTATATGGCATTACATGGCTCAAGACTTTATATTACTCAAATGGTGCTGGGGTTTTTTTGGACACAGTGAATGTGATTGTGTCCTGGTTAAGTGTAGTAATTATGGGAAAAGGCCTGTGAGTTATGTTCATATGAAAAAGCACACCTTTTGTTTCATATTTGTTGATTATGACTGACTATTTCTGTTTATTAATTAGTCAGGAATACTGTTCAGGTGATGTGATATTGAAAGAATCTGTTTTGAGTTAATTCCAATATGAAGTGACCCATTGCTGGTGACACATCAAATGTCATGGAGTTATGCACAACCTGTGCTTAATCGGTATTGACCATCAACAATACTGATCGAAAACTCCAAAGTTTACACAACCAACTCATGTGTTTATTTTTGTGGAACACTCCTAATATTCATTTGTTCATTGAACCACCAAATGGAGCTGAATGTTCCATTTGTGTAGGTACATGGTTCAGTAACAGGGCCAAGTCCAAAGGGAAAGACAAACTCACATGCAGATCAAGGAATTTTTTTTTTTCAGGTGCTTTTTGGCATGCACAGAAATTGCCTGATTAAAACCATCTGATGGAAAAGAGAAAAATATTCCGGCTTGGTATACCCTGATGAAAGGAGAGAAGAATGTATAGGAAAGATGAGATTAAAATAGAGGGATAGAAGGAGACATGCCAACTGTGAACTTGGTAACCCTCAGTGGTGGGATTCAAAATTTTTTACTACTGGTTCTGTGGGTGTGGCTTGGTGGGCTTGGCTTGGCTTGGTGGATGTGGCAGGGGAAGGATTCTGCAAAATCCCATTCCCTCCCCACTCCACTAACCTGTTTTCCAGGTCCGTTCTCCTGTGCAGGGCAACAAAAGAAGACCCAGCGAATCAACTGGGACTCAATGGGAGGCAGAGAATAGATGGGGACAGGGCCAGTCAGAGGTAGGATTTGCTGGTTTTCCGAACTACTCAAAATTTCTGCTACCGGCTCTCTGGAACTGGTCAGAACCTGTTGAATACCATGTCTGGTGACCTGGTAAATTTTTGGATGGCCACCATCCTTACATTGTTGGATTTGCTCATGGATGATTTAAGGAAACTGGTGTCAATAGATTCTGTGTTGTTCTCTATCCAGTATCGCTTCATCTTTCTCCCAGAGTCTTGTTAGGGAATGCACAGAACTCTGCTTTTCAATTAGATATTAAGTATCTGACTTTTGATCAGTTTCTCCCAGATTTGGTTTTTTCTATACTGCAAGATCAAAGACTGCTCATGGTAGTGGCATTTTGGCTACGTTTCTTCTTCCTAGTTTAGTGTAGTTTACTTTATTGTCATTGCACCTCGTACAATGAAATCAAACACCATCTTCAGTGCACGTCATGACCATGAAAATAAACACAAACACACATCTTTCACACTCCACACAATTGGTTGAATTGGAAAAGGTTTTGGATAGTTGATGATATTAATGGAATGGCAGACAAATTTATTTGGCTTTGGACTGATTATTGGATTCGTGTCCCGAGAAGTTTATGATTGTGCAAGATTCTTTTTCTGTTTACCAGTCATAAAAGCGGGTGATTTGGAATCTGAATACTATTCATCCTTCTTGAAACTTTCATGTTAGATTTTGGTGGATTCCTTCCCCTGTATGAAATTTGAGGGAATGAATTAAGAGACACAATCACTAAATATGTACTGGAACATTTGAAGGTGGGTTGCTTTTTGAAGTTTAGAAATTAGTTACATAGGAAAAGGGAAATACCTGGCAGAAAAAAAAGAAAAAATGTGGCATATGATGTTTAGAAATAATTTGGCTGACTGAGACTGACTAACAAAAATGTACCTATTTACTCATAACTGTAGCCTTTACTTCACCTGAATCAAACTTTTCCACATTGTCACATTATGGCAGAGATGAAGATGTGAAAGAAATCCAACTTAAATCTTTCTTTTGACTCCATTTCCAAAGAGTCAAATAGCTTCTGTTGGGTTTTCTTTCTCTCCCAATGTCAAATCATTCTTAACAGAAAATCAGTGGTGAATTCTTACTAAGTATCTCCAATACTTACTCTATAGATCAAAATCCAATGCATTTTGATTTTGCTGAACCCAGTCTGCTAAATTTTCCAAGCAGGACTGTTTTAAAAGAAATAGATTGTGGCCATGTTGTAATTCAGTTGTTTCTTACCAAATTCTCTCAAACTTATTGTAAGGTATTTTCAAATGCATTTTATTTAACACAGAGAACATAATGTAGGTGAGATAAACAAAACATTTGCATGATAAAGAGGAACGGAAAAGCACTGTGACTCGAGTCTGTTTGGCAAATGGGAATTTCAGCAGGTATTGCTGTGAATTTTATGCCAACATACATTCAAAAGTCATGCATTATTTACCCCCAATAATTATGAAAAATTTCAGCTTCATAAATTGCTTTACTTGATAGTCTTGTAGTTTAAATGGGCTGAAAGAATTGATTGGTATTTGTTAGAAAACAGCCTTCTTGTTCATGTTTTCATAACTTGAAATAAAATTTTAGCACTAATGTATTAACATAAACACACACACACACACACACACACACCTTGTTCTTCTCTTTTTCCTTTTAATATATAAAGAGCCAAACCAAGTTTAAGATTCTCACAGATGTCAGGTTTACCTGGGCTTTAGTAAAAATACAATATATTGTTCTATCCCTCACTATGGTGTAGTGTGTAATAACTGTGTTTTCTGCAAGAAAAAAAGATCCAAAATCCATAGACCAAATACCCTTTATAGTCCAAATAAATTTTTGTAGACTAGAATTCAGTGTTTGTCAATCTTATCAGTTTGAAGATGTGTGGATTTCAACTCCCAGAATTCCCCAGCCAACTGTGGGAGTTGAATTCTGGGAGTTGAAGTCCACATATCTTGAAACTGCCAAAGTTGACAAACACTAATAGATAGTCCCTCTGTTCATCAGCACAAGAGCTCTCTCTGTTCACTCTTTAAAAAGAATGGGAGTACATTTAGTGCGGGGAGGAGGATCAGGCAAAAGAAAGGGAGGGATCTAGCCAGGGCTGAACAGAAAATCCAGAAAAAAAAAAATCCCCTTGCATTTCTTTAGGAAATTAATTAAGCAGCAGGTATGAAAGTTGGCAGCTGATCCACTTAAAGCTTCCATCATCTTGGTCCTGTGATCACATCAAGAATAAATTTTATATCAATTCCATCAGTATTCTTCCTTGGAGGTTTTTAACCTATCAATAAGACCTCTTGTTGCATATGTGTGTGCAACTCTTTCCTATGTTTTAAATATGAGTTGGACAGTCAAAGGCACTGGCATCTTTCTTCCATCCTGTCCACGTTAAGGGCAACTTTGCACTATGTTATGTATACAGTATGTGTGTATGTATTTTATGTATGTATGTATGTATGTATGTATGTATGTATGTATGTATTTACACATTTATGTATTTATGTATGTAATCCTTTGAATAAATCTTGGAATAAACTCCTGGAAAGTGTCTGGACAAATCCCTTGGCAAGATTTTGGAAATGGTTGGCTGTTGCTTCCTTCCCAGGGCTGAGAGAGTCTGACTGGCCCATGGTGACCCAACAGGTTTTGTACCTAAGGCAGAACTAGAACTCACGGTCTCCTGGTTTCTAGCCTGATGCTTAACCACTGCACCAAAGTAGAACAAATAAGCTTGCAAGGGTGGAAATCAAGTCAGATGCTTTTCTTGTAGAGTTCATCCTGGCTTAAAAGAAACTCAAGAAAACATTTATCGTGATTCAAATGAAGGGCACCTGTTCATCAATGCAAAATAGCAACAACACATACCAAGACTTTGACTGGCTCAGCAGGAATTGGTTGTCCCCCCCCCCACACACTCCATCTTTTTACACAAATGATATTTCTGAGCAAATGCACTTGGATTGCTCCAGATAAAGGAGGGACACTGTCAGCTAAAATTCCAGAGTGAAACGGTGACATCTCAAATCGGTCTTTGACAGTGGCATAGAGTGGCTGTTGTTTTTAGAATCTGGAACTAAAAACAGTGGAGCAAATGAGGTAGCTGGATCCCTTAATCTCAGCCTGTGGATAGTCCACCACTCTCTCTGAATAAGAGAGGAAAAAAAAATGGAGGCTGGCTTGGGTGAGGAGAAACAATGCCTATTATATTTCACATCCGCATTGCTGTCGTTAGGTAGTTGAAATGATTTCAAACAGATAAACTCCCCTTTGAGATGAGAAGCTGCCTTGGCAGCCAAATCTAGGCCTTGTTTTGATTGATAAACCCTCAGTGACAAGGGGAGGTAAAAAGCAGTTTTGCACAAGCCCATGTTTTGCTCATAGAAATAGGAAATTAACTGGCAAAGTTGTCAAAGATAATTAACTCTTGGGCTTGCTGTGTCTATTCAGGCTGACGTCCCGCAACTATGCGCATGTCAATGGTTTGACAGTATTTGGTGTTGATCAGATAAACAGTTTTCCAGATGCCTGATTGTTTTGTGTTTTGCCTTCTTTCTGCTTTTTAAGGAAAGAAAAATGAAAAAAGATATAAGCTTGGATGCTTTTTTTAAAAAAAAAATCATTACATATTCCCTTTAGCTACAGGAGCATGAATCAAACGGCAATAGTGCACTTTAATGTGAAAGTTTCAGGGATCAAGAGAGAAAGTCGAAGGCTGTGCTTTAGAACAACGCATTTCCCCTCCTGTTGTTGTTCCCTTTCTGCCGCTTAATTTGGAGGGGGTGGGGGTGGGGGTCAGAATAGAAATGATAAAAATGCAAGGTGCGCCTTAAGAAAAGTTATCTTTTCTTAAGAACAATGTCAAGGGAGAGGGAAGCATCAGATAACAAAGACCTATGAACCTTTTCAGAATAGGGTATAAATTGGCCTTCTGTGCTAAATGGGATTTGTCATTTGTAAAAGACACATTTTCTTTGCATGTTGGAGAACCTGTCTTATGGCCCCAAAATGAATGTAGAAGAAGTGAGTTTGAACAGCCATTTGTCTGCAATAGTATAGGTCAGGGGTCGGCAACCTTTTGGACCTCAGGGACCACCAAACTCATAATTTTAAATCCGGCAGACCAGAGACCCTGGGACAATCCCCCAAAAAGTCTGCAGGAAAATTCCCCACCCCGTTTTTCTACCGATTGATCATTCTTTATTAGGGATCGCAGATTACCATCTCCAGCTCTATTGAGAGGTGGGGGGAGGGGGGGAGGGAGAAGCAGAAGTCTTTCTTTCTCTCCCCCCAGACACCGCCAGAAATGAGTCTTTACTGGTGCAGCCTCTTGGGGCAGGATGCCCTGCAGGATCCCAAAGACTCATTTCTGGCGGAGTATGGGGAAGAGAAAGAAAGACTTTGGCTGCTTTCCTTGTGTGCAAGCAAAAGCAGAAGAAAAAAAAAGTAGAAGGAAGCAACCTGGTGGCCAGGTGAGGTGTGTGGGGTGAGTGGGGCAAGTTCCCCCCCTCTGCCCTTTCCCCCTTTCCCTCACTACCTCATGTTGTTCACAATGCAAGCAATACAGGCCTTGTGTTCCCGCGGGCCATGTGGGTGGTGCAGTCTTGTGTTCCCGCGCAGCCTGGATTAATTGCTTTGGGAGGGTGACATTTCTCTGTGGACCACCAAAATTTTCCCATGGATCACCAGTGGTCCCCGGCCCACTGGTTGGCAACTGCTTGAACAGGAGACTAGAAGACCTCTAAGGTCCCTTCCAACTCTGTTATTCTGATAAGTTAGGAGAGTTGTCAGGCGGAAAAATGCTTACAGGTCTCTCTTGTGCTTTTGACTACCCATATTTATTGCTCTATACCAGTAGTTCCCAATCTTTTTTTTGCCCCGCACCCCTAAAGAAATTTCACTCGAACCTCATACCCCCTGAAATTTAGACTTTAGGAACTACTGAGCGCGTTAAATATATGGTAGGATTGAATCTTTTCTGCTATGTATGTGACGGCCACTAAATAACGATACTTAACTCTAAAATGAAAACAAAGTTAATCCATTGCATAATAAAGAAAAATGCCAACATATAGCCAATATCCCATTATTTACCTGGACTTTTCTCGCACCCCCTGGAATATCGTCTCGCACCCCAGGTTGGGAACCCCTGCTCTATCCAGTGGTGCTATTCTACCGGTTTGGCCCAGTTCTGGCGTACTGGTTGTGCTGAAGATCAGAGGAGACTGAACCGGTTCTCTCTGAGGAGCTGCTGTTGGGCCCCACCTGCCTACCTGGCTCCCATACTATCCTTTGTTCCCTGGTTTTGAAGTACAGCTGCTTTGCGCAGCACAGCACGTTGCTGCGCATCAGCTGTTGAAGCAACAGGGAGAGTGTAGGATTGCAGGAGGTGAATAGGAAAGCCTCTACATGCAAAATGTGTGCATGTGCACAAAGCACGCCCACCAAGCCATGCACACCGAACCGGTGGTAACCTCCTTTGCAACCCACCACTGGTTCTCTCCCATTAGAAAGACTTGCCCAAGGACTTACTAAATATCAGGGGATTTTTTTTTGTAAAAAAAAGTGCTTCTTGAGAATATCTAACCATAGGAATTAGTACTTTTTAAATAAAACATTTCCTGTGAAACTATAGAAATCATTACAGATTATGACCTATGTTAGGTGCAAAAGATTAGGACTATATGTTGTTGCTGTACAGAAGATTTATTCAGTCCTATACAAAAGCATCTAGTCAACTAATGTTTAATAATAAATTGGCACCAGATGAGGGTCAACAGAATTCAAGAGGAATTAGACTTAGATCATTTATGGCAACATAAGGACTCTAAACTGATGACACATTTAATTCTGCCTCCCAGCTCTTTGCCTACTCTTCTATGTGATTTCTCTTGAAATCGCATAATCAGCAGACACTTTAAAATGTATTAAAATAGTATAAGTATAGTGGTGGTGCTGTGGTTAGTACTTCAGGTTACTTCTACAGTACTGATTGCCGGCTGCCGGCAGTTTAGCAGTTTGATTCTCACCGGCTCGCGGTTGACTCAGCCCTCCATCTTCCAAGATCAGTAAAATGAGGAGCCAGATTGTTGTTGGGGACAATATGCTGATATTGTAAACCACTTAGAGAGGGCTGTAAAGCACCGTGAAGCGGTACATACAGTAAGTCTAAGTACTATTGTTACTTATAAAACAATGCTTAGAGTTTAACAATGTTTTACAAGTTTGTAATAGATCTTAAATTGTATATAAAGGTTCTCATAAACATTTTACTCCTTGTCTACTGCATATAATTTGAAAATGACTCCTAAAACAAGGTGAATTTTATTCCTTGCTGTCAGCATGGGAGAAGCAATTCCTCTTTGATTCACATCAGTTTGGCATGTTTTCACATAATTTTCTGCAATTAACATGCATGTATGCATAAACCCACAAACACAGATACACACAAACAAAACACAAATGTCCTTTCCAAATACAGATGCATGTTGCTTTGCTACAGCGAATCCTTTAAGACATAAACTAAAAAAATATATTGAAAAATATGTTGGATACTTGCAAATAATATTTGAATTTCTGAAAACACCTCTCCCTCCCTCTGCCTGTTCCGATATGATTAAGCTAGAAAATTGTGAAATCTCATATGTGAACATTAGCCTGAGGTGTATGATTCAAGTTATTTTGTATAGGAATTTGGAAATGCCAATTTCTTCCAGCCTTTCTAACTCAATCAATCAATATCCCCTCCTTCTCGAATTGAGATAATTTCAAATAAATACCTCAACATGGGGATCTATTTAAGCATTCCCAATCTGAAATCGAAACAGCATTGTGCAATATTTTGACACAATAAAATTCTTGATGGTTTGATTTGAAACAATTGTATAACAGAATACCCTACACCACCAGGCTTGAAATTTTGGGCTTGGACAACCTTGAACTATGCCACCTATGGCCGGACTTAAGTGTAGCACACAAAATTATCTGCTACAATGTCCTACCAGTCAATGACAACTTCAGCTTCAACTGTAACAATACAAGAGCACACAACAGATACAAACTAAATGTAAACAGCTCCAAACATGATTGCAGGAAGTATGATTTCAGTAACAGAGTGGTCAATGTCTGGAACACACTACCTGATTCTGTTGACACCTGTTCAAACCCCTACTCCTTTATCTTCAAACTATCCACTATTGACCTCACCCCATTCCTAAGAGCTCTGTAAGGGTATGCATAAATGCACAATCGTGCCTACCATCCCTGTCCTATTGTCCTCATTTATTTGTACCTATTTCCTGTATTTTTACTCATGTTTATACTTATTCCTATTATCTTGTGATTGACAAATAATAAAATAAATTAAATATATTAAATAAATAAAACAAAACAATATATATATATAAAATAAAATAAAATTTACCACTCACTTATTTCTATCTCCTCAGATTTATCTATCTCCTCAAATTCTTTTCATTATTTCAAGGCCAGGAGTCAGAAGACAGGCACCAAACATTCTGCAACCAACCCATGAAGTTGTGTCCAGCACATCTTATTATGTCGAGAAGTATGCATTGTTTTTTTTTTTTTAAGCAGCACTCTACATAAACAGATGTGGTGAACATCTGCCCAAGAGTTAAAAGGAAATTGCTGAAGCTCTAGGGCAGAATAACCTTCAAATGTTTGTTCTTTTATGGAAACAAAACAAGAAGATTCGTTTTATCGCTACATGTTTCAGCGTGCAGGTGGGAAAATAGTTCACAGAGAAGGTGGGCACTTACTGGCTTTTCCAGAATGCTTTCTTGTAAGACAGAGATTATGACCTGAAAAACAGTTTTTCCCTCTTAAAAAGAAAGAAAGAAAAGAGAGCTTACTTTATTCCAGAGGAACTTTGGCAAATTACAAAGCTTGGCACAGAATTAACAGTTGCAATCTCTCTTTTTAAGAACATGTTTTTGGGATCTCTTTTATCTCCCTCCATCTTAGGGTGCTTGCAGATTTGTTTAAAAGGACCTCTTGGTGGTGTTTTGAGGTTATTGGAATTTTGGGGATAATGTTGGTATTGCTTTCTCGATCACATCCTTTCAGGCCCTGGAAATTTCCTGATTGCTCACATTTCTTAGTATGGAAAAAGAAAATCTAGTGAACTTGCCCCTCATGCTTTCTCTTCAGTTGAAGGACCGGAAGCTTCAAAAGGAGAGATAATTGTACAGTGAGAAGTAGCTCATTCACATTCACCCACCCACAAGTGGAAGAATATCATACTCCATCTATGAGATTTCCATCCAAATTCTCTTCTGGAAGTTTAAGACACAACCTTTATTTATCAAATTGAATGAGAACTGGCAGAGTAAAAAAAAATAATATTTCTGCATAACACTAATACTTATATTAATTGAGGCTCTTGACTATTAATTCCATAATGTCAGAAACAATACTTAACTTCATGTGCTATTGGAAGAGATTTCTGTTTGAATTTTCATACTGATCTTCCCAAACCTCTCAACATACTGTACATATTTGATCTTTCATGGAAACATTCTGCATGGGAAGTGTAGGGTCTCACTTTGTGCAGAAGCGAATAGACAGACTTGTTCCTAAGAGAGAACAGCAAGAACATTGGAGCAAGGTCTACACATTGAGGAAGTACCATCCAAAGTATGCTTGCATATTTGACAAGATCAATTGGATTCAGGGGTATCCGCAGAGGACAGTAAAAAGTTGAGTGGACAGCCATGAATTGCATAGTTGAATCCTCTACCTCTTTTTTAAAAATCTTTTTGACCGTCTGTAGATGTTCTTGTGGAAAACAGTTTTCATTCATTTAAATTATGCGTTAAAAGTACAATCCCCAAACGAGTCCATTAAAAATATCCTGGGCTGCTGACTCCTATGTGGAACAAAATAGCAATAGCAATAGCACTTAGACTTATATACTGCTTCACAGTGCTTTACAACTTCTCTAAGAGGTTTACATGGTCAGTCTCTTGCCCCCAACAATCTGGGTCCTCATTTTACTCACCTCTGATGGATGGAAAGCTGAGTCAACCTTGAGCCTGGAGAGATTCAAACTGTCAAATTGCAGGCAGCCGCCAGTCAGCAAAAGTAGCCTGCAGTACTCCAATCTAACCACTGCACCACCGCAGTTCAAAGAAATGGCCTTCGGGGGAAAAAGTAAGAAGAAAGGGAGGCTGAGATGAACATTCTTTTCCAACAGTCTTGCTACATCCATGCAGTTCTAGATGCAAAGGTTCCTGCATGACACATAGCCATGCTGTATATGCAGGCAGGTTTATGATATAATATCATAGATCTGATATTGAGGGCGGGGCTTATTATAACTCCTGCAAACTATGTTTCTTTGGAACTAGATGCCCAAAGGCATTTGTTTCATTTATCAGGATCTAGCCTTGATCAGGGTGGACTCTGTCAAAGTCACAAGAGTTAATTATGTTCTACTGTCCTCCTTTTGCAACGTCATGACCATTTTTCTTAAAAACAAGAAAACAAAAAAAAGAAGTTCCAGTGAAGATCCTTCACAGTCCGATTATAGGGATTCCTTTGCTTTCCCTTCTGATCACCATCCTTCCTTTTCACGTGTAGGAGTAATTTCTGATGTTTTCCCTCCATCCAAGCAGCTCTTTCATTCTATAAAGTTTGAAGAATGAGTGGAATTTAACAAACACCTGCAGCTTTAATGTCTCTTAGGACCAATGACCTTTCTGAGAGAATATTATGCATCAACAAGAGAGGCAGAAACTGCTACTAAATATCGGAGGTTATCATTTTCCCCCCATTGCTAATTGCATCCTCCTTTACTTCCATAATAATCACTGTGGCAGGGTGTTGCTTTCGTTGAGTCTAGATGTCAGAACTAACTTCCATCAAGGAGTTATTTCTGAACTGCCCTGGATTGATTGGATAGGCAGAGATCATTCATTAGCACCTGTAAAGAGTTTGAAGTACTCGGAGATTTGTGTCTACTGGGAAATAGCACATGGAATAGAAATTCTCCTTTATTGTTTCTAGCCCAGTTTCCCTTTAGTTTGAGAAATTAAGTTTCTGAAGGTATTTTTGAAATTTCATTTAGGGGGGAATCTTGTGGTGAATTTTCCATAGTGAGTAGGGGTATTCTTGCCTAAGGATAATCCTTTTCATTTGATACCTCCCTGCTCAGGATGTTCTGTAATAGTCCTAATGTGAAGATTTAAAGTCAGTTTCACAGTCAGTGATTTGGCTGAACTGCTCTTCAGACTGAACCTTCCAATCAAATCATCCATTATTTTGAACTGAATCTTCTGGTTCTGAATCAGTTCAACAATGTAACGCATAGCACCATTTATACTGCCATTTTTCTAAACCTGATTGATAATTTCAGTTAAACTAAGTTGATTTGACAGTTAAAATCTAAACCCATAAATCCAATCAACTCCTATTTGTCAAAACAAATCTATCACTAGAAATAGATCTTGTGACATTTGCATATCTCTAGTCTGCAGCTTTCACACTTCAAAAGGTATCAAGATGGAACCCCTCTAATGAGGCCAGAAATTTGGTGGACAATTTCAAAAGGTCATTTGTAGCTTGTTCTAGAGATACGATCAACTGTTGTTTTGAGACATGAAGCTCACCTCTAGAATCCCCACTCTCAAATAAGCAGATTTGGTCAAGGAAATCTAGATGAAGTTTCTGAAGGTGGTACTAATCAATCAACAGAAAATATTGATAATGTTATCCATTCATTTGTGTTCAACTCTTGGCAGTTCTATAGGCCAAGTCTCTCCATATCTTCTAATCTTGCACTATTTCTTTGAGTTTTTCTATGCTCTGGCTGGCATCAACTTTGACATTGTCCACCCATCGTGTTTTTGGTTGGCCTGGTTGAATGGGATGCTGGGAGCATGTTTGGAGTGGTGAAAAAGATTGCCAAGTACCTGAAAAATCAGTTGAATCTAGTAGTCAGATACATTTACTTGGTGGATCTGAGATGAATGAAGATCAGGCTATGATTAGAATGTATTTTCAGGTGCATTTCTTCCAAAACAGAATTCTGTATTCAATATTATCTAATAGGTTTACTTTTGCCAGCCTCTCCTCCAAATGTCAAATATTTTTTATAGTTTTTCATTAATACAATGCGTGCCATTTTAGTTAATTTGCAGCTTACCATGTATTTTTGTATATACCCTTTTCCTACTAGTAAACTGCAGTGGAAAACTCCATTTGGAAAAATAACCAAGCTTCCTATCACAAGTTGGCTTTGAATGTGAATCATTAAGAGTAATAAATGACTCCCCCTCCCATGTGTCCTGATTTCTTCATTTCCAGGAAGGTGACGCAATATGCAGACAGAAGTTGGAACTTATTCTTGGTTCATTCATATCTCTGTTCTACAACGAACCAAGTCTCCTAGCTCCTCATTACTCCAAATCAGGAATCAAATCTTCAGCAGTTTTGCCCTAAGGTAGAAATATTTGGAGACATTTCATCATATGCATATTGATTTTCATGGCACCTTGAGACTTTTCCCACCTTCCCCCAAAGGTACTGCCAACTGTAACATTGCACAATGAGTCATGAGAATAAAGAAGAAGAAAATTGAGGTTTCATAATCAATACCACTTACCATTTTTCCCAGAGATCAAAGAACACATGGTTCTCGCTGTTGAGTGGGAACCATGGGTTTATTTCAGCAGACATTTAGAACCGAGACATATGTATTTAGATGACTTGGTTTCCAAGTTAACGATTGATCTAAGTGAGAATCTGTGGGTATACATTAATGAACATTGACTCTATTTCTGGAATTTTTGTTCAGAATTAACTACCAGACAAATGGGGATTTGGGGGCAAAGATATAGGAATTGTCATTCAAGATATTTAGCTTATTATCGCTGAAAAGAGAATTTCATTATGCTGCACAAAATCTGGCTTTAAGATATAGCAGAACACAGTAATCTGGAAAAAAAGGGAGATTCTGTTATATAGTCTGTTTCATTCTCGTTCTCCTTCTCCTGAAGATGAGACAGCCCTCGTTCTCCTTTTCTTTCTCTTTCATCTTCTCCTTCTCCTTCCCCTGAAGATGAAAGAGCTTTTCCTTCTTCTCCTTCCCCTTCTCCTAAAGATAAGAGAGTTTTCTTCCCCTTCTCCTTCTCCTTCTCCTCCTTGTTAGGTGATTGTTATTCTTCTATAAGCTAGGCTTTTTATGTCTACATTTCAGTGTTTCAAGAGTTGTTCCCTTGTTTTAAGGGTTACATATGCTGCCCAGACTCAGGTTAAGTGAGATGAGTAGCTATATAAATGTACTAAACACATAATTCAATGAAATTTAAATTAATTACAAATACGACCATTCCTCAGTCATATATTTAATGCTTTCTTCTTATTATATTGAATAGCACAATCTGGTAATAACATTTGGAAGAGGCTGTTATTTGTCAGTGGGCTAAGGCTGCTCTTCCCATTCACTTTGGAATAAATCTCACTGAATGGGGCCTCACATTGGAGCAGACGTATCCCGGATTGCTCAGAGAATTTTTCCTGGTGTTCTACTCCGTCCTCAACTGTCTTCAATTTCTTCCTTTCTACTGAAGGATTCCTAGAACAACAGCAACAACAAAAAGGCTTCTTTGGTAGCTATAAATACAGCCATCAACTGGATTGTGCCCAAGGGGTTGTGCATCATGGTTTGCTAAATTTTAATCAGGCTAATGTTTGCATTTGTGTGGAGTTCACGTGTCCTCCAAAGCTCTTAATCCTCCATTTGCCGTGGCAGGCAAAATGCCCAGGCCACTTGAGGCTTTCCTAGCAAACAGTTCTGATTCCATTGACTTCTCGCCATCGCATTCTTAATGCACTTATAGATCTGATAAGAGCTCTGCTTCAGATCTCATCTCTGAGGAGCAGAGATGAGAGTTTCAGTTGCTGGTGGTAGAAATGGCTCTCTTTTTCTCCCCTTAAACAGCATCAGTGTCCCGACAATTTTAAATGAAACCATCTCTCTCTCTCTCTTTCTCTCTACCTCCCTCCCCCTCTCTCTGTTGTCTTTTATTGATTAGTCTTTTATTGATTTATTGACTTTTATTGTTTAGTCCCTCCCTCCCTCCCCACTCTCTGTTGTCATACATATACTAGGAAACCCATGGCATAAAATACTGACAGGTGGGCAAGTTTTCTTGATGTGTTGGACTGCAATGTGAATTTTCTCTTAAATGGTTGAGAAAGGGATCAGGAATTGTTGCTAACTTTAAATGAAAAGCCAAATAATTTTACAGCTTGTAACACAGGTTTTTTGAAGTGTAGCTAATGTTGATTGAGTTCCTTCCTTCCTTCCTTCCTTCCTTCCTTCCTTCCTTCCTTCCTTCCTTCCTTCCTTCCTTCCTTCCTTCCTTTCTTTCTTTCTTTCTTTCTTTCTTTCTTTCTTTCTTTCTTTCTTTCTTTCTTTCTTTCTTTCTTTCTATCAGAATAGTGCTGGAAGGAGCCTTGGAGGTCACTTGGTCCAACTTCCTGCTGAAGCCGGAGACCCTATACCAGGGATCTTCAAACTTGACAGCTTTAAAAGTTGCGGACTTCAACTCCCAGAATTTCTCCTCCAGTTCATGTTAGCTCAGGAATTCTGGGGGTTGAAGTCCACAACTCTTAAACTTGCCAGGTTTGAAGACCCTTGCCCTATACCATTTCAGACAGGTGGTTGTCCAGTGTCATTTTAAAAGCCTCCAGTCATGAAGCACTTACAACTTCTGAAGGCAAGTCCTTCCACTAGTTGATTGTTCTCATTGTTAGGAAATTTCTCCTTAGTTCTAGGTTGGCTCTCTCCTTGATTAATTTCCATCCATTGTTTCTTGTCTTGCCTTCTGGTGCTTTGGATAAATAAGTTGAACTCCTCTTCTTTCTGGCAACCCCTCAAATACTGGAATACTGCTGTGATGTCACCCCTAGTCCTTCTTTGGCCATACCCAATTCTTGCAACTGTTCTTCATATGTTTTTTTTTCTCCAGCCCCTTAATCATCTTAGTTTCTCTTCTTTGTAGTTTTTCCAAAGTCTCAACATCTTTTTTGTAAAGTGGTGACCAAAACTGGATGCATTATTCCAGGTGTGGTCTTACTAAAGTTTTATAAAGTGGTACTAATACATTCTTTTTCTTTTTCAATACTCTAAGTCAAGAATGCCAAGAATTTGGAATGAGATCATATAAATATTATTGTACTGAAAAACAATATAAACTATCAAGATTTATAACAATGCTATAAAAAGAGGGAGAGGAAGCAACTGCTCCTTGACATAGATATTTTAAAGAAATCCTTTATGGTAGTAGCTACGGTGGGTGCACATCTATGTCCCTGTGCATTTAGGCCATTTTGGACTTGAATTGGGGTCAGGGGTTCCTAGGTTTCCATGATACCTGGAGCACATGTTGTATATTCACACTTTCCATCATGGGAAGTTTAGGCTGTAAATTAGATTTCAATCACTTCCTTTATACATGTCCCAAAATAGTGAAGTAGTCAAAGATTGGGTAACCTTTATCACAGTTATCAAACTCTGGATTTCCTCCAATGTACTTATTAGATGAATGCTTGATCTGGAGTCAAATAACCTCATAAGGCTGCTATGCAAAACTTATTTTTTGTACATCCCATTGAAATAAACAAAATGTAGTTCTGAGCTCTTTCTTTCCTTCTTTCCTCCTCCCTCTTTCTTTCTTTCTTTCTTTCTTTCTTTCTTTCTTTCTTTTCTTTCTTTCTTTCTTTCTTTCTTTCTTCAATTCTTATTTCCTCTCTCTCCTTTCTGGTTACATTCTTCTAAAAGGCTATTTCCTTTTTAAAAACCAGAAGATGTAATGGAAAATTAGACTGGCTTTCTGAACTGTTGGTTAGAATGCTTTTGCTGTTAAGTAGGGAGAAATGAAGGTTTCATGATGGTGAATGGCAATAAAATATTTGTGGGTTCTGGCTAAGTTAAGACTAACACCACAAGGATTAGCTTCTTAACAGTCATGAGTTATAGTCATGAAAATAGATATGGGACAGAGATCCACCATGATACAAAATAATGTAATTATCTTACCAAAACCAGTCTTCTTTGACCCATGAAAAGGGAAAATTGGTCAGAAAGACATGGATGAGTGAGCTGACATTATGCAAGAGGTCAAATTCTATTACAAATCTAACCTCAGTTGGCTTTGCATTGGAGAAAACGGCTTTTTGGGGTCAAAGGACTTACACTGTTTTAGTAAGTACTAGCAGTAAATACATTTCCTGTGCTTAGTAGGACAGAATGCTCCTTGGACAGTTTCTCTTTCTGTGGCAGATTTCTGGAACATTTCTTTTTAAACCCTTGCACGTATGCACAGGTTTCTGCTTCTCTGTACTAAATCTCTACAGTCGTGCAAAACTCACCATCATAGCTTGATGGTATATTTTCAATTTTCTCTTTGGTAATATCAACAGTTAATATTTTTAAACATTGATTAATTGATTGACTTACCAGGACATAATAGAATCACAGAGTTGGAAGGGAACCTGGAGATCTTCTAGTCCAGAGGTCTCCACACTTGGCACCTTTAAGACTTGTAGACTTCAACTCCCAGAATTCCTCAGCCAGCTGACTGAGGAATTCTGGGAGTTGAAGTCCACAAGTCTTAAAGGTGCCAAGTTTGGAGACCCCTGTTCTAGTCCAACCCCTTTCTCAAACTGGAAACCCTATATCATTTCAGACTAATTATATTTTATATTCTACATTACTTCTAGATGGTTTAGGCAGTCTTATTGTATTGCCACAACAATCATCCTTTGAGATGGACATGGCACAAGAAAAACATGGAGATTGTCCTAAAGTCAAGCCAAGTTCCTATCCTTAGCTATTGCGTTACATTCAGTGGTGGGATTCAAATTTTTTTACTACTGGTTCTGTGAGCATGGCTTGGTGGGCATGGCAGGGGAAGGATACTGTAAAATCTGTAAAATTGTGTAAAATCAGAGGCGGTATTTGCTGGTTCTCCGAACTACTCAAAATTTCCGCTACCAGTTCTCCAGAACTGGTCAGAACCTGCTGAATATCACCTCTGATTACATTGCATCTCTGGAAGACATTCTGTTATGTCTAGTTAGGTACTGTGTCTGTAATGTTTTGAATGAAAGAATCAGAACATAAATTGACTCTTTGGTTCAGCAATAAACAACCTCATCTCTGTTTGGTCCATTTCATTCATCCTTCATCCACATACATGTGCATACATAATCACACTCTCGCTCTAATAATTATCACAATGCTAAATATATTGTGTATCGAAAACTACATATTCCATGTGGAGGAAAGAGACAGAAGACTTGGAAGAATACAAGTGAGAGAAGAGATCTAGAAATAATGGGACTAGGGAATGTGAAGCAGGCTTAAGACCCATGATCTTTTTACTTTTACTCTTTTTTTAACCATTTAAAACTTTTGATTAAAAATATTTAATTTTACTCTAGATAGAAAAATAATAATAAAGCCCCATATAATTAGTACAATGTACAAGGTAGTCCTCAACTTACCACAGTTCATTTAGTGACAACATCACTGAAAACAGTGACATGACCATTTTTCACACTTACAACCATTACAGCATCCCTGTGGTCATGTGATCAAAATTCAGACAGTTGGCAACTGACTCATATTTAGGATGGTTGCAAAATGTCCTGGAATCATGTGATCGCTTTTTGCAAACTTCTGACGAGCAAAGTCAATAGGGCAATTATTATTGCAATAATTCACTTAACAACTGTGCCAAGAAAGGTTGTAACATGGGACAAAGCTCATTTAACAAGTGTCCGACTTAACAACATAAATTTTAGGCTCAATTCTGTTTGTAAACCAAGGACTACCTGTATAATCCTAGTCTAAAGGTGAGGAATGGAATGGTTGGACAGAAAGTGGATGAAATGAAGAATCCTGGAAAGGGTCTGTCTTCATTCTGAAACATTTTGTGGCAGGTCCTACTTGTATTCTAATACAAACTTGCTGGAACTGATGTAATGTTCTCCTAATTATAATTGCTTGATTTAAATCTAACGAGTCATTCTGCTTGAAATGATTGGGAATCCCTCATGCTGTTTCTCAATCAGTCTCGGCATTCAATGAGTAATTCAAAGATGGTATAAGGAGAACATGATTTAAGGGGCCAATGCGATTCCCAGAAGAGGCAAACAAAAGGAACCTTCTGTGGGACCTGGCAAAGGTTTTAATTCCAAGTCCACTTTGGTGCTCAACAACTCAATAAGAGGTCGAGGTGGAAATATAAACTCATTCCACTTACAAATATATAGCTCAGGGTTTAGGATGATGTCAACGCTAGAGAACTTTGTTCTGATATAAAAATAGCAGAACGCACTGCACTGCATGGCCCAAAATTATATTTAGCAAAGATATAGCACAGATGAAACAAGGGTCATTGACTAAACAGAAACATCATGCTGTGGTCAAAAGCATACGTCATCAGGATATGTACTGAACGGTAAGACAAACACCTGTTTTATGCCAAAAGGGTCAGAATTTAAGTTGAACCAGGGCTTGTCCAACCTGCCTTTCATTTGGAGATATCTTTATATAGCAGTTGCCCAAAAATTTTACCTAGGTGACCTCCCAAAGTTTTCTGAAGTACCTCGTTTAGAAATCAAGTCTTTATATCATTGTAGGAGTGTCTCTACCCCATCCATAATTTATGAAAGGAAATCGGGACTACCAAAAATTGCAGAAAATTTGAAAATTTGATAGAGACATAAATCTACCAAGAGTTGCTGGAAATTTCAGAATTCCTGAAAAACTGGACATTTTAAAGATATAATATAGGCAGTGCTTAGATAGTATTCACAGTCCAGTTCTAACAAAAAGGTTTCCAAATGAAGAAGCTGCAAAATGAGTTCATAAAGAAATGGGACCCTGAGCAAAAGCTGAATTTTATTTAATTTAAATGTTAGTGTATTACAATGAAATGGGTGGAACACAGCTATTACAATTGTAAGATATTTAGTCTTATATCACTTTAATAATGGAAACTTTTGGAGGCATTCTGAAGGCCAGGCATTCTGAGGGTCATTTGTATGAGACTATAAGTTTCGTAATTTGTAAGTTAGAAATTTAACCCCAAGTGGGTCTTAGCAGAAACGTGCAAATTAGGTCCAATTTGATTTGCAAATTTGAACTAATTGAGGAAACTGATCCAATTTGATTTGAGCACTCAGTCAGATTTCCCCCAGATCAATCCAACACTATTCAATCATTTCCATCAATTCAGAAAATTGATCCAGCTCAATCTGAATATATGAGTCCATTCAGCAAATCCCCAAAGGACAGTCAATCTGATTTGGTCTAATTTAGACGGTTGAAATGCTTACATGTTGGCAAAAGGTGGGAGTAGAAAGGTGGGAAGGGTGGGATGTGAGTAGAAAATATTGATCAACAAATGGGAAGCTCAGATATAAATAATTGAAATTTAAGGGATTATAATTTTTTTAAAGGAATTCAATTCTGGGGTCATGACAATGTTGATATCGTGGTGTTGTACCTGGTAAGATCTCAAAACATTTATCTAATCACTGTTGGAACTAGATACCAATGGAGTGACAACAGTTTCCAGGGCTTGTGTACTCCAGCATCTAGTCCATGGTGATTGACAGTCAAACTGACCAACATTGCTTTGAAAAGCAACTCTCCAACAAACTACTTAGATAGTTTATAGTCCTTT
Organism: Pseudonaja textilis; assembly: GCF_049901715.1. Classification (NCBI taxonomy): domain Eukaryota; kingdom Metazoa; phylum Chordata; class Lepidosauria; order Squamata; family Elapidae; genus Pseudonaja; species Pseudonaja textilis. The sequence goes on from NC_142000.1 coordinate 7,618,601, forward strand.
ACAACTAGGAATGATGATTTGTGACAAACCAAAAGGAAAATGAAATGGTATAAACAAGTTGATGTCTTCTAGATATTTGGGGCTTCAGCTTCCCTCTGACTTGCTAAAATGGACATTGGCAAGAGATGGTAACTGAAGGGAACTTTCTGTCTATCCTCAAATCTATCCTCAATTCCTATGGCAGGAAAGTCTTATCTTGAGATGAGATCACAGGTTTTTAGAACATGGGCTTGGTCTGTTGCTAAAGTTGTTCAAATTCTTAATGAATATATTATGTAATGAGTTCCATGGCCCAATTTTAGATTTTGTTTTGACAAGTTGCTTTTTAAAAAAAGTACTTTAACAAGCCAAAAGATTCCGGGTGCCAGCTCAGAGAAGAAAGACACGCCTCTTTTACAGCCCAAACCATGCACAGTGTTTTTTTCCCCATTATTTACGTAATCTGTATTTTCCCTGCATTTCAGATCTTGATCCAAAGAGGTGAAAAATGAATAAGAAATAATAGATGGACTGGAACTGATTTTGGGAGAAAGAACAAAAGTACAAACATTATAGTAAAAGTTGCTTCCCAAAGGGTTACAAACAAAATGCAACTTTATTATACAATGTAGGCAATTGTTTGCTAACTTTTTGAGGGGAATTTCAAAGAATTGCTCCATGAGCTTTGTTTCTTCTTCATCATTTAGTCCTAAGAATGGCAATTTCTCTCTCCCTCTCTCTCCCTCTTTCCCTCTCTCCCTCTCTCTCCTTCTCCCTCTCTCCATCCATCCACCCAACCCTATTAAGCTGTTTTTGTTAATTAACATGACATGTTTTGGCTACAATCTCAGAGATTTATTGTTTCCTTGCATCTCAAAACAAAGCTGAAACATCTGGCTCAAGAGAAAATTTAAGTTTAAAGTAGACTTGAACACTGTCCTCTCTGGTATGAAAATCTGCTGTAAAATTTAGCCTGTCATCCCCTCTATCTCTTTCCTTGATCTCCGAGGTCTCCTCATGCCACATTTCAGATTGTCAAATAGCTCAGGAACAAGGACATTGTCCCCACCACAACCAATGAACTTATGACATAGTTAATGGAATAGATAGGTAGGTAAGTGGATGAATGGAAAATAATTCTTATATAAAATTAACAAAGAAAAGATCTGTTGATCCAGGGACAAGTCACCTCTCACAGTATTATTCATCAGGACACATTGGCAAAGTATTTAAATTTTACTCCATGAAAGTGGTTTCAGTCCAAATCACCCTTTTCATGATTGCTCCTCAAATTTTTCATATCATTATCATCATCACCATCTTGAAAATTTGCAGTAAGCTATATAATGTGGGGTTACTCGAGCTTGGCTTTGCATATGTGTGTGGACTAAACCATTGTGGCCCATAAACCATGGCTTTGGTGAAATTTCTGCCTAAAACATAATTAAATGAAACATGGCAATTTTGTAAGTGACAAGCCATCACTCTCTATTTGGAGGCACTGCCGCTGAATTAAAGCAGAGATATTTTTCAACAGGTATATGCATGACTAAAATAATAATAATAATCACCACCATATTAATAACAACTATTCCATGCCTTTAAGCTAGAGAAGCAATAACAAAATATATGAATAAGAAGAGTATCAGCTGGAGTAAAGGATTTTGGAAACACACTTTGCATATAAGTGCTAGCAAATTAACATTGGTAAAGAATTGCAGCATTTATCCTTCTGCGTACAAAATAGTGTGTCTCTTTCTCACAATAGATGCCATGTACCAGGCGCCATAGATATTTAACAGCATATATTCCCAGGAACCTTAGACTAAGGCTTGCCCGTGCAACTTCAGGTGGTTGTTGTTTTTTTTTCAAAAAATCAAAGCAAAACTAGTTGGGCCACTTTTAATTTCCAGGCAATTGGGATTGCCTTCACGTCTTGTATAGAAGTTCCATTGATTTGTCCACAGCAGCAATATGGGGGCTGCCAAAAGGGGGAAAAATGTTTCCTTCATGACCCAGAGAACGAGACCCTGTTAAATTCCACATCATTTCAAATCATAGTTTATAAGCACAGACTGGTAAATTAGTGGTCTGAAAATGCAATAGAATTACGACTCAGACAGTATCCCTAATGCAGAATGCAATGAATGTTTGTAGCACATTATTCTGCACTTTGGATCTTTCCCTCAATCATGATAATCAGGCAATAATTTCTTTTTTTCTTTTTGTTCTAGCAAACAAGTGATAAAAAAGCACTTCTTTGGCACAGTCTTTAGATTAGAATGTACTATGCAGATCAGAGATTAGAAGATCATTTGAATAAGTCGGTTACATTTACAAGCAATCAATTTAAAAGTCCTATTACAAAGGTCTTTTTATTCCTCACCCAGAAGCTTAGCTTCTATGTAGATGAATCCAGTGTAATCTGGAATCAGTGTTGTCTTTGCAGAAATAAAATGTACATTAAAAAATTTAAATAAAAAAAAAAACAAATTAATACAATGGTTCAATCAACAAAGGATTAATTAAAGCAATTCAGGGGGCCTTTTCTCTAAAAAGTTCCTCTGATGGTAAAATTATTTTAGCATGATATTATATGTCAGAATGGCCCAGGAAGGAGAAAGAAGAGAAGGGTGTCTGTTTCTATCAATCTGGCTTTAAATCCCAGGCAACATACCAAGTGGATTAGATTGTTCATTTAGTTTTCTAATGCCAAAATAAGTGGTCAGTTCAGATCCGAGGACTAAGGCACAACCACAGTTAGATCACTGTCAATCCCAAAAAACAAACAGACAAACAAACAAATCCCAAACTCCTGCATTTACAAAAAGGTGTGTGAGGTAAAGAGGCATCCATCTATTCTACAGTGTAGTTCACATTAACTCTCAGGAGAATTATTTCAGAAACTCCTGGGAATTGTAGTTTGATGAAGTGCTAAAAATTCCCTGTTGGAATTGATTAAAACAAGCAATTGTTAGTCTCTGACTTTGATTGTGTTACCTGGGTGGTGGCTGAGAATGGTGCCAGAGGAGGATTAGATGGAGAGGATTATTAGAATATGCTTCTGGATAATGAATTGTTTATGAGTATTTGGAAAGAACTTTGCTTTTAACCATGTTTAAAACTATCACAAAAGTACATGGGTGCTGCTAATGGACAATATATGCTGTACTAAATTGATATTTAGTTAATTTTTCATTTTTAGAAGTTTGAAAAAGAAATCATTTTTCTAACTGTTTCTGAAATATTGAAGAGTTTTAGCAATGCAGGGAATATTTATCAAGAGATTTTGCCACCTATATTAAATAATTCCCCAAGCACAAATGGAGAATTAAAATTATAGAGGCAACTTTAGAAAATATTTTAAAAAAAATATAGATGTAATTTTAAAGAATACTTAATACTATTTTAATACTGTCTCTCCCTCTGTTCTTAAGTCATTGCTTTTGCCCATTGTATCGGCATGAAGTAGTATTATAATTTCATGCAATATTAACTGGATTAAAATTCTTTAGGAGATAATTTTCATTCCCTCCTCTCTGCTTTTGGATAATTTTATATTGCTCCATCTGATTAGTAGAGTGCTCTCTGCTGCTTTCTTGCACACTAAAATGTCTTATAGAGGAAATGGTTATCAAATTGCATTTGTTACCATCCAGATTGTTAACAGCTTTCTAGGTCTAAATAATATAGAGGGGGGGAAATGCCCTGCTAGTAGAACTCTATGGTGGGGAAGCCAACACTGAGAAGGCCATGTCCCTGCTAACTCTCATTCTGCAATGAGGACTAATCTTATGGAACTGAAGGAAGAACCACAACCAAGACAGAAGTCAGATAAAATATATCTGAGTATGGGATAGAACTTTGAGATGAAATAATGCCTCAGGATCTTATGAAGATGGAGGGAGGAAAGGGAGGGTAGATACATATTCAGACTTGAAAGGTTCTGTTACTGTAAGCTTATATTTAAAAATAGCATTAGCATTCATAACTCTGCTTTCCTAATCTGCCATACCTTGAAGGGATGACACTGTGTGGTCTTCGTTAATAACATCCCAATAAATGGGAACCCTCATACTGACCTTAAAGTTTATAGATAGGATTGTAAGCAGACATCTTAGTCCCATTTAAGGTTTTTAAATTTATATGACAAGATTCAACTAACAACTGCAATATTCCTCTTCAGTTAATCTTCCAAATGAGCATAGGAAAAACAGAGGTAAAGTTGTCAAGATAGGAATTTAACACAACAGTCTTGTATTGCTCAAGTTGTTCAAATTTAATGCTTCATGTCCTTAGAATTGATGCATGTAAGCATAGAATCTTGTAGGTTTAGTCTGAATCCTGGTATTTCCAGAATACTAGTTATGGTGCATGAATACTATTTTTCAAAGTGTGAAGGCTGTGAGGTAGTTGGAGATGACAATTCAATCACTTCCCTCCAATGGTTAGTAACAGTTGCATTATGGAGACCTTCAAATAAAGCCTGCATTTTGATATAAACTAGTTCTTGTTCCCTGAAAGTTGATTATTCATCTCCCAAAGTTATATTTACTTAACTTAATAGAATTAGTTATAGTTTATAAACCTCCTAAAATGAGAGTATTATAATCTAGTACAGACGTAACCAATCCAACTAAGCATTTTGCATAGATTGGACTTTCTAGGTCTAAAGACGCCTTCTCCAATCCATTGGATGGTCATTGTTAATCCTATATATCTAGAAGTTGGAGAAAGAAGGCAGGCAACACAGTAAGTTTATCTTCTCAATTTCTTCTCCTTCCTTATCTTCAGCAAGATTTTGCCTTCGAAATGATCTCCTTTTTCCAATTATCAGCCTTGCACACCGGGAAAAAATATGGAAAATATGAATAGCAAGGAAATGATCATACATTGCACTTATCTATGATAAATTTTACTTTAGGGAATTGGAAGGAATTCACATTTAAACAAAATAGCTTGCTTGGAATGAGCTACAAAGCCTCCCCACCCCCCAGTTTCACAATTTAAGTAGATTTTTCTCTGCTGGAGTATTACTGTAATTGCTTAGAATGCTTCCCGCTATTATGTATATAATAGAAATTGTATTCAATTAATTGCATGAATTTCAGTTGGTTAATCCCTTCATTTATTGCTTAATGTTCCTGTGGTTGGAAGCAGACCAAACTCAAATTAGTTGCACTTTGTTCTCTTTAAAATCAATAGGATTCAAGTGTTATTCAACTAAACCACCATTCAGGCATTAACAGAATCCAAGTAAAAAATACGGGCACAAGGCTCGACCGATGGGAAAATTGCACATACCCTTGTTTGTTTTCCATTTGTTGAACTTGAGTTGACCAAAATAGACATTTATTTCATTTGTTTGAGTCAGTGCACCAGGCCCACAGAATTATCTGCTTTGATCTTCTCCATCAAACTCTACAGCAAGACGAGAATGTTGGAGACAGAACATGGGATGGGCATGCAAGACCACTTGTTTCTTGTTTCATTTGAATTATTTTTATATATTCACCTATAGCTTATAAATCTGGATGATCATTAAAATGATTGGAGGAAACCCTGCTGTTTGTGCTGCAGTCTGTGGGCTGCAACAGATAGTAACTCTCAGGCAACACTTGTGTAGCTGGGAGTATTGTTGTTGTTTTGCCATTGAGAGTCACAACAGGGAGTCCTCTTGTAGGCTTTTAACTCCCCTTCCTCATTTCCCAGAGATTATCTGTGGAAAATTCTGCCACTGTCTCTTGGTAGCTTGCTGTTCAGTGTTGACAGTTCAATCTTGAGAAGTTCTGGAACCTATAAAACAGCAGCCTGCAGGATGGCCTTTGAATTAGTGTTACTATTATTGAATAAGATGGATTCCTGTTTAGGGAAGATGGTTTGCAGGCAGACAATAAAATCAGTCCTGGATATATTGATGTAGCAAAACTGGACGATTTCCCCAGGGTTAGGGGCCACAACTCACTTCCCCAATTAGTTGGAAGAAACCATGCGGGATCAAAAGGACAATAGCTGATAAATTTTAGATAGTTTAAGCAGTGGCTAATACCAGTGTGTTTTATTGCTCAAAATGGTACTACTCCAAATTGAATTGGCAAATCCCACCTTTCACTCCTCCAACCCCATCTATTCTCCTCCTCCCAAGTCCCAGCTGATTGGCTGAGTCTTCTTTGGTTGCCCTGCAAAGAAGAACGGAGCTGGAAAGCAGGTTAGTGGGGTGGGGAGGGAATGGAGATTTTTACAGTATCCTTCCCCCGCCACATCCACAGAACTGGTGGTAAATTTTTTTTGAATCCCACCACTGAGGAAGCTGCCTAGGTATTAACTCTATCTTATTTTTCTCCAACATCGTTTTCTATGAGCCCTCATTGCTTGTGCCCACAAGATGTGACTGCTGCTAATTTCTTCCCAGGAAAAAGAGTATTTCAAGACAGTTTCTGTAAACTTAGCGCAGTGTCCTTGCCCTTCAACCAGAAGAAGGATGGGAAAAATCGTTTGTGTGGGGACTGACCAATGGAGGGGTGGATCCTCTTTCTCAAGAAACAGTACTTTTTCCAGGGATCTGCAGTTTCCCTGCTTCCCATGTTTGCATTAAAGATCAAGGAAGACCTTAGGACGAAGCTCCTTTCCTCTGGAGATTTTGTATTGGTGGTTCGTCTTATCACCCATTAAGAAGTTTTTACTGTGGAGAAAATCTTGCAGAATTTCTTGCTCCTTTGTGGGGGAAAAAATATTATATTCCGTTTCCACGACCAGAAGTTTGGCAGTTATTTTGAAAGGTCCTTTGTGTCCAGTTCTACTTATGCTACTTACAGGTTTGGGGAAGAGCTGTGCTAATTATAACAGGGATCACATACACTTTGAATGCTTCATTGAGGTTACCTGAATTAATCTAAGTATTTTTAATGGTTAAGCTATCACAAAAACCTTACTCTTTTTATCTGTGTTATCTCTGTCTGACTTTTTGTGCGTCTGCCTGCCTGTCTGCTGTCTATTTCCCCACCCTCTCCCTGCCCTCTCTCTCACACACACACATTAGTCTTTGTATGCATCCATCTAACTCTGCCTCTGTTAAAAATTATGAATCTTTGCTTTATAGTATAACTTCTCACTTGGGAGCATCTCTGAGGAATTGCCTGACAATTGATTAGACAGGGTGTTGAAAGTTAATAGTTTGAGAGAAAGAGAGAGAGAGAGAGAGAGAGAGAGAGCAAAAAGGTAGGTTGTGTTAAGCTACACGGATTGTCATAAGAAGAGTAATAGTCTAGGGACTCTGGGCGATACGAGCTGACAATGCCAGAGGCAGCTCTAGCCAGGAAAAGGAAAGCAGCCACCTCAGGCAGTGTATTTTGGGTATCTTTAAAGACAGGTAGGCAAGCGATAGGCAGTTCTGACCTATATGAAGGCAGAGATTGGGCTCTTATAGCTCCTATTAATTTACCACAGCTTTTGCAGGATGTGTGTGTGTGTGTGAGTGTGTGAGTGCGCTTGTGTGGGTAGTCATTTTCTACCTAGTCATCAGTTAATTAGATGGAAATGCCACCTCCATTTTGGCACTGGGGGGTGCCACTGAAGTTTCTACATTGTTCTAAACTTTCAAAGTGTTTTGGTCTCATGTCCGGGGAATCAGGGATCTTAGGATAAAGACTAAACCAGAGCAGGGGCAAATTAGATTCCATGATCAGCAATACTGTTCAGAAAGAGGAAGTAAGTCATCATCAACATCCTTACCTTCGTTTAACAACCCCATAATCCCTTGTGGGATGGAGTCTTGGCAACTGAATGGAGAGTATTTTAATGGCCGGATGCCCTTCCTGTTGCCAATGTGGAGTTTTGTTCAGTAGATATACTGAATATCTCTGGGCCAGTGGGCCTAGAGAGAGAAATACCTGCCTCTACCTTGGATCGAACTCACTGAAATGTGAAGTAAATGATCTGGGGTGAATACAGGTAGTTCTTGACTTACAACCATTTGTTGTAAGGGACCATTCAAAATTACAATGGATTTACGACCATGTTTTACACTTAAAACTATTGCAGCATTTCCACAGTCGTGTGTTCAAAATGTGCACACTTGACAACTGGTTCATATTTATGAACCGTTGCAGTACCCCGGGGTCATGTGATTCCCTTTTGTGACCTTCTGACAAGCAAAAGTCAATGGGGAAGCTGGATTCACTTTACAACCGGGTGACTCACTTAACAATGCACTCATTCACTTAACAACTGTGGCAAGAGAAGTTGTAAAATGAGGCAAAACTCACTTGATAGTTGTTTTGCTTAGCAACGGCAATTTGGGGCTCAGTTTTGATCATATGTTGAGGACTTGTTGTGGTAGGGTATTTGTTCTTGATACCTGGACAATTTCTTTCAAGAATGGTGGGAAATTCTGTCTCATTGATGTTGGCTTTGACCATCAATATAGCTGTACACACACACACACACACACATATTTACAATGGAAAAAGACAGCATGATGTGTTTATCTCAAGGATCTCTGCTCCCAAAGAAACCCTTTACAATGCATTCCTTTTCCATGACCCTATTTTTAGTCAGAACATGTCCTTCTGGCCATACCACCCTGCAATATGTTCTACTTTCATTTGCAGTTCTGTGAAAAAGCATGACCAGACAGGGAACAATACCAGGGTAACTGTAATAATAATACATTTGAACTTGTAGAAAATGGATCTGCAGTGCAGCTTAGACTGAAATAGAGACTTGACAACAATACTTACTGTCTATGAAAGAAGGGCATTCACCTTGATGAACGTCAAAGATGAAGAAGAGCTGGACTCCTTCCATAATGGAAATAGCACACAGAGAACCTCAGATGGTTATTTCAGATGACACCTTAGATGGATCAATATCCAAATGCAGGGTCTCTGGGTGAGAATCCATCCATTTATAGGCATACCCAGAGAGTAATGGAAGTGATCTTGGCAGAAATATGCAGGAAACGTTACCTAGAAACGAGTCCTTAGGAAACAAGATAATATTTGGAAGCGGCTCAGGCAACCACTTCCTTGATTCATTGACATATAAGGAGGAGGAGGATGTGTAGCCCAATCTGACTTGCAGGATTCTGTTACAGTGACTAATTTCAATAAAGTGTTTGTCTTTTGTAGGTCTTTCTAGGGAATTGGTAGTCTGGTCTGGTTTACCTGGGGGAGCTGACATCAATCTTGCAAGTTCTGAGTCACTTCCAAATATTATCTCATTTCCCAGGACTTAAAGAATACATAAACCCTCTTTGCCTAGATAATGGTTCTTGCATATTTCTGTCAAGGTCGCCTCCCTTACTCTCTATAGTATGTGATCAATGGATTCTCATGTTGAAGAAAACAGGATAAGTTGTTGGGCGGGTTGCAAAGGATAAGAGAACGTGTGTTATTTTACAAAAGGGATGTTTGATTTTCTCTTGTATTTAATTAAAAATATGTATTTGTTTTTAAAAATTGTTTATTACAATTAATGAGAACGGAAATACCAAACACTAATGTTAGGGCATACTGTATAAATATATAAGAAATAATCCAAACAGAAGGTTTGAGGATCATGGAAAATCTAAAATATATCAGCTGCTTTGCAATTCTGCTTTATTTTATTTTTTTACAAAACTTTCCATGTTCATGTACGTTTTGACATCCCTGTAGGCACTACTCTATACATCTATAGTTCTACTCTCTTAAGATGTGATTTATAGATGATTTGGTTACTCCAAGGGCCATACTACAGATTTCAAGAGGTCATCATCTGTTGTACTCATGCCATCCATGAATAATTCCAATTTTTGTTCTCGTGGCATTCCTGTTATCTCATTTTTTTTAGTCTCCCCTGTTATGTGATATGGCATCTGATAATGATATATTTTACAGGGTTATTCCTTTTTTGATATGCAACACATGAACGAATCTCAAAAGGAAGAAATTTGGTTCTGTCCTTTCATTTTTTTCCTACTCTTTCTCTACTTGTCTAAAGCCTCATGTACCGGGTAGTCATAAAATAGGACTGATTTCTTTAACAGCACAAAAGTTAAATGGAAATGGAATAAAATCATTTTGGTGAAGTCTTGAAGGGGGCATGTAGTTATCTCAGTTGCCCCCTCCAGGTCCACAAAGTGCCCGTGGCAATTACTGTATATTCAGTGAAAACCAGAATCCAGAAAACACTTCCAATATGTGGTTTATAAATTGTGTTTTGCTTCCAAGTAACAATTTCTGAGGTTGGGTGAATCTTTGATTTCTACAGATAGTTCTCTGTTTAAAAACTTATGAATTTTTGCCAATATGAACAAATGTGTCTTTCCAATCTGGAAAGTCCCAGAAAGTAAGAGAAGGAAAGGGCTGGTTTATGGTGCTCCTCATATGTATGCTTGACATCATCATCATTGTCATACATTGGGAGATTGAATGTACACCATGCAATCATGTCCTGTCTGTTTGTTGGTTTTGTGGTATTTAGTGTCCAGTATTCTTCCTTTGTATAGTGACTTGAAGTACGATATTTCTGGAATTAAGTGTAAAAACCACTTACATAACGTAAACATTGTTAGCTGGGGAGAACTGGGAGTTCAAATCCACAGGTTTTAAATTTGTCAAGGTTGGATATCCCTGGGGGGGGAAAATGTGGTGATGATAGCTCTGTAGTATTTCCTCTGGAGCTTTAGGATGGTCTGGCTTCTTATTATAGGGATCTTGCCTTCTTTCCTCTCCGCTCCTTTCTTTAGAATCCAAAAATATTTGGCTTTCCCTATGATTTCTTTGACCCTTGTTACTGAATGGAGGAGTCAGTTTATTGCTCCTGACAATATCTGGTTTGGTTTCTCCTTCATGAAAGCAATGGTGAGATAAAGAATGAGAATGAGTTTAGAGCAACGTTTCTCAACCTTGGCAACTTTAAGATGAATCCCGGGAGTTGAAGAACACCATGACCTAAAATTGTGGAAGTTGAGAAACATTGGGATAGAACATTGGTTGCTTCTTAAAATGCCTGGAAGGATGGTGAAAGGGACTTGACCAGCATAAGGAGACGTTGGGAATAATCAATAGTTGCTGTTGATGGACAATCAGTACAGTAAGAAACATGGCAAGTGTGGAGACCATATGAAAAGAGCCTTTGTTTTAGCACGTTTTTTAAAAAAAAAAACAAGGCAAAGAATCCAGCTTTATTAAGAATAAAGACCATGTGTGACAGCAGGTCTTCTAACAAAACAAGGAAAAGGATTATTAGCTCATCCTTACATCACTCAAAGACAAACCTATAGGAAGCCTTGGCCCACATATGTGCACAGCTACCATGATGTCCTGAACCCAGTTTACAAAGAGGGATACACTTTTTATGTTTATGCCCGAAGGAAAAATAGTATCCTGCAGAGTCCATAAAGAAAGCGAGGATAATTATTTTGTAAGCCCAAGGAAAAAAAAGTCTGCAGCAAACATTGAGTTTAGTTCTATGTGCACATAAAGCCAAATTAGATCTTGAGAGTTAACAACTCGCAGGCAAGGCTGTATCTGCTTTGGCTAAGAACATGCAGTGTGAAACATCACCTTGTTGACTAACTCACCCAAGCTAGATGGGATTTTGGGAGTTTGACAGAAACTACTAAGAACCATCTTGGCAAGTCCAATTGTGCTGTTCTTTGAGTCAATTGGTATGCTCCAAAGTATGCTCCAATTTTATGAATTGAATTAGAAACATGAATCAAAATTGCCAAATGGGTTCTGATCACTTTTAACACCCCCCCTCAAATTAATTTATTTTATTGGAATCCTTTCTAAAGTGTAATGTTCACAACAGGATACAAGTTTGAGTAAGGGCATACCAACACAGAATAAAGATAATTTTTGTTGTCTTTTACAACTAGGAAAGACCCCCAGGCCTTTGAGGTCTCAAACAGCAGATTCCCCCACCCCCATAATTCTTGAAAATAAACACCAGGTAGGAGCTTGTTAAAAATGATCCAACATCAGTTGGATGAAACATTGATTGAAATATCCCCTCAGAGCAGTGCCCAGATCAAATAAGTACTTCTCACTGATGTGAAGATCAGAACAGTTGTACCATTGAGATCCAGATGCTAAAAGGAGTTTCTGTGCATGTGAAGAGGCCCCTTTCTCTTAAGAATGAAATATTCAACTGAAAAAAACAAAAACAAAATTAGAACTCTTCCATTAAGGAAATGAGTCAGATCAACCTAATTTTCAGAGAAAAGTTGTCACCTCCAATCACATTTTAGTGGCAAACTGGGTTTTGTTGATACTTTGAGCTGAAGTGGAACTGCTTCTGGCACCACTGCTTGGTATGACCACATTGATTATAACACCCAGAGATGCAGTCTCAATCTGATTCCTAGCATTGTCCAAGCAAAATATATGTCCTCATTGGTGAGACAAGACTGGCCAAAGAAACTGGCTTCTCCTGCATGGTGTCTCTAAGTCTAAGAGATTCATTTTTCCCTCTCAAACTGACATGGTAGAAGCTTTGTGCATTGTATAGGGAGCATTAATATCAGGGTTTCCAGACAACATGGCCAACAATATTTTTGCTGTTGCAGCTGGATCACCTAAGGAAGGTGCCAGACTGGGGAATGATCCTGCACATGTGCCAGAGTTGGCCTATTGGTTCAATTCCTCAAGACATATTGAAGGTTTATTTAGTACACCAACAAAAAGTTATGTGTGAAGAGCCAGAATTTGGCATGTAAAGGCAACTGTTGTCTTGGATCAAGGCAGCAGACTAAACTAAATATATTGCTCATCTTTACTTTAGACTCATACCTTTTACTTTGTGAAAGAAATGGTGGCTAGAAGATTTGCACCCTCCATTAATGAAGAAATAGAAGAAAAGCAGAATTCTATCGAAATCCTGCCTGGGGCGGGGAAAGGTCATATTTTCCCCCTTTTACTGACACCCTCCGCTTTATTTCTTCCTTCTTATTAAGAAATTGTTACTTGATCACACTGCATTTCACTTCATAACACGGTCAAGTAACTGATGGGTAAACAGAACATAGAATAATAGGTATGGACATTGGAGGTCTTCTAGCCAATTCCCTTTTCAAGTAGGAGACCATTCCAGACAAGTGGCTGTCCAGTCTCTTCTTGAAAATCTCTAGTGATGGAGCGCCCACAACTTCCAGAGGAAAGCCATTCTACTGATGGTTTTCAGGATTTCTCCTTAGATCTAGATTGGATCTCTCCTTGATAAGTTTCCATTTGTTACTTCTGGTCCTGATCTCAGACACTTTGTAAAATAGGATGACCTCTCTTCTCTGGGACCATCCCTCAGATATTGGAAGACTACCCTAACCCTATCCCCCCCCCAATCATTCTCTTCGTTAGACTAGACATAACTAGTTCCCTTAACATTCATTATATGGTTTAGCCTCCAGATCTCTCATCATCTCTTTTGCTCTTCCTTGCATTATTTTTAGGATGTCAACATCTTCTTTTCTATCATGGTGACGAGAACACGGCACAAATAGAAGATAAAGGGGGAAGCCTTCAAAAGAAAATCACTTTCTATCACCCCTCAGTATTTCTCCCAGACTACTCCTAATTTTTAGCATTTCTCGTAGAAATTTTTTACTCCACGAGAACAAGATGTGAGACACTCTCTCTCTCTCTCTCTGTCTCTCTGTCTCTCTGTCTCTCTCTGTGTGTGAAATACTTCCTCCACTTTTGCAGAGAATAAAACTTTTCTGCAAATCCCTGACCACTGATCTGGCCAGGTCTAAGTAGGAAACTGATATGGTTAAAGAAAAAAAATGCGAAAGTTTGACAGTAATGTTAACCATATCAAAAAAGTAAATGTAAGTAATGAGGATGAGCTACTCGGTAGGAATTCCCTAATCTTCCTCCCCTGAAGAAGGGAGGACCTATAATTTAATCTTAGCAGTGTTTTATTCCCCCGAATGTTCGATTTAATTTCTGGTGAAACAAGATAACTGCACAAATCATGGACTAATTGCAGGGTAGGAATGAAGTTCAAGGCAGTTCCTCCCCCTCCCCCCTCCCTCCTCCCCCCCCTGCCCTCCCATCTGCCAAGAAAAAAATAACATTTTTTTTAATCCACAGAGTTCTCCAGAATTTTTTTTTTTTTTTAAAGTTCTGGAATACCTCTGTACTTTCATTCACAGAGGGAAAACCTTGGTCTCGTAGTACTAGCTCAAACAGGTTACTGGCCTTTAGCTGTTATAATGTTTTTCCATGGCTCATTTGTCATTCAGAACAGCTGCCAAGCCTGCAAAGTAGAAGAGCGGATCCCCATTGTAAAGGCAAATGGAGCTTCGGGGGACTTCCCAGGTCCAACCCCTTGCCAGATCAAAATGAAAAATGCATTTCTGGAGCTCTGCACTCTTATGGATGCAGGCAGAAGGCTCTGAAAAATTCTGAAAAAAAAGGTATCAGCCAGCATCTGATACCAACCTGCTTTCCTTGAATTACATAGTTTTTAAACTGGCTTTAACTGGTTTCAATGGTTGACTTATGTCGGCTGATTAGTTTGGGTTTTAACTGTGGATACCACGCAGGTGAGATGGGCACTATATAAATTCATTCATTTGTTCGTTTTGTTCATTTGAGATTCATCAGTGGTGAAGAAACTCGCCTCCCGCTCGGAAAATTGAGAATTCAATCCTAGGTAGCAGCAGATGTTTTTTTCTTAGGACACAAAGGGAAAAAAAAATATCCTGTGAACTCTGTGTAGGCATTAGGAAGGGCATCCAGCCAGTAAATGCTGAGCTTTACCCAGTTGTCCCAACTGTACCCCTAATGAAAGAACTACAGGGTCATTAAAAATTAAGTAATTAATTAATTAATTCCAATCAATCACTGCTTTCCACACCTTGTTTTATTATCTTTAAAAAAATTATTGAAAAAGTTGCTTATTGATTTATTTTATGCATACGGAACTAACAAGACAACTTTTCAACTTCAAGAATATATTTTTTTAAAAAAATAGCAAAGTATAAAACAAAAAATGAGACAAAAATAAAAAAAATGTCTAACTTACATTTTATATTTAGAAACATTTCATACTGCTTTCATTTTAAAAGCTGCATTTGGGGGAAACTCTACTGCAAATTCCCTAAACTGAAATGAACAAACTCCTAAAGACTTCTCCAGAATTTTTTGTGTGTGACTTCTGTGGGCCAAGTATCTTTCAGGTAATTTATTAGGCATCTGAATATTTTTGCCAGATAATTGGATCCTATGAGATGTGATTTCCAAAGAGATTTGGGGGGAGGGGTGTTGTGAGGGTCTTAAATTTAAGATATAGTGCTATTTTGTACATGACAGACATGAGATGGTAATCAGGATTTGACAGTAATTTTGGCAGCTGAGACTTTACTTGGAGTTTGACACATAGAAAATAACCAAATGTTGTCAACATGACACTCACGCATCACCTATAAAAATCTTGCCCCCAAATATAAATGTAAATCTTAAATACTTGAAGTTCAAAAACTGAGGGAGGGAATTAGTAATGGGGAAAAATTGTGCAAAATCTAAAGGTACTGCTTGCAAATGACAGGGCTTGAAGATTTTCCATCTCCCCCAGACCCTTCCATTCTTAAAAGAGAAAGTTTGAAGCAGCAGTAGTATTTTAATCACTTTTTGTTG
The DNA here is from genome assembly GCF_049901715.1 of Pseudonaja textilis. Taxonomy (NCBI): domain Eukaryota; kingdom Metazoa; phylum Chordata; class Lepidosauria; order Squamata; family Elapidae; genus Pseudonaja; species Pseudonaja textilis. The sequence continues at coordinate 7,634,206 of NC_142000.1, forward strand.
TACTTCCAACATAGTAAGTTGCTGTATTCCAGGATTCATCTTTCTTATTCAAAATCCCAATTAAAAATAAACTCAAGATTAAAAATCATTGAATGTGAATCATTGAATCCCTTCAATGATAGGCTTGTTCACGGGCAAAAACATATCTCTCTAATAGCTATGCAACTCCAGAAGACTTGATTAGGATTGCGATTCACTGGCAGCTGTTCCTTCACTGGCTGTTATGTGGTTGCCAGAGCAAAATGTGGTACAATTGCTTTCTACATTTGCTTTCTACAATGATCTGGCTCAATTTTATAAGTACCTTTTAGAGATAACAATATGTAATATATTGTTCAATCTATTCCCTTTGAGAAAGAGATCCATGTCTCTCTCTTCTTCTTGTGCCATATCCATCATTGGACGTTGGCGATCATGTTGGCAATCCTATTTTTATCAACATACTAGCTGGAGTACTAGCTTGCGTTGCCCGGGTATTTATTTATCCCAGTCCTGTATTAGACAGGAAAATCCTTTAGTCGGGACTCACACTGTTGTACTGTCTCTTGCGCAGCATCGCTAGTCTTCTATTCCTCTCCTCAGGAGTTTCTTGTCTCTGCTGGTGTTTCCTTTTTGTAGCGTTTGATTGCACTTGGCCAGTTGTCTGACGTTTCCCTGGAGGGCTGAGAGGGAGACCCCTTGTGGAGTACTGTGAAGCCATTACCATGGCAAGTCCATGGTGCAGAACAGTAGAAGCCATTTTGAGGCGCACACACCCCAAGGGCTGTTAGGGATATTTTACTCCCACAGTATTTGTTTCCAAAGAATAACTCATTTGTGTACCAAGTTTGGTTGAAATTGCTCAAGGCGTTCCAGAGTTATGCTGGAACACACATACACACACACATACACACACACACAGACACACACACAGACACACACTTCCATTTTTATATATATAAATGTCTGTCTACCATCTTCAATTATAAAAATATCCTTCCTTCCTTCTTCACACACACACACACACACACACACACACAGAGAGAGAGAGAGAGAGAGAGAGAGAGAGAGAGAGAGAGAGATTCTTTAATAGCACTTATAAGGTACATTTGTTTCACTTTGGGTGAAATAATTGTGTAGGCTGGACGCTTAGTGAACAAACTGCTTCATACTTGTCATTAAAGACATAGTTTGTTCTTCTGAAATGAAGCATCCCCTTTGCTTGTTTCTTTTTCCTGTCCAAGATTAAACCTCTTGAGTGTGAAACATGTGGACTTTGAAGCTATGCTCATGCTTGTCAGTCCATTCAATAAGGGCACTAACACATGCCAGAATATTGTTTTCTTTTCTTTTCCACAAAAATTCCTGGTTGGCACTAAATGAAATGGCTCTTTTAAAACTAAGGACAGTCTCATTACAAAATTATGTGATTCTATTTCTAGAGCTTTTTTCTCTCTGAGAGTAAAAATCCAGGTGACCGCTAGATGGTAGCAAAGGTATACAGAAAAGGCTAGCATTTTGCTGAGCTGTAAGTATGTGGATTTCTGCAGTCCAGATTTGGTAGTCCTATTAAATTCCTACTGTGGTATTTAGGAATAAAAGAAGAGAGTGCAGGGCACCAGAGCAAGATATTCCTTGTTATTCAGACAGAGATATTGAGGCTAATGGAACTAAATTAGCAGGGTTTTTTCCTCAGCTATTTTTACTTTCTTTGTTTTGCACTCAGTGCTAGAGGTTGAACACAGTCTTAGCCTATATAAGCCTATATATATGTAAGGCTTTTTTTAAATGCTTCAATGCTGTTGAAAACAAGGTAGTTATTTTTATATCTGCTGATTGTGTACAGGAAAAGTGGAATGGTTTTGACTGGGCTCTGAAGTTATTTCTCCTTATTTGATAAGAAGATACATTTGTCTCTCTGTTGTCAGCCAAAAAGGCATAACCAGTCTTAATTTTACTGCTCAAACAGAAAGCAGGGGTTGACAGTCAGAGAGTGTGTCCAAAATATGGAACATCCAAGAAGTGTCACTCAAGCCGTTGTCTTCTTCTATGCTGTCATAAGAACTAACAATGTCTTTTGTTCTCAAGGCCCATCTTTGCCTTTAAGGCTTGCAAAATGATAGCTGCCTTGAATAAAACCAATCCTACCCCCAGCAGTGATCTGAAGGTGCTCTTTTGATCTCTCCTCTTCAGGAGGTGGATGACGTAGTTTTGCTTGTTCAAACCCAGCTTCTCTGCTTACCATCCCCAAAGCAGCCTTCCTTAAAGCATTTCACCCTAAAGGCTAGGTAGGAAGGAATCTCTAGTTCATGAGCTAAACCACACCTCAAAACCAATGAGTTGTTACCTTTTTTCCAATTTTGTTCACACATGGGAGAGGGTTGGGACATGGTTAACTAAATAAATATCTAATATTTTCCTAATAGTGAGGTTGTGGAGTTGAAATCAGCTCTTAGTTTTCCAAAATAAATTGGACATTGGGATTATTACGGGGAAAAAACCACTGAGAGTCTAATTGATTTGGCAGGATAAAAAGACAATAAACCGATCAATCAGTATGATATAGAGAATGATATAGGTGAAAATGGATGGGAAAAAACCACAATTGATTAAATGTGTATGCTGCCCTACCCAGGGGTGGGATTCTACCAGTTCGCACCTATTTGGTAGAACTGGTTGTTAACATTCTAAGCAGTTCTGAGAACCGGTTGTTAGAAGAAACTACTGGCCTAATCCTGTAAGGAAGGCAGGAAGGAAACATTCTGGTGTTGCTTACAGAAACTGCCTCTCCATTAACCCTTGTTACATTCTTGGCAGGACTAGACTTCCTGTCTCTGGAACTTTTCTGGAGTTTTTTTTTTTCTGGATCCCTTCTGGATAATCTGAAGTGATGATTCCCATTTATGATGAAGCTATGCATGTTTACACATTAACTATTGACAGTGTCTTTAAAAAGCCCAACTGCCCAACAACTTATATTTTAATACTGTTCAAGTTTTTAGTTTTACAAGTGTTTTCTCTTAATAAAGCCTGTCATATCTGTAAACTTTTATTTAAATATTTGTACACTTATCTTTAAATATACCTTTAAAGGTTCTGTGAGACCTCATTTTCAAGCAAAGAGCAATAAGGAATCGCTGATGGATAATTAAGTTCTGGTCAAGAGTTTTGCTATTTTGCTATCCAAGTTCATATAATTTGATAGTACAATGTAAAAATATCTAGTTCTTTAAGTTTCTCTTCACTGGACTCTCAAATAATTTAATCAGACTATGTTTGCAGGCCTCCTGTGGACAAAATGAGCTCAGAATATAAATTTGAAAGATAAACTAAATATGAGCATATTTTATCCCTATGGGCGAAGGAGGAAGGACTATGAGATGATTAACTTGGCCATTATGGTTTGGAGAAGTTAACCCTCTCTAAGCTTATAGGCTCCATTTAAAGACATTTTAATGCATTTTTAGTATTCACAAAGATGCTTCCAAAACAGGTTTGAAGGGCTACTGACAACCAAGCAACTAGCCCCATCTTCCTGCTGAATTTCAGATTCCTAAAGTCTGTTCTATTGCCTTACTGTAACAACATTCTACATCATTTGCAATCTTTTTCACATATACATATTTTTGTACAAATATTATCTTAAAATACCTCTGCAAAAAAATTATGACATTTCAAAGTGAAAACTGCCTTGCAAAAACCATTCTATTGCAATCTTCAAACCAGAAATGTGTAGACAAAGATCAGATTGGTATCTTTAAAAAAAAATTATTAAACAATATACAACATCATTTCCATTCATTACAATGCTTTCATGACGGTATACATACTTTTATCAAATCTTATCTATACACTTGTCTATGTTGCTTAATCTATTTTTATCCACTGTATCTTTTATCTTATTATCTTATTGTCTTCTTCTCTATTCAACTTTATATCTATTATGTAGCCACAGATTGGTATCTATAAAGACATGAATAAAAACGTATTCTTATAAAATCTGGATGAATAAATATGAAAAGGTACTAATCAGGAGAGGAACTACTGTGATACCACTTGAAGTCATTAGTTTATTCAGTTCAATTTCAAAATTAAGGCTGCATGTCATTAGAAGATACAAACATTAATTACAATTGTAGCATTTGTTTATGGGTAAAAAGATTCAACTGCTAATCCTTAGTATCTACAGTTGTAATGTTTGATGATCCATAGACTCAATATGCTATTTTCCTAGATTGCTTTGAACACTGCTGTTCACTGCTGAAACCCAAGGAAGACATGTACTGGCTATGACTTGTGAATATAAAAAGCAATCTAGAATTCTCAAAGTAGACAAGTAGAAGGTCTCCAGATTTTTATAAGAACTTGAACCTTGAACCTTCTGAATGTTTGGCCACTGAGCTACACAAAGCTGGACAAGCTAAGTCAAGGACTGTTGGAGATATCACTAATCTATATTCTTAATATGAGACCCACAACTTGTGTGTCTTCATTCATTTTGGTAATGTATGTCAGCCTCAGTTTGGAGAGTGATACTGGGACCACATTTACAAACTGTTGTTGTACAGTCACTAAGTCCTGCCTGACTCTTTGTGACCTCATGGACTGTACAATGACAGGCCCCCTGTTCTGCACTGTCTTCTGGAGTTTGTCCAAATTCATGTTCATTGAGTTGATGACACTATCTAATGTTCTCATCCTCTGCTTTCCCCTTCTCCTTTTGCCTTCAATCTTTCCCAACATTAGGGTATTTTCCAATCCTTTCTTCTCATTAGATGGCCAAAGTTCAGCTTCAAGATCTGTCCTTCCAAAGGACAGTCAGGGTTGACTTTTTTTTTCTAATTTGAATGACTTCCACATCAAATTTGGTGGCTAATCCAGCCCATCTACAACAGAGTGCTGGGATAATTGTTGATAATATATATCCCTTGAATGCTATTGCATAACTTAGTAAATGTCTTCAAGGCCCAAAAGTCCACCCAGGTGCTCTCAGTCATACCAATGCAGCATTTCTTCTATGAATGTCCAATAATATTGGAATAAAGAGAAAACCTGGGATCGAGTCATTGGGACTTTGGGGGTTAGCTATATTTCTCTACTTAACCTACTTCTCAGAGCTATTCTGAGAATCACAAAATGGGGAAAATTGCATCTCCTTTTTTTAAAGCAGTGCACATCACAGATGTGAGTGATAACTATGCCTCTTCTTTGATTTGCAAATAGAAAAGGGAAATAGTTTTGATAATAATACGTCTTTCTTGGCTCTGTTAACAGGTGCTAGCCAAGACAGAAGCTTCATTTGCAACTTGTAAATGTAAAACCTTGTGTGATGCTTACTAGTTGCAACTCTCTTTCAAGGCCAAAGATAATGCCTCACTTTGATCACCCAGCATAACAAGCAAGGGCAAGTTGTGAATTGTTGTTAGTAACTGTTTTGTCCCACATTTCTTCACTCATCTTTGTTACTGAGCCTCTGGCATTAATGAAGGATCATTCCTTTCCTTTGGCAACTTTTACCTTGGAACTGCCATGCCTAGGAGGAGCAGACGGCAGTATCATGGCAGTAAATCTTATGGCCAATGCTTGGGTCCCTTTCTTTTTCAAATTCTCTTCATTCTGGAATGAAGCAGTATATTTAAAAGATGCTTTGCTATGTTGAGAACTCTCTCTCTCCCTCTCTCCCTCTGTCCCTCCCTCCGTGTCTCTCTCTCTCTCTCTCTCTCTCTCTCTCTCTCTCAACTTCTCTCTTTTCTCTTGGCTCAGGGTGGTAATTGGAAGGCAGACAGTGATGAATACATGCCATAGTGCCAATTCCCATTTTATGAGCATCCAATTGCTAATTTATATTTTGCACTTTGTTGAGTCAGCATCAATCTCAATCAGTCATGCTCCAAAACTATGTTTGCAATATACAAGATGGCCTGAGTGCTCTATATTTGCAGGTTCTTCAGTGGTAAAGGTGGTGCGGAAAGCAAAAGACTCATGTCCATTCTTGAATAACAGAGTAACAGCTGGAAGGGACCTTGGAAGTTCATCCTGCTACACAAGCAGGAGACAATATACCATGGGTGTCAAACTCACATTGTTGATGTATCGGGACTTTTTTCCCCTTCACTAAACTTGGCATGGCCAGTGCGTGACGCAGGTCGGTTGGCAAGTGCCCAGGTTTTGATCACGTGACTGAAGATGCTGAAGTCATCATAAGTCTGAAAACCGGTTGTCATTTTTTTCCCAGTGCTGTTGTAACTTGGAACAGTCCCTAAACAAATGGTTGTCACTTGGTGACCCCTTGTTTATATTTTCCTTCCCCTAATACTGTCTAAGGGATGTGGTTCAGTGGCTAAGACACTGAGATTGTCAATCAGAAAAGTCGGCAGTTCAGCGGTTCAAATCCCTAGCGCCGCGTAACGGAGTGAGCTCCCGTTACTTGTCCCAGTTTCTGCCAAGCTAGCAGTTCGAAAGCATGTAAAAATGCAAGTAGAAAAATAGGAACCACCTTTGGTGGGAAGGGAACAGCATTCCGTGCGCCTTCAGCATTTAGTCATGCGGTCACATGACCACGGAGACGTCTTCGGACAGCGCTGGCTCTTCGGCTTTGTAACGGAGGTGAGCAACGCCCCCTAGAGCCGGAAACGTCTAGCACATAAGTTTACCTAATACTGTCTGCATTTGCTCATCTGTCTCAGTTCTGATTTGAATCAAAACTGCAGGGGACTTTTACCATCACAAGTTAGTTGCACTCTGAATTTCTGAAGGCTTCTGAAATAATCCTTCTTGTTAAGGAAGGATACTTTCCCTGCTTCCTGTATGCTTAAGTGAAAATGCTGCAAAAATGGACAGGAGTCCTTTTAAATAAAAATGTTAAGAGAGCCAGGGTAAAAGGGTTTTGCTTAAAGGAAAAAAAAAAATCAACCCCCAAGGATCAGTTCTTGTGCAGAAAAGGTTACAGTGAAAGTAATTGAGAATATTAACTAATAATTGGTAACTGTAGCATTAATCAGCCACCTTTAATTGCTTTTTATCTCAAGCTGTCTTATCAAAGTCCATAAAGGGAAAGCTATTGAAAAAAATGAACCTGGAAAGGGAAGAAAAGGGGGAGGGGAAGCTTTTGTGAAACAGAGCCAAAGGTAATATTTATCCATTTATTAAAAGCTCTGAGTTGGATTGGGAGCAGGAATACCAGGGTTTGATTTCTCAGTGACACAGGAATGTTGTTAGTGGCATTCATCATTGAACAAGCGGGGAATAGCTTTACATGGAGACTGGTTTCATGCATGATACGAAACCATGGTATCTGTAATCATGGCTTATTGAGTAAACTGCAGGAAGTATTGAAATGCCCTGTGGGAAATATGTCTTCCTTATTTGAGAATTCTCTTTTGATACTTTTGAATTATCATTTATATTGATTGTAAGCTACTTTGAGAGGATTTTCCTCCTGAAAATTGTAAATTATATGCACATACCCCTTAGTATGAGTTTGTGTCAGTCTTGACTTCTGGTGGCTATATAGACAAATCCATGCAGTTTTCTTGGTAGGATTTTCAGAAGTGGTTTGCCTTGTCTTCTTCCTAAGGCTGAGAAAGAGAGGAATTGGCCCAAGGTTACATAGCTAATTCCATGTTTAAAAAAGGGCTAGGAATCGTGTCCTCCCAATTTCCACACTTACTCTTTTAACTACTACACTAAACTAGTTCTCATATAACATTTACAAGTGATAGTTAACACTAATTACATGAAATAGTAATGATACTTTTTTAAAAAAGCTCTACCTGATTTTTTGGGAAGTGTAGTTCCGGAAATACCACTTAACCCCTTTTCAGAAGATGTGACGTTCCTTTGCTAAACAGGACCTACAAGATCTTGTCCAGCAATTTGATGCTACAGATTTCAAGGCCAGCATTAACTCACCTATAACAAGGTTGCTGTTTCAATTGCCTTTCTGTAGATCACTTTGCTTTAGGGCAATATTAAGATTATTCAGTGCAGTGTTTAAATGTCCATGCAGCTAATCAGTTTGCCAAGATGGCCATGCTAACCTTCTAAGCTGCACGGAGCATTCACTTTCAGCAGTTTACTGTAAAATCTGTGGTGTGTGTGTGTACACGCTTATGAAACTGTTTAATAAGCCTGTGTCATTGGTTGTTGTTTTGACAAGCCTTAAGGGTGGAGCTGTTGTAATACACTGTCTGGGTCAAGGAGAAGAAAACGTGGCATTCTTCCTCATGATTATTGGGTTATACATTGCAGTATAGAGATTGCCTTGAATTATAGCCATATCCACAGCAGACTTTCTTGTGAGACACAACGATAAGACGGACTGCTGAGATTTAGACCTGGAATTTGGTAGGATCTTTCAGAATTAACAGATATATAAAATCCTCTCTCTCCTTTTGACTGCTGTATATGTAAGTGAAGGTAGTTTTTGTATGATTCAAATGATAAACAAACCAACTAAGTTTAACCTTCCTGAATAATGGTTTGGTGGAAGCATAATCCTTCCATTGTTGCAAGTATGGGACGAGATGGACCAAGTGATATTTGGCCTTCCTGAGATCAAGTCCAGCAAATAATTTTCTGACATTAATACTTTCCTGCAACCTGACATTACAACCTGACTTGGAGTTGGCTACTACTAAATGTTTTAAAACATGGAGAACAAATATTTTACCTATAATCCCCCAGAATGGTGGCAATATGCCTAGGATTGCCAGATGGTGGAGACAAACAACAGGAAATAGTTTTCTTCATCCTGTTCTACTCAGGGAATGGACAATAAAAAACAAATGCAAATTGGAGGACACCAATCGGTAAACTCCATAAGTGTAATCCAGCAAGAAAATGAGTAATTTCTAATTCTTTGCTCATGTGGTCTGTCTGCAAGTTTGTTGGGAGAAGAGAAATAGTCATATATAGTCCTCCCATTTGGAATACTGTAACACACTGTACAATAGGGAAGCAGTGGCTCCGTGGCTTAGACGCTGAGCTTGTTGATCAGAAAGGTTGGCAATTCTGCAGTTTGAATCCCTAGCGCTGTGTAATGGAGTGAGCTCCCGTTACTTCCCAGCTTCTGCCAAGCTAGCAGTTTGAAAGCATGTAAAAATGCAAGTAGAAAAATAGGAACCACTTTGGTGGGAAGGTAACAGCGTTCCGTGCGCCTTCGGCATTTAGTCATGCCATCCACATGACCACGCAGAAGTCTTTGGACAGCGCTGGCTCTTCAGCTTTGTAACAGAGATGAGCAGAGATGATTTTATTTTTTTATCTCATCCTTATGAGTAAACGTTATGGTCTATGGTAGCTAAAAATAGATGTCATCTGGCAACACTTTTTTTGAGTAACACAGTTTATTAGCAAGTATCAGATTCCAAAAATGTATGCCTTTTAATAATATTCGTTAGTTGGAAAGATGTTATTGGATACTGGTATGGTAAGAAATTGATTATTATTAGTAAATATTAATGATAATCCCTGGTTATGCATTTTTTTATTCACTTGGACATTATCTGAAGATTATTTCATCACTTGTCCATAGTCAAGTTGGGAGAAGAAAAGCAGAGAGAACCTTTTGAGCTTCAATTGATATTTTAGAGTTATAACAATAAGCGCTTGCATTTGTAGCATATACTATCAATTTTTGCCTCTATAGTCCCATTAATCTACACAGTATTTCACCTCTAGCAAGAGGATTTAGGGAAGAAATTGGGAAGAGTCAATCTCTAACTAGACACTAACTAGACTGAAGGAATAATTTTCTTGTCTGACAACACAACAATTCTGTTCCATAAAATGACCAAATGATGCATCAAGATAGTACCTGAAGAAATATCTTAGTATTTCAACACAATAATCCAGAAAGTAAGACTATCTGTCTGCATACCTAGATTTTGAAACTCAAGTCCCCACCCCAAGTAACTATTTTTTAAAATTAATCCATCATCTAAGCAATCATCTCAACCAACATTGAGTAGGTCTTTTTAATCTAGTACTATGTAGTTGTGCTGGGACCACAATCTTTAGATTTGCTAACTTGGATCTTCTATTCTATTCTATTCTATTCTATTCTATTCTATTCTATTCTATTCTATAAAAAGAGCTGATTTGAGATTGTTAGATGGATTTTTTAAATATACAAAGCAGATGAGACCACCTGAACATTTATCTGGACATGGAATTCTGATAGCTATGAAGCACAGTAAAGAGGCTTAACTTATTGTCCATTTCATAACTGCTTAACTGGTAAGATGTTATTGAAGCCTTATGTTTTAAATCCCAAAATTACTTTCAAAAGACCCTGTGCCACAAACAAATAAAAAAATTCTATTTTTATGTGTTTTTTTTTTGGTATTCACTCTAGGAAAGCAGGATTTCTCTTGGTTAAACCTCTTAAGTCACTTAAGTGAGTCCGTAATTAGAATCTCCAAAGCTTTTTGACTGCTTTTGCTTTATCAGAGGACAAGGGAAGAGAAAGGGGAAAAATATCATTCAAGGCTGGAAATAAATCTTGACTTTCCTGTGGCAAGGAAATGCTCTTGGAATTGAACAAAGCACCATTAGCTATGTGGAGGATCAGAACACTTCAGGTCATTGGCATGAAATGGTTGGTATGTATAAATATATAGTTATTTACGGCGAGCATACAATTGATTGCGTAAGTACAGTATTGTGCTCAGGAGTGGTGCTGACCTGTCACATAGTAAAGGAGTAGCAAGCGCCATAATTCATTACCAGTTGGAAATAGAACATCATTGGAGAGATAAGGATAACAATGACTTTCTATCCCGTGATAAATTAGCAGCAGCTGCATTATTTTCCCTCACTTATATATGGCTCTCTTTATTGAATTTAGCTTGAGATAAATAAATGAACTGTCAAATGCCTGGCTAATAATACTTCCTGGGGACCCCGTTTGTGGGGTAGCTGAAGTGTTGGCTGATAAGATCTTTACCTTTTCAGCAAGGAGGGGGCTAACATTTGCTTCTGACAAGAGACCGATGTCACCTTATCTGTTTCATTTGAGAGGCTATCAAACCCAGCCTTTTTTTTTTTTTAAGGAACACAAGAGGTTGCCTCTTAAAGAGAATTTGTGAAGAAGTCTTGATTCTCTTCTTGAATTGAGATGATATGTTTTGGCTGTAAATCAGAGGTGGTATCCAGCAGGTTCTGACCAGTTCTGGAGAACTGGTAGTGGAAATTTTAAGTAGTTCAGAAAACTGGCAAATATCGCCTCTGATTGGCCCTGCTCCCATCCATTCTCTGCTTCCTGAGTCCCAGCTGATTTTGTTGTCCTGCACTGGGGAACGGAGCTGGAAAGCAGGTTAGTGGGGTGGGGAGGGAATGGGGATTTTGCAGTATCCTTCCCCTGCCACGCCCACCAAGCCACACCTACCAAGCCACACCCACAGAACCCATAGTAAAAAAAATTTGAATCCCACCACTGAAGATAACCCCCAATCTCATAAAGAATCTTGACTTTATTGTGTTGTATGTGAAGTCAGTCAATACTTTACATTCCTAATGTATGAATTTCTAACATTTTAGCTCTAAAAGTGAATTCTGACACAATTCCAATCTCATTAAAAATTCATTTATTTAAACAAGGAGAACAAGTTCCATCTGTATCTTTGGGGACATGCTGATCCAGAGGGAGCTGCAACCGAGTAGAGCAAGTCAAGCTTTTGCTGTGGGGTGTTCAGATAAATAATATTAATGTCAAAACTTAAAGTAATTGATTGTTTTTCTATTTCTTCTCCCCTCCACTCTCCCCTGCAAAGTCAAGCAAGAATTCTAAGTAGCTTAAGGCCATGTGAAAATATATGACACAATGTGGATTTATTTAATATATATATTTTTAGCAAGAACTATCTTGTGGTGAAAGTCTGTGGGGGATTCTCAGTCATCCAGGTCATGGTCGTTCTAAAGGTGCTCTTTCAGGAGACAACTGGACTTTCATGCTTTTTCTTGGAAGATGTTTTGCTTCTCATCCAAGAAGCTTCTTCAGCTCTGACAGGACAGTGGGGAATGGAAGGATTTATATTCCTTGCAGACAGCTGGTCATTTGCATCCTTTTAGAGGGTCATTGAGGCTGCTTGGAGGTTTACTTGTGTCCTCAGTTGTCCCAGAGTTGCTTTTTCAAGAGGCAACAACTTTCTTGTTTTTTCTTTGAAGACATTTCACTTCTTATCCAAGAAGCTTCTTCAGCTCTGACAGAATAGTGGGGAATGGAAGGATTTATACTCCTTGCAGACAGCTGGTCATTTGCATCCTTTTAGAGGGTCTTTGAAGCACTTGGAGGTGTATCTGTGTCCTCAGAATCACCTGAGTAGTGCTCCTGGTTCCTGCAGTCTGAAATGTTTCCTCTGGAAATCCATTCCTACTCCTACACCATTCAAAGGGTGTTCATCCCAAATTGTACAGTTAGAAGTCTGTAGAGATTCTCAGTCATCCAAGTCATGGTTGTGGTGTTACAACCATACCATCTTTCTTCATATCTTGATGTCTCAGTAGGAAGATAAGTGTAGGAGAGAGATAGATGGAGCCTGGGGGTGGAGTCAAGAGAGGAATCAATCTGGAATCATTATATTCCCAAAAATGTCTAAATCCAATCCTCTTGAATTCTTTTAACTCTTACCTAACATCAGTTCAAAGGTGGCCATTAGTTGAGAAGATTCTGGGATATAGGAATGAGCAATAAATCATCTTAACTGGAACTTAACTGTGGTTCTGACTCCTTGTGCTTCACAAGCATTTCAAGAAACAAGTAAAACAGCTCCGTTGAATGTTGAACCCAAAGTAAGCCATTATTTTCTCACCTTGTGTTTTATGGACACTTTTCTTTCTTGCTCTATCCTGATGTGTCTCACAAATAGAACCCCCAAAAGTGGAGATAATAGCCATAACAGTGTAATAGAAAAAAATCCCTTTTTTAAACTGTGCAGACCATGGATGAGACTTCAGTCACAGCATTAATTTTTTGACCATAGTTTTAGGACACGACTTATTCTAGCAAAAAGGATCTGGTGGAAAAACTTTCTGAAAGGAGAACACAACTTTTTTTAAAAAAAAAATGGAACACATAGTTTGGCTACAGATTATGTTGCTGTCTTCATAGAACTGTGCCTCAAACTGAAAAAAGCCATATGAATATTTGGATTAGTACAATTAGCCTAAAACATGACTTCATGGTTTCAAAGCCAGCATGGTGAAGGATCAAATCTGTCATCTTCACATACTGTGTAAACTAGACTACAACACAATGTAGTGTTTGAGGCACAGTTCTATGGAGACAGGAACTGTGTTTTCTCATCCAGAGTTGTTGTATACCACGCATCTGCATATGTGAAAGTTCCACCAAATTCCTTTTTTCTTTGAAAGAATATCTGAAGCAAGCTGTATTGTATTTCATCAAGTTGAATGAGAATCAGGAGGAAAAATGCCTTGAATTTTCCTGTCTGTACTAGTTCGTGATATTTCAGTTGTATCAACAATACAGCCTTGTATAATTAGCTCCCCTACCATATTAGCCTGATGTAGAAGGAAGAGACAAAACAATCTCTTTGACATAACTGTAGTTAGAAATCTGAGTTTCCTCCATCTTTCTTAGCCATTACTGTCCCTCCAATCATTGGAATGATTTACTGAGTGAGCCCTAAGTATCCTCATAAATGTAAAAAAATTCCATTTTGTTTTACAGAACAGATGGGAGTCTTAGATAAGTGCGATTAAAAAAAAGAGTACACAATTTGCAGGGAGACTTCAATTAATCATAATCCCATTTGTGCATGTTAGATGCTTTGCAGGAGAGCAACAATGAAATGCATATGGGGAGGGGTGAGAGTGAGAGCTGAGATTTTCCTGAGGGTGTTTGGGCAACACTAAAGCAATAAAAGAGGTTTCTTTGTAATAATGCAAAGATGTTTGAAGAGTACAGAATGTAAGAGTTTCTTTAGCGTGCTATTTTTTTTTTTAAAAAAAGATGTGTGTGTGTGTGTGTGTGAAAAGGAAGGTTGGGCAATATTTATTAATAATATTGTAAACCTGACATTGAATGGTATCTTGAAAAGATCGTAAGACATGAAGGCATGTTGCTATGGGTTAGAATTCAGAATTATAAGGCTGAAAGGGATCGCAGAGATCTTCTACTCCAGCCTCCTGGATACTTTTCCTGGTCAAATCTTTGTCCAGTTTATTTTTGAAAACCTCCAATAGTGGAGCACCTAGAACTCCAGGGAACAAGCTATTCCACTGATTAATTGTTCTCACTGACAAAATTACTACATATTTTTAGGTTGGATGTCTCTCTGATGAACTTCCATCTATTGCTTCTTATTCTGCTTCTTATTTCCTTCAGGTATTAATATTCAGTGTTCTCTTCTAGTAGTAATATATGATTTTTACCAATGTGTGATCTATTCTTATTTTAACAATTGTTTATCAGATATTTTAGGAGGGATAAAATAGGAAGGTACCATGGTTTAAAAAATGATTTGATTTCATTTACATTTCAATTTAATAAACCTTAATTAAATATTGTAATTTGCATCCTTCTTGTTATGACTTATCTCCTAATTCATATTAAAAATAACATCTGGAGTGATATGGGGCTACAATTAAAGTTTCGAAGGCAACATTTAGACTTGCAGAATTAGAATGTCCTGCTCTAAAAAAATGATTAGAAGTCTATTAAATCATTTACGTGATGGACGATTGGAAAAGTTATACTTGTGTGTCCAAGGAAATATTTTTATAAAAAATATTAGACAACCTGTTATTCATGAGTCATTATTTCAGAGATATTTTCTTACCTAAATATGATTGGGCAAAAAAGCTGTAGGAAGAACCTCTGACTTCCTACCAGCTTCCCCACTGACTTTCCTTGTAGGAAGCTGGGAGAGAGCATAGGATATGATAATCACATGACTTGCCTGACCATGGCCATGTGGCAATGCAGCAGCATTGAAGTAGTCTGTCAGGATTCTGGCAGTTGCCCTAATTAAATCATGAGCCTCGAGCCAAGCTTCAAAAACTTCAAAGAATTTATTAGGAATGAACATGTCGGTATGACCTATAGCACCAGTTGCCAACCGGTGGGCCATGGCCCACTGGTGGGCCATGAGAAAATTTTGGTGGGCCGCAGAGAAAATTTTGGTGGGCCGCAGAGAAAATTTTGGTGGGCCCCAGAGCACCACGACAAAGCAATTAATTCAGGCTGTGCAGAAACACAAGGCTGCACCGTCCACATGGCCCGTGGGAACCCTCTCCTCCCACTCACTCCTTACCCAACAAACTTGCTTGCTAAATTGCTATTTTTCCTTTTTTCGACCATCATCTGTTCTGCTGTGCCGGGAGATTTAGATTAGCTAGGAAGCAGGAAATGGTTGGATTTCTTGCTTTCTAGCTTTAGATCTTCGGCTCAGCACAGCCGAACCTCCCTTAGGATTGAAGGTTTTCTTGCAAGCAAATTCAGTGCAGACTCAAGGCAAGCAAATTTGAGAGACTGAGCTAGCCGATGGCAGATAGATAGATCACTGAATGATTCTGTGAGCAACTCAATCTGCCTGCTTTGCCTGATTTTAGGTAAAGGTTGCTCTTTTTTAAAATAAAAAATCCAATATTTACATGTATGGTGTGTATGGTGTGTTAATTTTGTGAGTTTGCTTGCTAGCAAATTTTATGTGACAGACTGAGCTAGTCAATGGCAGATAGATGGATCTCTGAATGAATCTGTGATTCTGTGAGCAACTCAATCTGCCTGCCTACTTTGCCTGATTTGGGGTAAAAGTTGCTCTTTTTTATAAAAAATTCAATATTTATATAAATATTTATAATATTTACGTACAAGCCATGCCCAGCCAGTCACATGATCACCAAGCCACACTCACAAATTAGGCCACACCCACAGAACCGGTTAGTGATCCCTTGGATCTAAAATTATGAGTTTAGTAGTCCCTGAGGTCCAAAAGGTTGGCAACCCCTGATCTATAGGAAGCCGATTCTGAGACACATAATTCACTGTCACCCTTGACCCTGATTTCCCCCACCCCTCTGGGTGTATCATAATTCATATTCTCCAATGAAATACATTCATAACCAAGAGTCATCAATCACATGTGCAAATCAGAAATTCTGGTAGCTTAGTTATAATCTTTGCAAGATAAGAATGGAATGCACTTTCAGTTCCGAACTGCAACACTGGTCTTTCAAATTTCTCCCACGCTTCTGTTCATGGCAACTCTACAACAAGCACAGAAATGTTTTATGAGTTGACATAGTCATAACTTTGCAAAACTTCAATCTCACAAAAATCATAGGTTTTCTACATTAGCCCATTTGCGATAAGTTGGGTCAAAAATTTACCCTATGACACACCTTTTCACACAACTGAAGGCTACAACTAAACAGATGAACAGACAGTTTTGGTAGTAGATAGATTCTAAGATAGAAAGAAGTGAGAATTTATAACAGTTCATAGGGAATATTTTTTTCCCAAACAGCTAATTTTTAGAACAAGAATCAGTTCTAGCCTTCAGAAATGTATGATACTTCTATAATTTTTCTTTACTTATATCCTTGAACAATACATGCAAAGTGGAGTGGAGATTGGAGCAGGAAGAAAAACTGTATACAATACTTCCACCTATTATATTTTGCTTTCAAGGGCAAAAGACAGCATTCTGCAGTAGTGCCCCTCTTTTGTCATGACTTACTTCCTTGAAAAATCGAGCCTCTTAATGCCAGATGTTGTGGCATTTATGGATGGACGTGGTCAGTAGAGGAGAAGAGCTTGCATCCTGTTATCGTGTCAGTCTTCTTGGAGTTTCTAATGCCTCCCAAGCAAGTTTTGGTCACCACAATTTGAACAAGATATTGAGACTCCGGAAAAAGTGCATAGAATAGCAACAGAGATTATTAGAGGGGCTAAAACATATGAAGAATGATTGCAGGAATTGTGTATGTCTAAACTAGTAAAAAGAAAGACTAGGGGTGATATGATAGCAGTGTTCCAATATTTCAGGGGCCACTACAAAGAAGAGGGGGTTAATGTTTTTTTCCAGAACACCAGAAGGCAAGACACGAAGCAATGGATGGAAACTAAACAAGGAGAGAACCAACCTAGAACTAGGAGAAATTTCCTAATAATGAGAACAATCAACCAATGGAACAGCTAGCCTTCAGAAATTGTGGGTGCTCCATCACTGGAGGAGTTTAAGAAGACACTGGACAATCTTGTCTGAAATGGAACAGGGTCTCCTGCCTGAGAGCCAATAAAATAGGACACCATCTTCTGTGATCTCCAACAATAATGCAAATTCAGAAGAGAAACTTTACAGAAATTGTCTGTCACTCTGAGATCAAGGAAAACCAATGCCATTTTTGCAGAGGAAGAAAGCTTTTAAGAACTCATGAGATATATTTTGGCGGCATGATTATGCTGAGCCAGAGTACTCAACCTTGGCCCAGTGTCATCTATGTAAAGTCTGCATCCTTAAAGCGGACACTTCAGGACTGAAAAAAATATGTAGTATTGAGAAGAAGAAAGGAAACAGATAACATTGTTTTCAGAAGGACCATTACACAGGGCAAGATGTTTTCTATGCCTCTTAAAAGAATTCTTTGACCAACAACCCATTGATTTATTTAAATGAACATAATGATCTTCCTTCCCTCTTTACTCCCAGTTGTGTTCTGCCACTCCAACTTGATCAGCATATTGATATTTTGATCTTCCTTTGCCCAGGCAAAACATCTCACACTGGACCTTTTATAATATGAAAGATACATGCAAACAGAAATCTTTTGATGCTCTTTACCCTTGGAGATACAAATCCTACCAAAATCTTGTTTAATCAATTGATTTTATCTCAATAAAACAGTTTGTAAACTTAATAGTGACCTCTATTACTCATTCTCAGCTTCTACTCAATTAGTACCCAATGGTTGTCATGTGAACAATGGACTTTTTTTTGGTATGCAAAAGTATTTCTATACTTTCAAACTATAGGTAGAGTTCCCTTGAATGAGTTTGACACCTGGTGATTAAACATAATATGTAGTTTTCTTTCACTGTACAACCTTCGCTCCAAAGAACTTCAGCCTCTCTGACTTCAGTTTAATCCCAACACTTAATCACTTAATCTTCTGGCGATTTCATTTAAACATAATGGCTGGCATCAGTTTTAGGACATAGACATATTTCCTGCATGTGAAGTGATGTGGAATTGTTTAATATAATAAGTAATATCTGGGTTAATTTTGAATTAAGTAGATGGATTACATTATATGGCATTGAGTACACCATTGAAAGAGCTGAATGATCAGGTTAGAGGCAATTCATGGACAATTCTATAAAGAATTGACAATGACTTCATAGCATGTAATCAATCAAACATGTAATCATATTTCATGATAAAGGGTTTTGTATAGACACATTCTTTTGAGTTCATGATTATTTTGAAGGGTTGTTTTAAAGTTGATTTTATATATGTGAATGAATTATCCATTTTTGAGGAGTGATGCTGTTTTGGAGACTTGCAAAAACATTGCATATCTCACAATGTGGTGAGATACTAATAGGCGGTTTCTTGATCACTATGAAGCATTAATATTCTTTCCAATCAATCAAGGATGTTGAAATAAAAAATGGATTCTTCCTGTTAGTCATGGTAAAAGTATAGTTGCCAATAATATATAGGTGTGACTTGAGATTTTTGTTCTTGTGTGAAACATTGAGTTTTCCCCACTTAGCTATATTTTTCATATTTATTTAACCTAACAGACAAAAAAACCTGACAGTCAAAACCAATTCAGAAGTCTAAAAGACCAAGCCCAACATTAGAAGTGATATGATAGATTACTAATATGATCAGGTAAATCCTTGTGGGAAGACATACAATTTCTTATGTTCATGTTTCTGCAATAAATTTATTTCTTAATTTTATCTGGCAAACATGGAGTGACTATCAATTGTCACTAATTTAAATTTGCAAACTAGGAAAATACGGTGATCTCAAATTCTGCTTCCCTTTGGCATTTATGAAAAAGAGTCGAAGTGTATACTAATTTCTTCACATAAAGTCACATATTGTGAAGGTGGCACATATGGACACATGAGTCTTAGATCCACATCTATCCTTACAAACTATGAGAAGGGGAAAAAAACCCTCACTTTGCTCAATTGGAACAAGACGAGATTTCTCAGTAGGAAGGGCCATAATTGAGCATTAAAATGGGAAGGATCAGGATAAAGAAACAAATGAGACCTGGTTTAAAACAAACTGGACTGTTAACAATTTTAGATGGAACTAAATACATTCAACAAGCTAGTCCTTATGCATTTAATAATGTCCTTCTTCCATCATATTAAGAATCAAAATTCTTAGAGGCTATGGAAGCTGCACTACTCCTCCCCCCAAAAAAATGCAGTTGGGGGCTTTGGACTGTATATCTACAGAATATAGAATAACAGAGCTGGAAGGGTTCTTGGAGGACTTCTGGTCCAGCCTTGTCTTGATCTGTGAAAAACAAGGATTGAAATATACAAGGATTATTACTTAGGCATTTTTCAGCCCCAGGAAAGGAGAAGAGTTTGGAAATGGCTCAGACTCTAATTCATTGTAGTATTAGAAGGAGGAGGATGTACAGTACAATCAGACTTGCAAGACTCTCTTATTATAACCAGTCTTATCATCCTGTGGAAGGGATTTCTGGGTTAGTCTACTTAGTGGAGCTGACAGGGTACAGTAGCTAAATTAGTGAGTTACTTTCAAATCACCCAGGATGACAAGTGGATCAGATGTAATCCTTGAACAGAGACACATTGGTTAAAGATCTATGGACCCATAATGTCCATAGTTATATGGTGTCACTTATGGCAGTAGTTAATAAATCATCCCTTCCAAGCTTAAAAATAAGGGTTGCTATTGCTGCACTTAAATCATCCCTTCTTGAGGATGAAATGGGACAGTCTGTGTTGATCCTGATCTACTAACTATCCTGATTCCTTTGAAGGAAAAATAAAGCATAAATATGTGATCAGCAAGCAATGTATAGAGAAATAATGTTGAATGCAAGGATACCAATGGAAGCTGGAGTGGGATTCTACTGGTTCGAACCAGTTTAGGCAAACCAGTAGTTCCGGCGATCATTTGGCCCCCATTCACCTGCCCCTGCTGTGCCTCAGCTATTTTACTCACCGGGGCTGCAGTAGAAGGTAAGTATTAGAGTTGAAAATGGGTGGTTTTCACAGTGCGCACTCACCAAACTGGTTGTTACAGCGGTTGAATCCCACCACTGAATGGAAGTCATAATTACAAGGGCCATCTATCCGTGAATTAATTAATAACTGATTTTAAGAACTATTCACAGCAGGTACTATGCAACTGAAAGGAAGTTTATTTCAGGAATCCATAATTTATTATCATTGCTTCATGGCCAAGTGCCTTGGTCTCATAGTGATATTGCAGGGTATTTAGTCCTATTTTTTTTTTCCAGGCTGATGCATATTCATTTCTTTTAGAAGATTATACTAGTCATCAAAGGTTAATCCACCCTCTGTTTGTAATTAGTCTTAGTAATGACTTGGCGTCTCCAGACTCACCCAAGTTGGTGCAAGTAGGAAGAGGGTGGATCCATCACTTTCAGCCCATTTTCACATCCAATCAGCATCCTAAGCTGCCTCTTATCCAACCATTTCTCTGGCCTGTGGTTCTTCCCTCTGTCTCCCAAAACATTTCCCACATACTATTCTTAATATGAAAAATAGCAGTTGAAGCTCATTTATTTATGTGAACTTTCTGGTTTGTTCAATATTCACCTTTTGTAATTATATATTTTAGAAAATTAGAACATTGTAATAATAAACTAATTGTAATGAAAATATACACCTTGATTTAATAGGCCATTAGACATGTAAAGGTTCTGTTAAACCCAAATGTTGATTAAAACTGAATTTACATAACAACTGATGTCATTGGTGTCATTTGCATAATTACACCAAAATCATAAAAAATGCAAGTGATGTGAAAATGTAAATTGTAAGATTAAGAAAATGATACAACTGGACAGAAATGATGTATAAACATCAGAACTTGTACAAATGACTATTTACATATGTTAACAGAATCCAGAAAGTCTTGCTTATATCCAACATTTGCCACTATCCCAATAATAGATTTCAAGCTAAGACCTAAATATGTGGGCATTTTACAGTTGCTAACAAATTTTGTACAAATGTATCACTCTCGGGATTCTTTTGGTTTGTAAATCAAGGTTATTTTTATTAAAAAGGCATGCGTATTTGTATATTTGTGTATGCATGTGTAAGAGAGAGAGGGTAAATTGGTATTGAAGCTTCTTTGCTTTCTTGTTATGTATTATTCCTATTTTAGACATATACAGATAACCTGCTATATACTGATCTATAAATGACTTATTTCTTTCACTAACTTCACTCTGAAGCAACCCCATAAATAAAACAAAGCAAACAT
Source organism: Pseudonaja textilis (assembly GCF_049901715.1). Taxonomy (NCBI): domain Eukaryota; kingdom Metazoa; phylum Chordata; class Lepidosauria; order Squamata; family Elapidae; genus Pseudonaja; species Pseudonaja textilis. The sequence continues at coordinate 7,655,670 of NC_142000.1, forward strand.
TTAATGTTTAAACTATTTTAAATTTAATACTTAAATGGATGGCACTAATGGTTACTCATTAAGAGGCCACTAAAAACATAGGTAGGCTCCAAAAATTCAGACTGTTTTCCATATCTCTTTCCGGCCATCTAGTCATTGTCTAGATTTTTTGTGACCCAGTTGTTATGTCTGGAGAAAAGCTGCCTTATAAAAACAAACAAAAACTTCCTATACTTTCCATTAAAAAATATAAATAAATTGTAAGAGCAAATCCGGCATTGTTTCTTATTAACCGCAGGCTTTAACAAAAAAAAAAGTAAGAAAAAATATACATTGATACAATATAAAACATTACTCCCAAACACAGGAACCAAAACTACCAGTCCTTACATTTGTGATAGAATTTTGAGACATCCTGGAACTCTTTTATTTTTCCAAGTAGACAATCTGTTAGAAAGAGATTATGCGATGAGAGTTAGGACTCTGTTTGTTTGTCCATTACAGATTAACTCTCCAACAGTTAAGGAGAAGATCCCGAAACTTAATATAGAAAGACAGGTCAAGGAAAGAAAGCTGAAAGCTGAAGATGAGCCAGATCTACCTGGGAGCTATGGCAAAAAGAAATGAGAACCAACTTCCTCTATTTACAGAATAACAAAGTTGGAGAGGATAGATACAGATAATCAGAGTTGGAAGGTACCTTGTAGGTTGTCTAGTCCAACCCCCAGCCCAAGCAGGAGACCCTACACCATTTCTGACAAATGGCAGTCTAATCTCTTCTTGAAAGTCTCAAGTGATGGCGCTCTCACAACTTCCAAGGCCAACTTCTGTTCCATTGGTTGATTGTTCTCACTGTCAGAAAGTTTCTCCTTGTTTCCAGGTTAAATCTCTCCTTGTTCAGTTTCCATCCATTATTCCTTGTCTGGCCTATAGGAGCTTTAGAAAATAGCTTGACCCCTTCCTCCCTGTGGCAGCCCCTCAAATATTGGAAGACTGCAATCATGTCTCCCCTGGTCCTTCACTTTACTAGACTAGCCAAGCCCAGTTCCTGCAACCATTCATTGTATGTTTTAGCCTCCAGTCCCCTAATCATCCTGGTTGCTCTTCTCTGTACTCTTTCTAGAGTTTCAACATCTTTTTTGTAGTGTGGTGACCAAAACTGGATGCAGTACTCTAGGTGTGGTCTTACTAAGGCTTTATAGAGTGGTATTAGTACTTCCCTTGATCTTGACTGTATCCCTCTGTTAATACAATTTAGGATTGCATTAGCTTTTTTGGCAGCGGCTGCACACTGCTGGCTCGTATTTAGCTGGTTGTCCACTTACATTCCAAGGTCCCTCTCACAGTTACTGCTATTGAGCCTGGTTTCACCCAGTCTATATGTGTACTTTTGGTTTTTCTTGCCTGAGTGCAAGACTTTACTTTTCTCTATATTGAATTTCATTTTATTAGATATGGCCCAATGTTCTAGTCTGTCAAGATCCATCTGGATCTTGAGCCTATCTTCTTGGTTGTTAGCTATTCCTGCCAGCTTAGTATCATCTGCAAATTTGGTAAGTTCCCCTTCTATTGCCTCATCTAAGTTGTTAATGAAGATATTGAAGAGTCCTGGGCCTAAGACGGAACCTTGTGGCACCCCACTGTTTTCTTCCCTCTATGTGGACCTAGACCAATTAAGGACTACTTGAAAGGACCTTGAAAGCTTTCTAGTCCTACCCTCTCATCAGGCAGAAAACCCCATCATTTCAGGCAACTGGTTATCCACCATCTTCTATCCACGGTTGTTGGAACAGTCACAACTTCTGGGGGCAAGTTGTTCCACTGGTTAATGGTTCTCCCTGTCAGGAAATTCCTCCTTAGTTCAAGGTTGCTTCTCTCCTTGATTCGTTTCCATCCACTGCTTCTCATCCTGCCTTCAGGGGTTTTGGTGAATAGCTTGACTCCCTATTCTTTGTGGCAACCCCATAAATATTGGAACACTGCTATTGTTTGACACACACCCCTTGTCCCCCTTTTCATTAAACTTGACATACCCAATTCCAGCAACCTGCTTATTTCTGCTTATTTAATTTTTAAAGTATATAAATTTCAACAGTCCAACTCAGTAAAGAATTCATTGTGAAAGTAATTATTTTTCTGAACACTTGCCAAGAATATTGGCAAGCCAGTTATGAAATGAACTGGAAAAAAATTCATTGATTTGTTTTCTTATGGTACTGAGATCCAGCTCTGATTGTTTACGAACTCATCAAGATCCCACCAAATCTATCTATTGAGTCAATCTTTAATGTAGATAAAATGAAGAGTTTAATTTTGCACAAATATTTGCCAAGGATTGATACACCTTATGCAATATGCAAAGCAAATAGCTATGAAGAAAAATAAAATTAACACATTTCATTACAATGTCAGTTAGAATGACCAACCAGTGTTTAGGAAAAATTACCCATGTTTGCAATACCTAGCTAAATACCTGCTCAAAATGTACACATAATTTTCTCCATGGCAGCTATCCAATTCCATAGCATTGCTTTGGAGTGTTGTATTTATAAAAATGTAATCACCCTAAGAAGTTTCAGAAGCCAGCTAAAACAATGAGAAGTGGTTTGAAATAGTAAATATAGAATCCATTAAATAAAGTGCTTAAAAAAGTCATGACTATATTTTAACTCATGCTCAAGTTTGAAACACTGAACCTAAGAATAATCTTAGGGTTCTAGGCAGTCCTCAGCCTAATTTTAAGTTTATATTACATCAGAGAAAAGAAAGCTTCAGGCAGGTACAAAATGTTAATTGCAAAAGTGTTAATTGCATAAAATGGCATAAAATGGCCTTCTTTCTCTTTTTCTCCTGTTAGGGATAGAGAAAGGCAGAAGTTTATTCCCATAAATGGTAGGGGTGGAGGATTTCAAAGGGTTTCTTGCTTAATTTCTTGCATATTTCTGGTACACAATGACTTGTCTAACACATGCAGGTTCTGTAATAGCTAATCATAGGTAATGTGATGCAAGGAACACCTAGAAAGTCAATGGACAGGAGTTTTGGCAACACACAGCTTTCCCAGGGATGAGCAGTAAATTTCATTGGAAAGAGGCCTGGATTAGGAGATTGTGTTAGTCCTGAGCTGGTTGGGAGACAAGGGATCAGGTTCAGATTAGCCAAACTCCAGTCACTCTCGGGATATATATCTCGTAGGTTAGATGGTTACAGGTTTAGTTTAGCAAGATTCTGTACACCACGAGTAAGCAAATAAAGGATTGGACACTGGACACTGGATCTCACAGTGTTGCCTTTGGGTTTGGGCCTGAAGGTTGTGTTAAATGTAAGCCATTTCCATCCACTCATCTCTGAATCCTCTAATTCTCCCTCACAATAATGATATTTAGACTGATCTTTTGATGAAAATTTAATTCAAGATGGCAACCCTTAAGACATTGTTTTTCAGCAACGATAAGCAACCAGTGACAAAATGAGCACTCGCCCATTTTGTGGACCAGTGCCCATAAAATGTTGACCAATCCAATAGTTATACTGGTTCATTTACTTGATTTTAGGCCATAGCCTATGCAATTAATTTTAGAAAATGTCCAAGAGAGGCTATGTGAAATTAGAATTGCAGAACAAAGCGAAAAAAGCAAATTCCATATGCTTATTTCATTCCATCCATCCATCCATCCACTCCATCCAGTTATTGTCAGTGTCGGAATGGTAGAGGAATATCATGGCACATTTATCTGTAAGTAAAATGCCTCATTCCTCATTGAATGCTGATTGCATTCTGTTTGCTGATTTACAAGACAGCAGTTACACAGATGTTGTGGGAAGGGACAATTTGATAAATGAAATATCTACAACCATTTGTCATTACAAAAACAACCTGCATTTTTATTTCATTAGGAATAAAAAGGAAAGAAAGGGAAAGCAGGAAGGGATAGCCATATTGTGCATTTGTGGCAGTGCTTGTGGCTAGAGCACTTTCATTTTAGTGTATTATTAATTGCCGTGTGGACATTTATTTTAATACGAGTAGCTAGGAATCACTTCCTCTGATTGTTACTCAAGAGCACATATGGGAAAATTACAAAAGTTCAACCTTTGATTTCCTTGCCCTTTTTGCTCGTTATTAGTGGGCTTTCATAGCAATACAAATAATATATATTCTCTGTCTCCCACAAAGAAGAAGAAAAAAACACATGATGATTTTATGATTTTATGTAGGTACAAATGGTAACATGAATGTAGCATCCCATCTAGATTCTGATTAGGCACAATGTTGCCCTTCCCTTCCTCTCATCACAGCCTAAATGCGAAATCAAAAACAGTAGCCTGACTTTAATTTCTCAGCTTTGCACCTGCTGCATATCAAAGCAATCTGGCTGTGCATTTCGTTGAAGAAACAGAGCAAAATTACCATTCATTTCGGCATTTTGTTCTTGTTCCCACACAAGTGCACGCATGCATATTTGATGCTCAACATATTGCTTTCTAAATGATTACCTCCAAACATAGATACACAGAACTCGCGGAATTTTTCAGCAGATGCCAACGTACTTGGGGGAGGAGGGGGAGCTCCTTAATCTTTGATCTAGAACTGGGACGATGTAGCGGAATATAATCTGGAGCCACAGGAGTGGGTGGGGGCCTTTGTCCCAGAAGGAAAGAGACAGTGGAGCTTGGGCAGGAAGAGGGCAAGGATGGGCCCTCCCTAGTAGCTTCCAGTGGCTACCTAAGCACCCAATCTAGCTGCCTTCATTCTGATAGCAATATCACTTTAGACTTATATACCGCTTCACTGTGCTTTACAGCCCTCTCTAAGCAGTTTACAGAGTCAGCTTCTTGCCCCCAACAATCTGGGTCCTCATTTTATTCACCTGAGAAGGATGAAAGACTGAATCAACCTTGAGCTGGTCAGAATCAAACTCCTGGCACTGGGTAGAGTTAGCCTACAAATACTGCATTCTAACCACTGCATATCATGGATGACTGGTCGGATGGACAGATGGATGGATGATCGATAGAAGGAAGAGCAACAGCAATAGCACTTTAGACTTTACCACTTTACAGTACTTTACAGCCCTCTCTAAGTGGTTTACAGAGTCAGCCTATTGACCCCAACAATCTGGGTCCTCATTTTACCCTCCTCAGAAGGATGGAAGGCTAAGCCAACCTTGAGCCAGCCTGATGATAGAATAATGTTTACTGTTGAGCCAACGGCAAAGTGCATTCCTAATAAAATTGTAAAAATTAGACTATGTCACCAGATGAACTGGAGAGCACTATATGAAATGAATTGGGTGCTTTAACTGAATCTTCTCCCAGGACAATAAGTCTAATGTAAAGACAAGGTCTGGGGAGGTCACCAGTTGGAAATCCTCATTAGGCCATTCAGAAGAGAAAAGAAGCATTCTGTTGTCAAATGTTCTTCACTTCCTAATATGCCTGAAGATTTGCATTGAAAATAGAATACAGTGCTCTTATTATTGGTCAAAATTTAGACAACACGAGCCATTCGGAAATCTCCAAAGATGACAAAGGTAACCCTTTATGGAGTTAAAAGAGAACATGTTGCTATTAATAAGCCTGGTTTATTTTAATCATGACTGAGCTAGAGTAGGGCTTGCTATTGCTCTGAAATAAAATGTTTCATATTGTTTTATAGTCTGCAATTCCTTAATTTTAAATGGACCTGGTGACTACTGATATCTGTTGAACATTTAGCTAGAATGAATTTTACTCTTGAAAAATAAATATTTATTTAAATATATTTAAGCATTATTAGGAATCTGTCTTAATCAGCTATCTGTATACATCAATTTATGCTTTTTTTGCATGCATTCATTCTGTGGGGAAACAGGAGTTAAACTATCACGCTAAACTCTATCAGCTCCAAATCAACCCAAGTGCTACGTGGGAAACAAAATAGCCCTTATATATTTGAAAGAATTTATTTTTAAAAATAGAATATGTACTTGTGAGTGTGTTCCAGTAGCCTACATATATCTCCTAGTTAGTGGGATATAAATAACAATATGTTGGATTGAAACGTAAATCACTGGATTAGAGATCCTAGATTGCACAGCACAACATGAATATGCTTTTGTAAAGCTTTGATTGTATTGGTGGTGTAGGGCCAAATGTCTGTCAGAACTAATTGATGGCCTGGGTATGATTAAAACTGGCACCCTAACTATGTATTATCTATGTCACTAAAAAGCAGATAATGTAGATATTGTCTTTGTTCTAATCCAACAAGTCATTGGAGTCATTTCAGAAAGTTTGGTCACCTTCTCCAACCTTTGCGCCATTGTGGATATTGCCAAATAATTCCATCTTTCTACATGCAATAATATTGTGGCAGTTATCATACATTAAAAACACTGTTCCATGACTGTTTTTTAAACTGCTTAATTGTTTATCAGTCCCAAGAAGTCCCAAGAATTTGGTTTCAATTGAATATTAATCTTGAAAATCTTCTGAATCGCTCCATGTGTTTGAGCCCAACATTTTCTAGCAGTTTTACACATTCAAGCGAGCTTGATAAAATGGCTCCAATAATTCCAGTATCTCACTATGTGTTAATCTTGTTTAATCATTTAACTTTGCTTATTATTTCTCTTCAATAAAATGCTTCTTGAATTGAGGGCCATAAAAGTGTTTTCAGGAACAGTACAAACTGGTATCTATTCTATATTCTCAATATGGCACGTTCAACATAATGATTTTTTAAAAATCCATATTAACCTTGATTTTATCATATCATAAGGCTCCATACCACCCAAATCTCAAGTCGTCTTCTTCTAACTCAAAAACCCTTTATTTCTCAGCAACATCCATTCTTTCATTCAAACCAAACACCAAGCTACAAAATATAATTCCAGATCATTTTTTATTTTATTTATTTATTTTTGTCAATTGCTTACAAGATAATAGGTATAAGTAAAAAACATCGTTATGAATACATCGATTCATAGAAGAAAAATAAAAAAGAAAAGAAACAATAGGACAGGGATGGTAGGCATGTTGGTGCGCTTATGCACGCCTCCTACAGACCTCTTAGGAAAGGGGTGAGGTCAATAGTAGACAGTCCAAGGTTAAAGCTTTTGGGTTTTGGGGAAGAAACCACAGAGTCAGGTAGAGTATTCCAGACATTGACCACTCTGTTGCTGAAGTCGTATTTCCTGCAATCAAGTTTGGTGCGATTAACCTTGAGTTTATATCTATTGTTTGCTCTTGTGTTGTTATGGTTGAAGCTGAAGTATTCATTGACAGGTAGGACATTGCAATGTATGATTTTATATACTAAGATCGGACCGAAGGCGGCATAGTTCTAGGTTTTCTAGGTCTAGAATTTCGAGTCTGGTGGCATAAGGTATTCTGCAACGAGTAGAGGAGTGGAGAACTCTTCTTGTGAAATATTTCCGGACTTTCTCAACTGTGTTAATATCAGATATGTAATGTGGGTTCCAGACTGATGAGCTGTATTTGAGTATTGGTCTAGCAAATGCTTTGTATGCTCTAGTTATTAGTGTAATATTACCAGAGAAAAAGCTACGTAAGATTAGGTTAACAACTCTTAATGCCTTTTTGGCTATGTAGTTACAGTGGGCTCTAGCACTTAGATCATTAGAGATGAGTACTCCAAGATCCGTGACAGGTCTTGACTATTCAGCCTGTATTTTATTTTCTGATATATTTTTTTTGCCAATATGTAGAACAGAGCATTTATTTGTTGAGATTTGAAGTTGCCATTTGTTTGACCATTCTGTACATACATAGTCGAGGTCTTTTTGAAGAGAAGCAGTATTTTGTAAGACTACCTGCATTCATGAAAACTAATTTTGACTTTTCTAAACTTTACATAATATTGATTATCCTAAAATTGCAAATTGTGATTTCTATGTAGATTATGAATCATTAGAAAGGTGAGACTGTCAGAAAATCAGCAGCAGGATTTTCAAAGAGACAAACACAAAGAAATTACCCTATAATAAAACAGCTTTTAAAAAGGAATCTCCAAATCTAGAAACAGTGAAATAACATGTTTCTCTTGCCCATAGGTTGAAGGTATCATCTTTGTAACATTGGCTACAAAGTGTATCTCAGAGAGATGCTAACCACCAAACATTGTCCATCTCTGTAGTTACAAAAAAGAGGAAAAATGCACATCTCAATACCAGTGCAAGATTTATCCAAGTGAGTAAAAAATTTTGAGTGTCCTATTTCTTATTTGGTTTGAGAGATTCTTTATTTTGCCTGCTGTCCTCAGAAGACAATTGCTTCCAGAAATGGGATGGCTTGATTACAATAACTCAGCCTAGATGCTTCCATCAAATATGATGGCAGGTTATTTGTTTTCTGTCCTGTTTCCTTCATTTATCCACCCACCCCAAAAAGCCTATAAAAATATTCTGTGATAGCAAAGACAGAAGGAATGAATTCTTCTCAAAGTATTTACAAATGTGAGAAGCTTTTCAAGTTGTATTTGCATTTCCCTTTCCAGCGATGACCTCTATTTTCATAATCCTTCATGGAGTATCATAGGTTTTACAGTTCTTTTCTTTCCCTGCTGTTTTTGTTAAATGGTTTTGTGGAGGACTTGTTTGATAAGGCATTTGAAAAGTCAGATGTTGCATTTAAATATTGTCTTTTCACAGTGATAATATTTATTTACACACCATCTCTTTCTTCCCACCCTTTGCCCTAACGCTCTACTCCAAGCAATTTTGCTCTTTCTTGGTCATTGTTAACAAAACCATGAAAGCGTATGGCATTAGCTTGAATGGTAAAGCAGTGAGGATTACATTCGCTTCCTTGCCTGTGCCCCCAAAGGGAAGTGATGGTCAGCTGCCTTGGGTGGGAGTTTATGGCAAGGAAATTGCCTGGCAGCTTGACAGCTGGGAAAATAGCTTTGAGTCATTTAAAGGCTGCCATGTCATGGACACTTGCAAAAATCCGAAACTGCTTAGTTTTTTGCTTGCATGCTTTCTAAATCGATTGCATTTGAAGAGAAGGGCAATTTATATTAGATGTGATGGATTTGCATCTAAATAATCCCCAAGTCAAGAGTGGCAAAGAACAAAGCATGTAGGTGTGATCAAAGAGAGGGAAGAAGGAGGCGGGAGAAGGGGAGAGAATTTGGAGCTGTTGTAGCAGGGCAGGCAGCCTTGTTATGACTAGAGACTAGATGGGCTGTTTAGTGTTTAATGTCACTGTCAGCAGGCAGAACCTAGAGGTTGGGCAAGTTATGACAGTGGCTTTCTTCATCCAATAGGTTCCACTTGTCACTTACTAATCTAGTTATAAGTCTTCTCTGCTGGATTACATAGAGCACAATAACCACTCTTTTGGAGAAGGCAGAATCCCCCCTTCTTTAGATCAGCCTTACTTTGGATCCCACAAACCTTCAAACTGGGAAATTACCATATCATTGGCAGCAATGAGTGGGTTTTGAGCACTGCAGTCCATTATTTTCTGGGAGGTGGCAGCCTTTGTAATGGAAAAGCATTGATTTTACAACTGCTTTACATTTCATCCCTTTCCTTGGTGGAATGAAGGGACAGAGTTTGGACAGAGTTTGGAAATGGTTGGCTGGATTTGGACTCCCCACAATGTGGCTGATCAGGGAAAGGCAAATTACCAAGTGGTATTATGGCTTAAAATTGCATTGTCCACTCTAGTATTGGCTGAAGGACTGTCTTCATCCAACACAACATCTCCACATTAATCCTGTTAAATGTATTGTGAGAACCAAGCCACAATATCTTATTGTTCTATTTTATTTTTTTAAAATGGGGATGGTTTATAGTTATACATGTGTCTTTCAAGTTTAGCTCACTTTCTCTCTCTAATTTTTTTTCTGGAAACCAGTGAGAAATGACATGGTTGACCTGTCACTGAATTTCTACAATGGATGCATTCCTTCTAGGGACTGCAGATAAGGCAATTGGGGAACTACTGTAGGAGGCAGAACTGGAGGTGGAGTTAGGTCATCATCAACTTAGAATCATTACGTTGCCACAAGCAGTTTAAGTTCAGCTCCCCTTGAATTCTGTTGACTTTTATGTGGTGCCAATTCAGTACTGAACTTTAGTGGACGAGATTCTTGAGAAATCAGTCTTCTGAACTGCAATTTGACATATCCTTTATTCCTGACAACTACATGCGATCCATGCCAGTATGTTGTCTAACTGTGATGACCTGGGACATGGCACAAAAATAACAAACGCACAAAAGTAGATAAATTCCCCTTAATACCTCCAACTTGGCCCCCAATGTCCAGTTATCCTTGGCTGGAGATCAAGCTTTTCCAAAAACAGTCTACAAAGGGAAGAAATGCAGTCTGAACCCAAAGTAAAGATGATGTGGAAATAAAAAAAAATCAACACAAACCATGCTGAAGTAATTAACATGACAGGCCAGGATAATAAATTGCAGACTTCCAAAAGACAATGAAGCACCCATAGTTGGGAGGACGCCAAAACCCAGATAAGCCTCGACAAAGATAATGCACTCTTTGCTTCTAGCAAGGTGCTGTGTGCAAACGCCCCACTTATATCCTGTTCTCCCAGCTGCAACTAATGAAAGGGATCAGGGCCTTTTTCTCTTCCATAAGCCCCATTGTTCCCTTCTCCATTCCTCCCTGCATGCCTTAGGATGAAGAGAGGATGGCCTTGGGTCTTCCTCTGAATGTCCATCCAGACTATGCCCTTCCCCCATTTCTTCCACAGCCACCGGAGCCACACTCCCACTCTCTGTCTGCTGCTCAATCTCCCCCTCAGAATCAGACTCCAACAAGAGTGTGACACTAACCCTCTTCTATTAGATGAAGTTTTTTGAAAGGTAACTATATTGCAGAAACAACATTAAAAAGACTTTTAATTTATTTTCATCAATGTATTCTGGCACAAACTCCATTCTACTTCAAGTAGCCAAAGGATGAAGAGCACCTGTACAAGAGAAAAATCTATAGTACCTTCAGTCCAGTTCGAGGGTCAATAATTTATTAGCCTTCTGTGAGTTGCTGCTCTTCCTAACAGATACAAACTCTCTTTGGAAAATATAATATGAAGAAATGCAGACTGAATAAATGATTGAGGATTAATCCCTTTATCAGTTCTACCTCGTGCAGAATATAGTTTTAGGATCATGCTAATTTTTGATGATCATGTCTTTGCCCACAAGTCACTCTGATATTTCTGCTGAGATTGGTACCCTATATAAAGCTGAGGATTCATATTTCAATTTCCCCAATTTTGCCTTCCAATTACACTAGACTGAATTCCCATTAAAAGGAGACTTTAAAAGGTTGGATAAGCCTAAATAATAGTAATTAGCAAACATTGTGACAAGTTTTTGGTAGTCACTAGGAACACATAACCAAGAATGTGTAGCTTTTCTGTGTCTTGTTCAAATCTTGTTCCAAGCTCGGTTCTATTTCTATTTAACTTTTTTAATCAAATCATGGGGAGGCCTAGAAAGTCTTTTGCACCTGATCTTTCTGTTTATGTTGCTATCTCAGACATAAAGAAAGGAAAATTACACTTCATAGGAAGAGAAATATTTAATAGTGGATGTTTCAAGATCAGTTGTTTATAGTACAAGCCTTTATTGGCTAATGTTGTCCTTCTTATAGGAACTGTATTTTGTAATTTCTTCTCATATTAGTCATTAGCCTAACTTTCTATCGGTTTCAACTATTTCTTCAAACATATGTCTAATTGTCCCAAATGTGCTTTTTCAAGGAGGCACCTGGACTTCCTTGGTTTTTCTTTTGAAGATGTTTTGCTTCTCATCCAAGAAGCTTCTTCAGCTCTGACAGAATAGTGGGGAATGGAATGTCCAATTGCTTTTTTCTTCACAAAAATTCTGCTGAATCCATTGGGGCTTACTCTCTAGTAAATATAGGAATGAAACCCAATAAAGTTTAAACCAATTTTAATGATCACGTGTTATATTTGTTAGATTTTATGCCATAAAGTGCTTTATTAAATGAACTTCCAACTGAATAGAGTTTTAGTACCAGCTTCACTAAGATCTAAGAAAATACTTAATCCTTAATTGATTTACTTTTTGATTAATGTACCGGAGAGGTCATTTATTAATTTCTATTCATGGAATTTGAAAAAAGATCTTGAACAGAATGAGATTTCTTATTCAGTGGAGGAAGAGTTTAGGATGGAAAAAAAGCTTCCTGCACTAAGCTAAACATAGGGGAAAATGCAAAAGGCTTCCATTGAGATATATAATATTTGAAAGTTTAATTCATTTTTTCCAGTGTATAAGACACAAGGCTATTAAATTTTTAAAGCAATGTTTTTCTGAAACCTTTCCTTTATGAGGGTCTTCTTTATAAAAGTAAGTGGTTCCCTTTGTTGAATCAAATGCATATTTGAAAGAAATTAAGTTAATGTTTGACAACACAAGGTAGAATGGATAGGGAAACGGTTTTTATTTTGCATTGCAATAACCATATACCCCTAAATCAATAGCTATGGAGGTGGAAATAAAAGAATCTGGCAATAATATCACGTAATTGCAGAAAATGAAATATAGAAAGATTGGGTGATGGGAGCATAGAGGAAGTAAACTACAAAAAGATATGGATTGTAATAATGACATTTCATTAAAAAAGGGGAGGAATGCAATTGAATATAAACCATAACCAGTAAATTCTGTTTCTTATAATAACACAAGATGAGTTGAAGTTGGCCACTTCTTAAGATAAAACATTTGGGGGGGTCATTGTCTTATATTAGCTGGTGGTTTTATGTTTAAAATCTCCCTGGCAGTGCTGGAGAGGGAGTGACCGCATTTAGAAAAAAAAATCTATTCTAGAAGTAGATACAGCTGTACAATTTGTTTAACTCTTTTTCTAATGTTTCCCACTTTAAAGTTTGGTCCAATTAATTTTTGCAATGCTTTGCCATTTTTTAAAAGGTCGATGTGAAAATATGCTTTTTCCCAGCAATGAAAGTCAAAGGTCCTTTTAACTGAAGATAAACCAAAGGCATATGCAGAGCCCAGTTATCATACAAAGTTAAATTACACTGAATCAGAGGACCATTACCTGAAGAAATTTGACTGTTTTTAAGTAAGTCATAAAACAATATCACTCTGCAATTTTTCTCGGGCAACAAGTCATCTGTAGAAGAATGTATCGATTCTTAGCCTAATCAGAATAAGGATGGACAATATACAGCTTTCTTGCTTGTCTGCATTTTCCATCAGCTTTGGTCATGCTAGTTAAGATTAAAATATAACATCTGAAGGATACACGTTATCTATCATTTTAGGAGAAATATCTTTATATGATCACTGAATCAGGTCAATCATCAATCTATTCCAGGATTCTGGATGGATAGATTTCCTTCTGGAATGCCATGCTGGATCAGACCTCTGGCCCATCTATTCCTGCAGTCTGTTCTCACAATGGCCAACTCATTGTACAAGGAAGTCCAATAGTCTCAAAGTACAGTAGATGTCCTTCAAAAGTCACATTGTCATCAGCTAATAGCCATTGAATCTTTCTTATGCTTCCAAGTTCTGCTTAATAATTGCTTCAAAGTTTAGAATATTGTCATGTTGCATTCCAAATGGTAAGTTATGTTCTGAATTATAAATTGTACTAAGCTCAAGGAAATCCATGTGAATAACCCTAACTTCACCCCTCAAAACTGATTTCCTTCTGAAATCATCCTGATCATACAAATCAGCATTGTCTTTATATATTTAGGCCCAGCAATTCCCAATACTCACATCAGTATAATCATCACCATAAATAACCTGCACTTAGCAGTGACTTTCAGTTGACACCTTCAGTTAGTCAAAAATTCAATCATGGCACATATCTTAAAGCACACCAATGAGTACAATTGCAAGACAACCTTTTCTTATGGAAGCGGCCTGCCATCTGCTAACCATAACCCTGCCATCTGAAGCAAAGAAACAGATGCTAAAGACTATGACAGAGTTTCTGGAACATCACCATTGCCATCAGTTGAAAACTTATAACATTAGAAGCAATATTTTTCATACAACCCTCTTACTTTTACTGAGGCTGCTAAAAGACTGAACTTGAGGTTTTAATGTAAAATAGAGTCCGTTAGTTGCATATGTATGTTTTGTCAAAAATCACTGTTTTCACTATAAATAAAATCTAGAAATAGCTGGCATATGTCTAATATTATTCTCCAGCACATCAAGAGGAAGTCAACCTATTTTCCAAAGTACCAGAAGGTAAGACAAGAAGCAATGGATGGAAATTCATCAAGGAGAGAAGCAACCTAGACTTAAGGAGAAATTTCCTGACAGTGAGAATAATTAATCATGGAATAATAATAATGATTACTAATAATCATTAGTAATGGAATTACTTGCCTCCAGAAGTTGTAAATGCTCCAACACTGGAAGTTTTAAAGAAGAGATTGGACAGCCATTTGTCCAAAATGATATAATGTCTCCTGCTTGTGCAGGGGGTCAGACTAAAAGACCTCCAAGATTAATTCCAACTCTTTTATTCTGTTATTCTGTTACCTACTTGTCAAATATAATCATTGCCATATCTCTCTTTAATGATTAGAAATCACTTTCCTTATAACATCCATTTGAAATATGCACAGTTAATGATGGAGACTTCGCAAACAGGCGTAGCCTTTTTAATATTTTACTTATTATGATCTGATTTCTCCTAGTTATTTGTGTTTGTGATTTCTTTGCAGTTCATTTGCTTTAATAGGAGGCAGATCAAACTCTGTTGAACAAATTGAAGCAATTCTTGCACTTTCATTTTTTAAAAGAAAGGGAATAATGCTAACACTTTCCATCTGCTTTATTTCTCTTGCCACATCAAAACCAACATGTGAATTCAGTGAAGCAAAACTTATTTTCAAAAATACTTATTAAATCAATACCTCCTACTATTGACTCAGTGATACCATTACCTATGAGCAATCTAGCAAGAATTGTATGCCATTATGATGATGATCGTTGTAATTGCTATGGTATTTTACTACCATGACCTGTAGCTTGCTTGCAAAATACCAAATATACTGCATTTATTTCCATTCAGACAGGAGGTCTGTTATTCAGTCAAAAGGAATGATTTTCCCCTGTAAAATTAAAGATATATGATGAAGATGGCAATACTGATATCCATCCTGGTCTGTGATATGAGATGTTCATCTAAAATGACTGATGAATGGATAAAAGAACAACGGATTGTGGATTATAGGAATTCATTCTTAATCTATTGTTTATTGCATATTATTAATTTAGCATTGAGGCTTTTATATTGCCCCATAGCACTTTACAACGTAGAGCATTATTTGCATATTGCCCTCTACAATCTGGGTCCTCATTTTACCAACCTTGGAAGGATGGAAGGTTAAGACAACCTTGATAGAATTCCAAGCTCGTGGGCAGAGTTTTCCCGAAATACTGAACTTTAACCAAACTGCACTTTAACACCAGGATTCAGTGTTACTAATTGTTATTACTTTGGTATTTTGGTATTTTAGGGGTGTGTTTATAAACAGTTTTTCTAATTTATTAATTGCATTCTTAAAAATATTTAGTTCATTGTCTTTCCTTTTTTTTAGCCTATCTTATTACCTTCTGGGTGGGTGGACCCTTCATTGATCCAAAGGTCCTATTGGACCTTTTGGGTGGATCAACAAAGAGAAAAGAGAAGCTGTGACGATGCAAACAAAACTTCACCCATTTTTAATGTGCATTGCACATTCAACACATATAAAAGAAGGAGACAGGGCTTTTATAATAGGGTCATGGTTATCCACCATTGGCTCCTTCAGATGTCCCTGCCTGAAGAACATATCTAGCAGCTGATGCCTCCTAAGGCTGACTGAGGAAATCTGGGAGTTGAGGTTCACAGATCTTAAAGTTGTCAAGAGTTAGGGCAAACACTATGGTCGTGTTTTCCAGTTCTGTAGCTCCAGCTTACTTCTAACAAAAATCAGAAACTGTTTATTTCAGAGCAGTGCTATCCTGAAGCCCCAAGTCTACATGCCTCTCAATTTAAGCCTCTTAAAGAGTCGCTGCCAAGAGATGGAAGAAGGTAATAGGAAATCACTGGATGTATTTTATTAGCTGAATGGAATGTTCATTGATTCAACTTAAATTAATGTAGGCTTGATCTTGGTCCCGTCCATTTCTTTTCTACTTTTCCTCTCCTCCTTTTTAATGAGGAGTCCCTACCTAAACATCCAAATACTTAGGGGGCCTCTCATTTTAAAAATTCTGTGTAAATTATTATAAAGCTCATGTGAAAGATTGGAACAGGTTTTAAGACTTTTCAAAAGTCCATGATATGTGCACAAAGATAGAAAGATTTGATTTTACCCACAATGGAGTAATGGATAGTGAAGATCCTGGAACTTGTTGAGATGGCCATGTTGACTGCTTGAACGAGAGATAGAGCATTCTCTACTTTTAAGGATGATTGGAAACCCCTTGCTGAGTTTTTGGAGGAAATCCCTTCAGCATTCCAGACCCTCACCCTCTCAGCCTTCTATGTAAACCACATTCTTTACCAGGCACTGGGATAGTGGATCCCATGGAGCATGGTTGGGGCATCCTGAGATGGAGTGAGACTCCAGATTTTTAGTTTTAGTTTATGTGCTGTATGTGTTTTTATACTTTGATTGCTGTGAGGTCTCCCTGAATTGTCCTAAGTTTGTTCTATTCCAAGAACAATTAATCAATAGAACAGTTCACCTCCAGAACTTGTTGACTTCCATCAGTGGAAGTTTTCAAAAATAGGCTGGACAGGCATTTGCCCGGAATTGTGTAGGGTCTTCTGCTTGAACAGTGAGTTGGACTACAAGACCTCCAAGGTCCCTTCCAACCCTATTATTCTATGTTCCAACGTTCTAAGATGGTCAGCCATACATTTTTTTTCAAAAATGAATAAAATAAATGCCCCCACACTTCCTCCCCTGTCTACTTGGGGAAATATTTAAGATAGTGTTCTGTCTACAGAAATCCAACCAAAATATATATATATATATTCCCATTGTCAACAACACAAAAGTAGTGCCCCCCCCCTTTTTTTTGAGCCACTTGGAAATCAAAGTCTTTTGGGGTGAAAGCAAACAATCAACTTATTTCTCTCCTGCTCTGTTCCACCAAGCTGGGCTTTAAAAGATATTGCTTTAATGAGACAAGAAAGCACTTCTTTTTTTAAATTAAAAAGAGGAACAAACTCCCTCCGTCAAACCTAAACCCCTCTGAGCTTAAGTATCTCTTCTAACTGAAGCCTGGCTGATACTCTTAAGGTGTGAGGACAACCCCATTTGATCCTTAAGTGTCTGCAGTATCTTTTTCATGCAAGCTCATTCCTTCGACTTAATTAAAACCTAGTTCACTCCTTTATTCAATTTATGAGTCCTAGCCAGTAGGATTAAGCGATTACAGGCAAAAAGCCCCATTTGTGAAACACTCATAAGCTGAGGCTATTTGGCTGTTCAGCTGTACTCCATTAAATTAATAAGGAATGAACCTGATCCATTATGAATATAGCAATAGAGAGTCAGGTCACTGCTTGGTTCCTGGCACGCTTTCCTTAGAGAACGTTGGCGAAGGGGGAAAAAAAAAAGAAAAGATTGTGCTTATATTTCTTCCATTGGAATTCTGCAAAAGGGGAATACATAGATTGGGGTGGGGGAGGTATGCCTTAAAAACTTAATTATTTGTGTGAAAGAATAAGGCTATTATAACAACATTAGCATTCAGTTGTATTTACCTTTGTGCGGTGCCCATGAAATCCAAATTCAAAAATCTCTGCTAATTGGTATTCCCCTTGTGCGATCAAGCTATGGTTCATTTTCCCTGGTAGTCATAATATTTATGGACTGCAATTATTCTATTACAAATCCAAGTCCTCCTTTTTTAAAAAAATGGAATGAATAAGATGGTGTGCTTCAAAAGAATTGGAAATGAGAGAGGAAGAATGAGACAAAGAGAGAGATCCTTGTAGATATATTAATAGGGATGAAAATGGTCCATCAACAGCTTTTTTTAAAACACTTCTTCCAGCTCAGTTTAATTTAATAAGAAATACTTTCAATTATGCATCTACTGAACAATTGATCTTCCAAGAATTTTGTCATAGTGCCATAAAATTAACAGCCTAAAGTGGTTTTTGAACATTATATTTCTAAGTACATTTTAGCATCCCACTAAAATAAAATGCAAGTTTCATGTGAGTAAATTTGCTCCAATTTGGTCTGTCAGTATCAAAATAGTGCAATCCTAAAATAGATTTACTTCAAACTTTCCAGACATCCCTGATATGTAGAATCTGAATCTTTTTAATCTTTTTTCCACTGGTTGATTTCTCCAATGACAGAGACTGTGGTGAGGAAGAAAAATAATGAGTTCCATACTTCGTCTCTTGATACATATTTTCACTTCAGATAACATAGAATGGGAAGGATGCAAAAAATACAAGACACAGCAACTGCATTGGGTTTTTAGTAGTGGTTGCCTAATGTAACTGGCACAGGTAGATCTAATGATGATTAGATTTATTAGGGTTGTTGCATGGTCAGCCAGATGTTTATACTGGGTTTAGTATTTTCATCCACCCATCGAGTCCTTCTCAAGCACCTGGGATAGACAGATGTTGCTTGATGGTTTTAAAGGTATCGCCACAGGATGTGAGCTGTTCCAAATGAACACTTCCAGGTTGAAATGTTTGTACAATGACATCACCATTGCTGGGTGAGCAGGAGTTGGAGCCTGTGATGGTGTATGACTCCCTTAATGACTGCATTGCTTATTCTGACCCTAATTGTTGTTACAAGTTGAAGGCTACCTATACCAAAGTCAATTAATAAACAACAACAAACGGACCCAAGGAACAGAACAATTGTTTGACTTGGGCCAGATTCAGCTTTACTTAATTTCTGTCAGGTGCAAAAGATCAGGTTCACATGTGAAGGTTCAAATAAACTGATTTAGTCCCATAGTTTAGGCACAAGTATCTTCTCGTGTAATAGTCAGCAATTGCTGAGAATTAAATAAGGATCAATGGCACTCAAAGGAAGGTTGGACTTAGTTTGCTTTCGTGACTATGTAGGGATGCTAGGCTGAGCTCTGTTTTCACTCCACCCCCCAGATTCTGCCATTCCACAATTTCACTCCAACCCATTCTCCATGTTTCATATTCTTATTGTCTGTTCCCTGATCCAGCAAAGCAGGTGATGGATTGGGTTGGGATAAGGAGGAAAAAAGGATGTCCTTTTTCATGAAACTGAGTTTTCCATGAGATACATTTTCATAAAAAGAGAGTGAACCATTGGATACATGGACACTTATGTTGTGTGATTTAATACAAGGGTGGTTTCTTTTTTTTGGTGAGGTGGGGGGAGTTTAATTTTTAATTCAAGGGAACAAAAAAAGAGAAGTGCCAAGTTGCTTGCTGTCACTCAGGCAAGACCCAGCATTATTTAATCCAGGCTCAGTTGGAAGGATTAATAAATGAATTCTTGATTGAAGCTGCACACAAAAATTATATTGGAAGAAGAATTATCCTTTGGCTCTGTTCCAAAAGAAACTAGTCGGTGATGAATGTCAGAAAAATTTATAATGGTCCTTTCTCTGGAAAGACTTAAGAGCAATAAAGTTCCACATGCATGCACTCCCCCCTCCCCAGATGGGTAGAGGTGGTGGAGAGGGGGAGGGAGGGAGAGGGGGAGAGAGAGAGAAAGAGAAAAAGAGAGAGAGAGAGAGAGAGAGAATATAATAAGGCAGAAATTGGAGAAAGTATATAATTTGTTGCATTTGAATATTACTTTTGACCATGTGTCCAAAGGTGTCTAGATTTATTTATTGCATTTCTACCCTGCCTCACTCAAAAATGACTTTCAGTGCAATTGTGCACATCACATGACTTCCCTGCTTGCACCAGATATACTTGTTCAAATACATAATCACAACTTTTGTGTGATGTCCCTGCATGCCAGTTGACATTCTGGCATAAACACAGCCTGCTGCAGATGTTGCTGTCCAAGCCCCCAGGAGGGCAAAAACAGCCTCAAACAGGCTGAAAATCATCTGGGAGGCATGTACATGTGCAGTGAAAATAAGGGGGGTTGCACACACATGTGCAGGGGGGCACATTGCATTTTGGGTGCTGGCTCACATGCTCGCTTTCGGCACATGACAACAAAAAGGTTTGCCATCACTGTCCTAGAATAATGTTGCAGGATCCAATCAGGATTGGTTACTGGGATCAGAAGTTTGGACTCATACTGGAAGCCCTATTGTGTGTGTGTGTGAAAAACAGCATGAGTGTTATTTTGGAATACCTTTGTGCACACCTATACACACAAATCATTTCAAGACATTGTCCAGCATCCTTAAACCTAAGCTAGAGACATCAAGTTTGATGGGAAAAGTTGTTGAAAAAATAAGGTCCTTACAGATAAGTCCTTGATTTACAATCAGATGTTGAGCAACCATTCAAGTTTACAACCAACCCAAACAAGGCAATTCAGTGTATTTTGAAGTTATGGCAGTTGAACATTGGTCCATGGCCACATTGGGCAAACACTATTAGAGTTGTATGAGGACACCTGTATCAATTTAGCATCATCATCATCATCTTTAATTTGTAGAAGTATTACGGTATCTAGCAACACTTTTGAAGTTTTTGCTGGATTTGGATGGTGTCTATGGCTACTTGTTTGACTTTGACATTTTTACTAGTGTCCTTCTGACTAGGACTCACAGTTAGCACAATGGATGACAATGGTAGGGCTCACCAAATGCAACATCCCAGGGTTTTTGTATATTTTAATATCCATTCTCACATAAAGCAGGCTTGTCCACAATCCAAGCCAGAAATCGTCTAATTCCAACATTTTTGTTTAGTGTAGGAGTTCCACCAATAGGCTGAATGAGAAAAAACTCTGGAGTTCTTGCTATCCATTCTTCCATGTTTAACTTTCATGGACTGAATAACTAAAGTTTATCCTGTCTTCCACTGAGATACTATACGACAGTCTAAATTCCATGCAATTCTCCAAAATCATTTCAAAAATTGCTTGGAGTTGTTAAGTTTCTGGTGTTGGAAATGTCAAGAAGTCAGAAAACTCTTTTCTACAGGCTGTCTGTAGTGCATATATTTCCCTTTGCTAAACACTAACACAGCCTCATGTTAAATGAACTATATACAAACACTACTTCAATTTAATTTAAACATAGTAATTTTGAAATTTGAGGGATTCTCCGGGGTCTTTTTGAAATGATAGCATGTTGAAATCTAAGATGCTGAACAAATAGCCATGTAATTTCATTATATAAAATAAATTTGAACAGATGCAAAAGTATACATGCCTATAGCAGTATGAAGACTATAATCTAACATCAACATTAATCATCATCATAAACATGGTGAATAGGCTTGGGAAATTAGATACTAACTAGATCAACTCTATACCATATTACTTGACAACTATTTTGTATATTTAGCTTTTTTCAATATTCTATGTTGAAATATTTCTATACCTCACCCTGCTGTTAAAATTATTTAATATTTGATAGTCAGAATCTTGAGAAGTCCTTCTTTTTATATATAAGAAAGAACCAAAATATGCATCTTATTATTATAGCAACACTATTCTTTTAATAAACATAATGTAGCAAAAATAATGAAAAAATGACAACACACTATTGCCATGGTCTATTGCATGCATTTTTATTTGGAGAATAAATTTCAATTCTTTTTCAAACATTTCCTTCAAGACTTTTGCTAATTTAAAATAAAAGTTGTCTTTAGAGGAATCTA
The DNA here is from genome assembly GCF_049901715.1 of Pseudonaja textilis. NCBI lineage: Eukaryota > Metazoa > Chordata > Lepidosauria > Squamata > Elapidae > Pseudonaja > Pseudonaja textilis. The sequence goes on from NC_142000.1 coordinate 7,677,457, forward strand.
ATAAGCTATGAAATGCATTGCTAATGTAGGAACGTAATAGGGAATTTTGCTCGTGAAAGAGAAATCAATTGTTAACATTCTGGAGCCTCCTTAGGCAGAAGTGGGCTACTGGGGGCTCTCAGGGGCTCAGGAGAGCCCCTAGCTAAGACTCTTGGGGGGCTCGGAGAGACCCCAATAACCTCAGAAAGACCAGAATATTAAACTGACACCTTTTAAAGGCTTTTTTCCTTTCTGGTCATTCAACCAAGAGCATTTCACACCTCGTAAAAGAGTCAAGCTAGATAAAGCTCTTGCAGAGGGAGAGCCATTGAGAAAATAAGATAACATAGCCACTAGCCTCCGAGGGGATTAATTCCCAAATAATAAGAATTTACGTAACTCACCAGAAACTCCACTAAGACTCCAAGATCCCTCTCACAGTCACTGCTATTAAGCCTGGTTTCACCCAGTCTTTTATTTAAGCATGAAATTCATGAAATAATAAACAACTTTTGGGTATATTATCTTTTTTGAGATTATTAGGGCAAAGAAGCGACATCGAGTTGGCCACACCCACCAGCCATGCCCACCCAGCCATTCCCACCCAGCCAGTCATTAGGGCAGAGAGCTCCTTGCTAAAAAAATGTGAAGCCCACCCCTGTCTTTGGCCTATTAAAACAGAAGGCAAGACCTCAATAGGTTTGGTTTGATTCAAAGCCCTTTTACTTTATGTTGTTCATTGTCTTGGTCAAATTCTGTCACAATGTGTGTAAGAAAAAGGCTAAACAATATTCAGTTGATCAGGCATAACAGCAGTAGTTAATCTTTCTATGTCTCCTGCCGGGAAGAACAAGTATGAAGTTGCTCTTGGCTTCCTGACATGCTTCTGGAATTTTCATAAACATTGTTTGTATTTCTAATGCCTCTTATCAGCATGTTCTTAGAATTCATAAGTTTATGTTGGGATGGGCCAAGAACCCATTTAACCAGAGGTGGTATTCAGCAGGTTCTGACCAGTTCTGGAGAACCAGTAGCAGAAATTTTGAGTAGTTTGGAGAAACGGCAAATCCCACCTCTGACTGGCCCCACCAACCCCATCTATTCTTTGCCTCACGAGTCCCAGCTGATCGGCTGCGTCTTCTTTGGTTGCCCTGCACAGGAGAACGGAGCTGGAAAACAAGTTAGTGGGGTGGGGAGGGAATGGGGATTTTGCAGTATCCTTCCCCTGCCACGCCCACCAAGCCATGCCCTCCAAGCCACACCCACAGAACCAGTAGTAAAAAAAATTTGAATCCCACCACTGCATCTAACCCAGGAGTCTGTGCTACTCAGTGATCAACCGTGCACAACTGAGAAGCTCATAAGAAAGGCCTTCCCTCTACTATTTTTGTTTCTCACCAATAGTATTTAAGTAATGTTATCATGGCTAATTCCGGAGATAGAGTACATACATCACAATTAATCAAAAGTGTTAGACTTGTCCTCCATGAATTTGCTAACTCTTCCATTAAAACCATCAAAACTGTATGCTTCTAAGATCCAGCACAAAACACAAAATCTCTGTCCATCTGTCCATCTGTCCATCCATCCTCTATCTCATCTGTCTGTCTGTCTATCTATCTATCTATCTATCTATCTATCTATCTATCTATCTATCTATCTATCTATCTATCTATCTATCTATCTATCTTTTCTCTCTCTGCTCATGTTACCCAGCAAGTCAAGGCATTTATAGGGGCCACTATACTTTTAATAACATCTATATGTCCTTTCAGGCCAGGATAGAAGATTTAGAATGTGCTTTAGCAAGTAAAATACATTAGGGAATTCATCTGGTAGGTTTAATAAGATAACTGTGGTAACCCAGAGCCATTGCAAACCACCTTTGTTATATAAATCACAGCTTGCTTGGTTGAGTATTGCCAGAGAACAGTGTTCCCTGCTGCTAACAAGGGAAAACCTGAGCTGCATTTTATAAAAGGTTCACTCCAGGAGGAAGTGAAATGTTTTAGGATAAGATCATTTGCCTTACCAGGTGGAAGAAATATCTTCTTCTGGCTTGAATTATGAATTTATGGACTGAACAATCCATTCTAATGACTGGTTACTTTAGGCTTCCATTGATCACTTTTTCAGACTGGCAGCTTTTCTGCAAAATATGATTTCATTCCTTATGCAGATGGTTTGCTGGAAACAAGATATCCCTGTTTCCATGTGTGTGCCTGTTTGTTTCAGGTTTAGGCCAACTCACTGCAGCCCACTTACCATGGGACAACTCACCATGGCCAATTTGCTGTGGAACAGGAGTTACACTAATATTGAAGAAAGGGTGGAATATAATAATTTTAAGGAAGGGTGCTAAAGGAGGGATAAAAGGATATGTGAGTGACAAAAATTAAATATGTATTTTAATGATTTTAAATAAATAAATAAACTGAATTGTTCTGCAGCGAGTTGTCGCACAATGAGTTGGCCATGGCCATTGGCAATGGTGAGTTGGATGTGGTGAATTAGCTGTGGCTAATTGGCCACGGCAAATTGGCCACAGTTACTTTGCGGCATCAAATTGTCCCATTCTGTTTGTTTCATAAACAGCTTAGTATGTTTATTTCTCATTTGCCTAACACAGGACTTCATGATAATCACCATATAGTTTTCTTGGCAGCAACATAGAAAATATTTGCAATTGCTGTCTTCTGGATTCCATTCTCATTCTCTTTCTCTCTCCCTCCCTCTGTCCCCCTCCCTCTCCCTTCCTCCCCCCTCTCTCTTCCTTTTTCTATTGTGGCATATACCTTTGACATTTCCTGGAAGAAATTATCCTACTTCTTAACACCCAGTTTTCTGGAAAAGAATCTAATTCTGGGAAAGATGGAAGGAAAAAGAAAAAAAAGAATGATCAGCAGCAAGAAGGGTGGGTTCAGTTGAAATTACAATGAAGGCACCATTGCAAGAACTGAAAGACCAAGTTATAGTCACATAAATATGGAGAAAATCTATCTATGTGGTCATTAAGCATCATAGAATCATCATACAGATCTTGGAGGCCTTCTAATCTAATTATCTGCCCAAGGCAGGAGTCCTTTTATCATCCTTGACAAATGGTTGTCCAACCTCTTCTTGAAAACCTCCAGTGATAGAGCACCTGCAATTTCTGAAAACAAGTTATTCCACTGATTAATTGTTCTCGCTGTCAGGAAATTTCTCCTTAGAAATTTCAATTCAATTAGCATTGGGTCTCTCTTTAACCATTTTCCACCTGTTACTTCTTGTCCTGCCCTCTGGTGCTTAGGAGAATAAGTCTCTTCTCTGAGACAGTAGACAGAAGGGGAGATGGTGGCTCAGGGGCTAAGACGATCAGAAAGTTCGGCAGTTGAGCGGTTCGAATTCCTAGCGCCGTGCAACGGAATGAGCTTCTGTTACTTGTCCCTGGTTCTGCCAACCTAGCAGTTCGAAAGCATGTAAAAATGCAAGTAGAAAAATAGAGACCCTTTTGGTGGGAAGGGAACAGCGTTCCGTGCACCTTCGGTGTTTAGTCATGCTGGCCACATGACCACGGAGACGTCTTCGAGCAGCGCTGGTTCTTTGGCTTTGTAACGGAGATGAGCACCACCCCCTACAGCCAGAACTGACTAACACGTATGTGCAAGGGGAACCTTTACCTTCACCTGAGACAGTCCCTTAAATATTAGAAGACTGCTATCATGTCACCTCTAATCCTTCTGTTTGTTAGGGTAGACATACCTAAACCATTCATCATACAGTTTAGCCTTCAGACCCCTTATAATTTTTGTTGCTCTTCTCTGAAACGATTTAATGGGACATAATGAATCAATCAATTTCCTATCCATACCCTTCCATCCATCTAGCCGGAACTATGTCTTCCCCCAAATATGGCATCCAATGTTCCCTTAACCATTCTATGTTTTTGTCTCTCATCAGTCCCTAAACTGATTGGGACTCATTAAAAAAACTATTGCAGTCCCTATTGTTAACATTCAGTATCACAGTGAATATTATAGTCTCCAAAACATCAGAAAGAATGACCTATAAACTCTACCAAGTATTGTTTTGCCTGATGTGTAATCACTATATTTTTTAAGAAAAGAATTTTATACAATAAGGCGATTCTGTTTAATACGTCCTAGAAATGAAGCAAAATAGTTTATTATTCCTGTTCTCTCAACCAGCCATTGACTGGAAGAGTCCATAAAGGATATAAAGCAGGAACACACCTTGTTAATATAATTTGCATTACATATTCATAAACCATTTCATAAACTCCAAAAATGCAGTTGTACTGAAAGAGCATAATGGTCAAGCAACCAAACTGAAAACAGCTAGCAGGTTCCAGAATTAACGGCACAATGAATGAAATGCTCTGCCGATTATAAACCTATTAAGATATAAATTATAGGAGACTAGATGGAATGTTTGTGGAGCAGTAAAGATTGCAGCTGTACACTTAGAACTGAGTGGAATTTATTATAAAATTGTGTGGAAGAACCTAAACACTCGCAACAAATTGATGAGAGTGCATTGTGGGTGCTGAGATTTTTAGCCAAAGGATTCACAAATGATTTAGATATAATGACTCAGAATCCCCTGAAGCCAAGAGAAAAAGAAAGAAAACAAACAAATAAACAAACAAATGAATAATCTAGTTATTTTTGGAAGGCCGGTAGCAATGGTGTCTTAATCTGCAGTCTTTCAATTGGTCAAATAAAGTGTTTTTCTTCTGAAAGTGTTGATAAAAGAGTAGGGTTAGCTCAAATGAAAGACAGTCAACATGGCAAAAATAATATATGTTTTTTAGATTTTTGTTTCAGACAGGGATGTATTTGTTTGAAATATAGTGTTTTTGGCTCAGGCAACAAAGGAGAATCAGGATGGCTATGTTTCTCACAGCAATTTAACCAAGTAAGTACAAAAAAACATAGCAGCTGCAATTGCACAACTACTGAACTTGGTTATTTTTAAGCTTGTCCAGCTTTTTGTGGCTTAGCGTGGAATGTCAAGACAGCCTGTTTGATTAATGTGCGGTTCAATGCTGATTCAGAACTAAATTTATAAAGATTTGAAAACAAATCAAATGACTCAAATAAAATGTGTTCCTCACACTTCTCAAATGTGTGCCCTCCGTGATGTCAAAGGGTAGCTAAATGAAAATTTATTAATAATGAATTTTTAAAATACTCTGATAGGTTTTTGTTATGTCCTGAGAACTCTAGGAGTTCTCACTCAGGTCCACTCACTTTGTGTGGGCGTTATTCCCCCATTCCCATTGGTTGGTTCTCTCCAGCAGCCAGCTATAAAGCAGGCTGCGGGGTCCAACCAGTTGCTGATTGCTGCGAGCCAGTTCCAGGCGTGGCAAGCACGGTCAGCCCTTTATTGTAAAATAAAGTATTGTTGCACTCATGCTCTGGTTCAGCCTCTCATTGCTCAAACTTAACACTGGCGACGAGGATGGGATGGCTACCAGAAGCACCATGCAACCGCTGAGTCACTAGCCACCCGATCCGCAGCCCAGAGAGCGATCGGCTGGCGATAAGAAACGCTGATCCGCAGCCAGAGAGGCGGTCAGCCAACAAAACGAAGCGATCAAAAAGAGCAAACGCTGATCCGCAGCCAGAGAAAGCGGTCTGGTTCAAAAAGTTAGAAGCGTCTGTAGCCGCTTGTTAGCCCCCTTACAGGGAAAGTGAAGCGCTGCGAGCCGCAGCCGCTCTGTATTTGGCGCAAAATTCAAGCGGGTGTCATTTGAATTTCGAGCCAGTAGGAGACACAACACAGCGCTGTAGGAAGTCACTAACGCCCACTTTTGGCGCGAATCAAGACACCTCAACGGCTAGCAGCCAACGTGGTAACCCAGAGAGAGAAAGAGAGGGTAGCAAAAACCTCTCCAGAGCTGATATCACTAGTAACTCACGGCGCCGTTGTCCCAGAGAGATTTTTCATGAGTAGCCCAGCCGTTCCAGCACCATGAGCTCCAACCCAGTATTCCCGGCGTTTAAACCAGACGAAGAGAAGTGGGAATCGTATAAGAACCGCTTCAATCATTACATCGATGCGGTCGGTCTGGCGGATGCGGAGAGCATCGGAAAAATCCTATTTCCTAATCTACTGTGGAGCCACCGTTTACGATACCGCTGCAGCGCTCGTGGCGCCGAGAGAATTGAAAAAGCGTTCGTGGTCCGAGTTGCTTGAGGTCCTCACTAACCACTACGCTCCCAGGCCTTCACAAATCGCCAGGAGGTTCACGTTCCGTATGAGGAAGCAATCAAGTAAGGAGACCATCAATCAATATATGGCCGCCCTCAGAACAGCAGCCCTGCACTGCGGGTTTGGAACATACCTGGAGGACATGCTCCTCGATCAATTAGTTTGTGGGGTCAAGGATCTCAGCCTACAGAGGCGCCTGCTAGCAAAAGACCTCAACCTCGCGCAAGCGGTCGAGAGGCCCTAGCAGCCGAGCTGGCAACGAACTCAGCCACCGAAATTCAGGGCCCAAGCGCCAAGCTGGCATCGTTCCCAGTCCATTCCGAAGAGGTGGAAGCGGAGGACACCCACACGATGAAAACGACGTCCACCGCCTAGCCAACGACAGACGGTCGCAGGTAGGGGCCAAACAAGAATACACCGGTCCACCCAAGCACATCACACTGTGCCTAGCCTGTGGGGATCACATCAAAGGGCCACCTGCAAGTTTAAAGGAGCCACTTGCAACAACTGCCATAAGAGGGGCACATCGCGAGAGTCTGCCAAGCCCCCAAAGCGCGGCACACAGACCCCATCCTCGCACTCGGGACCACAGAGGCAAGTATTAAACTGTCGCACGCACCGCCTTGCCAGGCGTACTTGCCACACTATTAGTAAATTTCTCTCTCCGTTTCCCTAGAAGGTAAACCGTGCCACATGGAGGTTGACACAGGGTCAGCGCTCTCAATAATCTCGTGGAACACCCTCAAGAGACTCCACCCCAGCCTATCTACTACCCGGCTTCAGAGATGCCAGTTCGGTCTGAAGGACTACCAGGGAAGGCCATTCCCGTGATCGGCAGAGGCAAGTTCCTTGTCAGTTTTAGAGCTTTTAAAGGCCACCTACCTCTAGTGGTAGTTAACGGCAATCTACCCACCTTATTGGGGCTCGATTGGTTTCCCCACCTCGGCCTAGGGCTAACAGGAGTCCATGCTGTCTCAACCTCAGACACTGACTCCTTATTCGCTGACTACGCAGATGTGTTCAGCGAGGAGCTGGGGTGTTATAATGGAACCCCCATCTCGTTCACCGTTGACCCCAGGCAGTCCCAATCAGATTAAAACCACGTAGAGTTCCATTTGCTATTCGACCAAAACTAGACGCTGAATTGGATAAACTACTAAAACAAGGGGTCATTGAGCCAACAGATTTCGCCAAGTGGGAGACGCCCATTGTCACACCCTTAAAAAGATGGTAGCCTGAGAATTTGCTCGGACTACAAGACAACAATCAATAAATATTTACAAGTTAGCGCCTACCCTGTGCCCGTCATTCAGCACTTATTACACACATTCGAGCCGGGCAGTATTTTTGCTAAATTGGACATGTCTCAAGCATATCAACAGTTCCCTGTTGATAACCAAACAGCGGAACTTCAGACCATCGTCACTCACAGGGGTGCCTTCCGATGCAAGCGTCTCCAATTTGGCGTAAGTGTTGCCCGGGTATTTTTCAATCCCTCATGGGCGGATTTTACAGGGCCTCCCTGGTGTAGTACCTACTTCGACGACATCTTGGTCTCGGCCAGGGACAGACCCCAACTCTTCCAGAGAGTGCGAGCAGTGTTAGAGAGGTTCAGACAGCATGGCCTCAAGTTAAAAAAAAAAGAAAAATGCGCCATTGCCACTAGACAGGTGGACTTTCTGGGTTATAAAATTGACGCCTCTGGCATTCACCCCTGGAGTCCAAGTTTAGGGCAATCCACGAAGCTCCCACACCAACCTCCAAAAGCGGAGCTACAAGCTTTCTTGGGGCTGCTGAACTTTTATGCATCCTTCTTGCCCCATAAAGCCTCAGTAGCCGAACCCCTACACAGATTACTAGACAAAAAGTCACCGTGGCACTGGGGGCACAAAGAAGACCAGGCGTTTAACGCCGTCAAATCACTACTTACGTCAGAGGCAGTGCTCATCCAATTCGACCCCAACCTTCCTTTAGTACTGGCAGCAGACGCATCCCCTTTTGGAATTGGGGCGGTCCTTAGTCACAGACTCCCCAATGGCGCCGAGGCCCCCATCGCCTTTTTCTCCAGGACGCTCTCGGCCACGGAGGCGAAATACAGCCAAATAGACAAGGAAGCCCTAGCAGCTGTTGCGGCCGTGAAAAAGTTTCACGAATTCCTTTTTGGCCACTTCTTCAAACTGGTCACCGACCATAAGCCCCTCCTGGGCCTACTGGCCGGCGACAAACAGACCCCTCAAGTCCTTTCCCTAGAATGACAAGGTGGACACTTTTCCTAGCGGCCTACTCATACAAACTTATTCACCGCCCGGGCAAAACTCTATCCCACGCCGACGCTCTCAGTCGCTGCCCCTTACCCGCTCCGGCTGAAGACCCAGCTCCTGTCAACGCCATTTTCGAGATCACCCAGTTGGACCTGCCCATCACCGCCCTTGACATCGCCGCTAAAACCAAGGCAGACCAAGCGCTCGCCCAGGTGCTCGACTGGGTGAGGAGGGGTGGCCGGGAGGCAACGTTGATAACAAATTCGCACCCTTTAAGACTCGCATGCAGGAGCTGTCCAGTTTGCAGGGTTGTCTACTGTGGGGCACTCGAGTGGTCATTCCGACCTCGCTGCGTGCACGAGTCCTGGAGGCGTTGCACGAGGGACACCCGGCATCGTGAGAATGAAGGCATTAGCACGCAGCTACGTGTGGTGGCCGGGTCTGACGAGGACATTGTCAATTGGGTAAGTTCCTGCAGCATTTGCCAGGAATCCCGTCCCTGCTCCCCCATCGCCACCCCTACCAGATGGGAGAGCGCCAGCGCCCCTGGTCTAGAATCCATATCGATCTGGCGGCCCGTGCATGGAAAGATGTTCCTAGTGGTCGTGGGCGCTTATTCCAAATGGATAGGCGTAGCACAGCTATCCACGACCACCACACTAGCAATCACCAACGTGTTAACGCGCCTGTTAGTTACACATGGACTACCCGACTCCATTGTCTCCGATAATGGCCCACAGTTCGCATCAGTAGAATTCAGCCGTTTTGCTGCCAACCTGGGCATTCGCCACATTTCACAGCCCCATTTCACCCTGCCAGTAATGGGTTGGCTGAAAGGGCCGTCAGGACCACCAAAGAGGCCCTCGCTAGGTTTGGCAGGGATGACTGGCACCACAAACTCGCACGGTTCCTGATGAGCCAGCACTCAACCCCTGTGCAGTCACCAATAAGTCCCCAGCGGAACTTCTGATGGGCCGGCGCCTGAGGACTGTATTGGACAGACTGCACCCACAATACTGCCCTGACTCTCCCTCGCTTCTACTTTGGGGTTAGACATTTTATGTTACAGGAGCCAGTATTCGCAAGGAATTTCGCTGGGGACCCACTTTGGATTCCAGGCGAGGTCATCGCCGTCACCGGGCCGAGATCGTATAGGGTCAGGCTGGAGGATGGTCGCGTCTGGAGGAGACACATAGACCAGCTTAGAAGGCGCCTCAGCACCCTTGCCAACAAGAATCCAGAGTCTCCAGTCGAAGGGGAACCACCTCATCCGCCGCCCAGCCACATCGCACCCAATGACCAGTCTGCACCAGCGGTCATCCCGGTCAACCCAAACTCGGACAACAGCGCCCAGGAGTTGACCAGCCTGATCCAACCCACGAGAGCTCGACCCCAGAAACCAACCCGGTGGTTTCCGAGGATGCCAGTCCGGAGGGAGCGTTGGCGACACTATGCCGGCTCAACCGTCACAGACTGAAACCGAACAGACAGACAATGTTCCCGAGCTGCGCCGTTCCGGCGCCAACACAACCCCCGTCTACCTCAAGGACTATGCATGTTACGCATCTGGGGGAAGGGGTGTATGTCCTGAGAACTCTAGGAGTTCTCACTCAGGTCCACTCACTTTGTGTGGGCGTTATTCCCCCATTCCCATTGGTTGGTTCTCTCCAGCAGCCAGCTATAAAAGCAGGCTGCGGGGTCCAACCAGTTGCTGATTGCTGCGAGCCAGTTCCAGGCGTGGCAAGCACGGTCAGCCCTTTATTGTAAAATAAAGTATTGTTGCACTCATGCTCTGGTTCAGCCTCTCATTGCTCAAACTTAACAGTTTTCATGAACACAGCATACTGATTCAATTAATCACAGTTAAGCAAACCAGGACTACCATAATATGTGGTTACAGTCATCTTTCTAAAGGGAAGAGTCTAACAATGAATCATTCGGGAATGTCTTCCAGGCTTCTATGTTTATCCATACAAAGTTTCCATCTATAGACAGTCTCACGAATGAAGGCGAATACAGGTGTCCCAGGATAATGTTGCAGGATCTAATCTGGGTCAGTCACTGGGACCAGAGGTTTTGTCTTCTGAGCTTTCAGATCCAGGCTGGAGCCCATCTTCAGGGAACTTCTCTCTAGCAGAGTCTGGGCTTTGGGTTGTTCTATATCTCTGGTGCCTGTTGTATGTGGCTTTTTAGATGTTGATTGGGATGTTGATGGCTGGCTATTAAGTCAGCCATCAACTGTGGGCTGTTGTTTGTTTGTGCTGCCAAGCCCTTGCCTCCTAAGTACTTGATAAGCCGGGGGTAAATATACTCTACCTGACTCTGTGGTTTCTTCCCCAAACCCCCAAAACTTTAAACTTAGACTGTCTACTATTGACCTCACCTCTTTTCTAAGAGGTCTGTAGGGGGTGTGCATAAGCGCACCAACGTGCCTACCGTCCCTGTCCTATTGTTTCTTTTATTTTTCTTATATGTACCCATTTCATGTATTCATAACTATGTATATGCTTATACCTATTACCTTGTAAGCGATTGACAAATAAAATAAATAAATCAGCACTTTTGTTGACTGACAAAGGGGGCCGTTTCCCTGGCTTCAATCACTTCCCTGGCTGTTTTTGTGCCTGCTCATCCAACAATCTTAGTAGCTGCAAAATTGAATGTATGCCCTTGTTCCTGTTATAGGCAGCCTGCTCATATGTGGCAAGTGCAATTGGACCTTCAATCCATTGAATGAATGAGGCCATACCTTTATCTTTCCAATTCTGCAATTTAAGTGTTTTAGCCACAGTAAGGACATAGAAAATCCATTTATGTTGTCGGGGGATTCCAATTTCCAACTTCCAACTACTAAGTATGTGGCTGTTTCCTGAATAAACTCTTAATGTGTACCGGATAACCTGGGATCTGTTACAGAGATAAAAAGATACACTTCTAGTTCCCATTTCTTCATTATGCATACTTTTATACACTTTTGCTATGGCATTTCTTTCCCACTTGATTCCTCCCTGCTCCAAAGTAGTAAAGCGTACTTACTTTTAGAATGTTGCAATGACTTACGTGGCATTTAGATTGGCAGTAGTTTCACCAATGACTTCCCTTGCTCATGTCCTGTAATGGAATGCATGGGTGACCTTGAGGAAAGAGGGGAAGAGACGCTGTCTAAGAATAGAATTCTTTATTGGCCAAGTGTGGTTGGTCACACAAGGAATTTGTCTCAGTGCAAATACTCTCAGTATACATAAAAGAAAAGATACATTCAAGAGTCAAGAATCATCAGGTATAACACTTAATGATAGTCATAGGGTACAATAAGCAAGCAAATCATACTAGGAAACAGTCCCTGTAAATCGGAAGGATATAAGCAACAAGGTGACAGTCATACAGTCACAAGTGGGAGGGGATGGGTGATAAGGAGCGATGAGAAGTTTAACAGTAATAGTATTGCAGACTTTGTAATAGTTGAATAGTGTTGAGGGAATTATTTGTTTAGCAGATTGATGGTGTTCGGGGGAAAAAACTGTCCTGTGTCCAGTTGTTCTGGAGTGCAGTGCTCTATAGCGTCGTTTTGAGGGTAGGAATTAAAACAGTTTATGGCCAGGATGTGAGGGGTCTGTAAATATTTTCACAGTTCTCTTTTTGACTCGTGCAGTATACAGGTCCTTGATGGAAGGCAGGTTGGTAGTAACTGTTTTTTCAATCGAATAAGAAAAGCAGGTGCCCCCAGTGGCTTAACAGTCAGAAGAAGAAACTAAGTAAGGACACCCAGTACTGGAACAAGCAATTAAATGTGGAGGGCAGGAAATTTGTACTTTTCAGTCTTGCAAGATTCTATTCATGTAGCCTTACAATAAAGTAGATTGGCTTCATCTAGTCATGTTTCCTATCTAGGTTTGATTCAGGAAGGCTGACATCTCTTGCTTGCAAAAACATTATGCAGGAGATTGTCTCAGGATAAAAATGCTCAGTTGCTCTCCTTCTCTTTCTGTGCCCCCCGACTCTCTATCTCTTTCTGAATGTCGAGATGAAGGCCTTACAATTAATGTGATGAGTTATGAAACTCAAGTGCTTCAGTCAATCTGCCTGTTCCAGGATCCTAAACACTAATATTTTTTTAGGAAGATTATATTTCCAAGCCAGTAGCATACTAAAACCATTCAAACTCCTAGAAAATGTTAACCTTCCTGTGAACCCCTTCATTTTCCATGCTGTGTTCCCACTGCCATGTCTATCTTTTGGGAAAGGCAACAACATTCCTTGCTAAAACAGGCCACGCTCGCCAATTCCTGCAGTTCATAAAGTATGCATTATTAAAATACTGGCCTTCAAATATTCCGGTAGAATTATTTGCTTCCAGAAAAATGCTGTTTGCTATTCAGTTACAATAGCTAACCACAGCTAAAAATACTCCTATTTCATACCAAAAAAATGCATATGGAGAAAAATCAGTTCTTTATCAGTTCAATTCATACAGCAAATCAGTCCAGGTTTTTCAGAATTAGTCTCTTTTGCTAGGGGCAAAACAGGATCCTCACGTTCTGATTTGACCCCACTTAAGAAATGAATATTTGAATGAAGGTTTGCTCTAGTTAAGGATTATGTTATTATTCATGATGGTTATGATTATTACTGTTACTACTAAGAATCATATTCCATCTATCATAGCCAAACAAGTTGCATAGTTAAAAATCTAAAATAAATGAATGCATTGTAAAATCAGTAACAATGTGCAAAGAAACTGAATAAGTAAACTAAGACAAATGTGCAGCATATAACTCTAATAAGTAAATAAATAAACTATTATCAAGCACACCAATGGAGAGAGAGTATTTTTTTCAAAAGAAAAAAAAGCACAAAGGGATTCTTATTTTTCAAGAAAAAATTGAACCAGGCCATGTATAGATTTACCAGCAATCTGCTGTAAATCTATATAAACAGATTTTGAACAAAGCTATGTTGAGTCTAAGTTCACATGTTGTGCTGTAAGAACAGCAAAATTTTTGGGTTTGATTTAGAAATTACTGTCATTGCAGTGTCAAACCATCACACAAAGTTTAACATGTATAAATATGTCAATATACAAACATGCTTATCAAACATATTTCCACAAATATTCATCAGTCCACTCTCCTTTGGTGAAAATTGCTTTTAGAAAATATGTCATATTGCAAGAACATTGATTAAGTGCTTTATTCTGAGGTTTACACTGTCAATCACATTATTAATAATAATAACAGTCTAATTTTGCATAATTGCAAATTGGAATATAAAAGCTTTTGCCACTTGAGTAACAGATGGTGAGCCAGCAAACAGAAAAAGATTGTCAGCAGGTAAATGTAAAATGTGGCTGCAAGGAAGCCCAAAAGCAGTTGCAAAATTGAGATTTGTCTCAATTAAATTTGATAGATGAAGCACATGCACTAGCAAACTAAAAACCTATTAGAAACGTTCTAGATATGAACTGTCCAAAGCACTAATATAAAACAAGCACTAACATCCTTTCCTTTAAAAAGTGACTCTTTGGCACACACAATAAGACTGGTTACACTATAAATGTTATAAATGTACACACAATAAACCTGAAGAAATTTTAAACCATGTCTTTCTTCATTAACATCAATTACTGAGGAGCTGCCAAATACCCTTATATCACCCCTTTTCTAAATCCCAAGTGGTTGCGGGGAGCTTGTGGGCAGGTGGTCACAGTAACATGATTGTGTGAGCCTTGCAATCAGTAGATTTAGCTCATCTAAATCTGTCTGGCTTATCTGGGAGGGCTGACACTGATTGAGGCTCTATTGTAGTTCTGGGCAAAAGTATGAAACATGCATGAATATATTTGGAAATGACGATGTGACCAGATTGAAGCTGTAGGTAAATTGTGTGTCAGAAGTCCCTGCATTGAAAGCCCCAAAAGGCCTGTGTTTAAGAAAGATTCTGTCAGGCACAAGAAATCAGGAACCACGGTTGATCAAATGAGTATAAATTTAATTCATGATAGCTCTCTAACAAGAATCTGAACTGCTAAATTGGCAGTAGATAAGATTCAACAGAAGATAAGATTCAACAGAATTCAAGGGGGACTTAACTTAGATCACTTGTGGGCACAAAATGACTCCTAACTAATCATGCTCTTGATCTCTCCCTTGGGCTCAGACTGGTCATCTCCTACAGCTACATACAGCTGGAACACGAAATGTAAGAATCAAGAACCGAAACAAATTACAGAATTGTTAAAGTGGAAATGAAATATAAATCAACAGAATAACAGAGTTGGAAGAGACCTTGAGGGTCTTCTAATCCAACCCCATGCTCAAGCAGGAGAACTTATATCATTCTGGACATATGACCATCCAATATCTTCTTTAAAACCTCCACTGGTACAGCACCTACAACTTCTGGAGGCAAACCATTTCATTGATTGATTGTTGGCACTTTCGGGAAATTTCTCCTTAATTCTGGATTGGATCTCTCTTTGAATAAGTTTCTATCCATAAATTCCATAATACATGCAAGTTTTAGGAGTAAGTTAAGTGGACCGTAAGGGGGTGTTCTAAATCAAAAAGATTACCCAATATATTATTCAAAGCATGCAATGATATAAAGGAATGGAGTGGTGATCACACTGAAGTACATTGCTAAGCAAGTGCTCAACTATAAGCTAATAAATGACAGAATCATATCAATAATCCTGGAATAATTAAATTAGCAAATATTCCGGGAATCCTAATATAATACAAATAGCAGAGCCTGGAGTTATGAGAATATTCTCTTAATAGAGTTTTGCAAAGAAAATTCTTTATTTATTGCCAATACCTGCTTTAAGCAACATAAATGTAGATTCTTCATCTGGTTATCATTGGATGCACTGAAATCCAATCAACTCAATAACAAGAAACAGGAGAGCAAGAATTGTAATCTAATCAGCCATGACCATGAGATGCAGATTGTGGAATTTTTGGTGTCAAATATTTGGCTAAACTCAAAAAAAAAATTGAAGGAGTAGACCACAAACTTTCACCTGGAGGACATAATACAAGATCAGTGTAAGAAAGAGATTTAGTAAACTTAACCCTCATAAAATACAACCTGAGGAGATAGAATTAGAGGTAATAGATATTATGAAAACTGAAGCAGAAAAAATATTGCCAAAATTTAAAGAGTAATGATCCAAAGAACAAGACAGAAGACAAAAGCCTTGGGCAACAAGAAGGATATACGATGACTGAACACAGACACAGAAGATCAAGCAATTAAAGACAAAGAAAAAACTCAATTAAGAAATAAAGGAAAATAACAGGAACAGAAAGATGATAAATCTCTACCAGAAAGTGAAGTATAACACAGTTAGTAGGCCAATTATCAAATAGGAAAGCACCAAGCTCAAATGAAATAACCTCTGAACTGTTTAAAAATGCATAAGATGGGACAGTTAATATTTATTAATCAGCAAATAAGAACAAGATTACATGACTTGATTGAGAAAAATCAGTATATTTATCCATGCAATTTGTTGAAACGTTGCACTAATTCCTCAGGAAATCAAAGTGTTCCTGAAGTTCTTACAAAGGATAAATGAACATGTACATTTCATGAAAGGCAAAAAGACATACTTTAAGAGAGGTAGTAACAGATGGATAAGAGAAACAGCATAATGATGTAAGAAAGATTTTCTTTTGATTTATTGGCTTCATCAAAAGCTGGATTGCGTAGATCAGGGGTGTCAAATTGGTGGCCCATGGGCCAGATGCATCATGTGAATGCCAACCCAGCTCTGTGAATGGGAAAAATGTCATGAAACGTCACGTGACGACAACATGACACTGCGAGTTTGACATTTGTGGTGCAGATCATACCTTGAATGGATAGTGTATCATGACCCACTTTGTATGCTGAAACAGCTGAGACCCTTTACAGTGAAAAAGAAGAAATAGAATGATTCAGAATAGAAAAGAAATGAGACTACATCTGTTTGACATGTAGCAAATATATTATAAATGTGACAGAACTGGAAGGAATATTAGTAGTAATAGGAGGGCCAAACATTCATAATTTAATATGTTGCTAGCCAAAGATAAAAAAAAATACTTAAGAAGGATTGCAATGCAAGTGAAAAAATGGAAAGTGAAATATTCAGGTTAATGCTAAATATTGAGAAGGCAAAGATAATGTCACCCAACATGATACATGAGCTTCCAGTTGACTACAGAAACAGCAGATAGTTTGTTTTCCTGGCTTTAGCACAGATAGAGACAGACAGTATACCAGAGAAATAAATAGGATATTAATTCTATGAAAGAAGGCAATGATAAACTTAGACAAGATTGCAAAGGATAAAAATATTTCTATGACAGGCAAGAATCAGAATAGTTAAACCTAATGGTTTTTCTAGCAGCTGTGAAAGCTGGCTGGATATATAGCTGTGAAAACTCAAGAATAAGAGGACTGATGCTTTTGAATTATAGATTTAGAGTACTGTGAATTACCACGAATGAGCTGGACCAAATAAAGACTGACTTCTTTCTCAAAGCAGTGACCTGCCAGAAGAAACTCACATATTTTGGAGCATGGGATGCAAAAAGGTTGATGGAGCAGAGAGAACTCAGCTTTTCAGGGGTTGAGAGAAGTAGGAGAATAGGAAAAAAAACCAAAAGATAACATAGATTGGCTAGGGAGTCGACTTATTTTCCAAAGCAGCAGAAAGCAAGACAAGAAGCAATGGATGGAAACTAAACAAAAAGAGAAGTAACCTAGAACTAAGGAGAAATTTCCTGAATGTGAGAACAGTCAACCCCTGGAACAACTTGCCTTCAGAAGTTGTGAGTACTCCAACACTGGGACTTTTAAGAAGGGACTGGATAACCATTTGCTAAAATAGTATAGGGTTTCCTGCTTGAGTAGGGTTTGGATTATAAAACCTCCAAGGTTCCTTCCAACCCTTATATTCTGCATTCTGGATCAAAGATGTCCATAAGAGATCTACTGTTGCTCACAACAGTTCAAGGGAATGATCCATGGCTCTCTAGTTGCATGGAGATGTCTCCAACTTGTTAGCACCTAACAAACTAACTTCCTGCTATTGTATACAAGAAATTTAGTCGTTAAGTAAAAAGGGAAACAGCCCATTCTTTTCAACACTTCTCTGAAGAATGAAATAAAATCATGCTTGTGCTGATAAAAGTGAAGGAATGAAAACAAGTACTTTTGTATCCTAGCCAAATAAAATAGGAGCTCTTCTTCATAAATTCCCATTAGAACCTTGTACTTTTTGTAATCAAGTACTTCCAGCTATTCTTGGCTCCTGTTGATGCAATTAACTTGAGCTTCAATAGCTTGCATTGCTTCCACGGAAAAAGAAATGCACTTCTTTTTTATTACTGGTGTTAATATCACAGTATGGTTAAACCTGCTATGCAGAAACTACAATCAAAATTAGATAGTTGTTCATTAAGCTGAAATGAATTGCATTCTTTCAGATGTGGTGACTATCTCTTGGGAATGTCTTATATTAAAGTGATCTTCAGTAGAAAATTGAGGAACAATTGAGTGCTCTGTAGTTTTCTTCAGAGAAGTGGGAAAATCTATTGTTAAACTAAAGAAATATCATTTAATAATATTCATACTATTATACAAATATAGGCAAATCAGCCTGTAATTTTTTTAATGATATCATATACTAATTCATAAATCTGTTCGAACCTGCTCACTATCCATTAGATTTTCAATATCTGGAAAATTCACATTATTGGAATGTATTTTTTGATAAAATGTACAATTGCTGATATTAAACACTGAAGTATGCAAATTAATATATCACACCACTACATATGTTCCCAAAATACATTTTGCATCTATTTATTTCACTTAATATCCATTCTTTCTATAAAAAGCTAATAATAATAATAATCTCAAATTGCTCAAAACTAAAAATAATCTTGCTTTGCAAATGATGATATTTTCAGAAATGATCTGTAGAAGGAGAACAGACCAAGCGGTGTGTGTGTGTAGTTAAGCACATCATCAGTTTAGAGTCATTGTTTACCCACAAAGACTTCAAGTCCAACCTCTCTTGAAGCTATACACACGAATCTAGTCAACTAAGTTCAACATGAAATTGGTGCCAGATAAGGGTCAATAGAATTAAAGAAGGGTTAAACTTGGAGTACTTGTAGGAACACAATGACTCTAAACTGATGATGTGCTTAACTCTACCCTCCAGCTCTGCCTGATCTTTCCTATATGATGTGATAGTATTCTTAAAGTGGGTATAATGAAGCTGGGGATAAATTTAATTCTAATTTATGCAGTAAAAAATCCTAAAAAACCAGGAAGATTTTATTTAGTAAAACAGATGACAATTTTCATGAAATTATGATAGACTACATTTGCAAGTACAATGTTTGTCACAGCTTTAGTCATGTGAGAACTTTCTGAGAAAAAAAGAATCACATACTTTTTGGAGTTTTACTATTAAGAAAGTATATGCATGCAATTATTACTTATTTACAAAACCTGAGGTCATCCAATTAAGTTGACTGGTGGTGAGAGAAAAGGAAGTAATGTCTTGTGAAACATATAGTTACATCAGAGAGTTCTTGATCACGTGATAGTTGTAGGGAAGGCCTCCAGTTTACATGGCAATAAAAGATGAATTATATACAACACATAAGCATTGTGATTGCTACTGGAGATTGAAATCTAGAAAAGTGTCTTACTTTCCCAACATTAAGATGATTCCATTTCCACATTAATTCATAATTTTAAGAACCCATGAAAAATCATTCATGAGTTGGCATACAGTTTCTCATTTCTACATTTTTGTATTTCACTGTACACATCTCTTGCGAGCAATTTCCCTAATATCTGCTGCTCCCCATAGCAGAGATGTGAGATGTTTCCTCCTGTACTAGCTAATGTAAACATTACTGAGCCTCTGAAGTATTTGGTGATTTCCCAACTGTAGCACTCACACATGTTTTCCCATTTACCAATGTTTTTTAAATGCAGATAATAATGTTAATAATGGTATCCACTAGCCATTTTTAGAAATACATTTTGTCCATGTAGAGAAACCACAGGTTCAGGACCAAAAGGAGAGATGTACCGACTCTTAATCAAATCTATATAAGATCCTAGTCTAATGTAGTAACAGAGATGAGAAATTGCCTTGCTTCAAAATCAACAGTGCATTGCATGCGTGAGATACATCTGCTACATCAAACATGCAATGTTAAAAGCTTTAATATCAGGTTGACTGTTTCTTCTTTGTGGCAGCCCCTCAAATATTGGAATACTGCTATCATGTTGCCCCTAGTTCTTCTTTTCACCAGTCCAATTTCTGAAACCATTGTTCATAATAATAGTAATAAGAAAAGAATGACAAAACGTTATTCTGCTTCCAGAGCTCTCTCTTTTAAAACTGTTTCTGTAATATATGCTTTTATTAAAAGAAATCTATCCTTAATATAGATCTTTCTATTTCTTAGATGTTTTTGGATACCACCAGTTTTAGATGCTTCTTTTGGAAATGTGCATGTTTGTGACTCTGTGCAAGATTTTTAGCGTGGAAAACTTGTGCTTTTCATGCAGTCAAAAACTGAATTTTGATGGCTGGTAACATTTGGATCCCATGGAAACATGGTCTAAGCTCCTTGACCTGCCTTCCTTCTCTAGTTCCCTTCCCATCCTGATTTAGACCAGCTGGTCACTAAACAATGACGCACACAATTTGCCATCCACCAATCCGTATGTGTTGACCAATTTCCAAGGAAGTGTCTCTGAGTTTGGGATCGAAAAGATTTTACAAGGAAAGAGGGAACAGAGAAATTCTCCACCCTCCTGGAGTAAGCATTTCGTGTTGGTGGTTAAAATACATACTTTTGGGATTCTAATGTCTAACTTTCCACGGAGTTACCCAGCTGAAAACCCCAGGGAATTTTATATAGTGCATGTTGTCAGTATTTTAATCATCCCCAGCTGTCAAAATGCTTGTAACCCGCCATTTCTATTTAAAATGTGTCTTCTAGGCATAAAATAATTAAAGGTACAGGACCATAAGGTAGGTTTAGAGCCGCTGCAATGTGACAAAAGCCTATATATGAAAGGCATTATTCCTGGAAGTTTTAAATATAAATTTTGTTTTGTCAGAAGGCTGCAGGGCACACATTTTCTATCCTGTCAGGCTTGATAGTAACAATATTTATATTTCAAATAAAAAGATTAAATTGCTATCTGATGTGTTTCTGGTTTTTCATATGGATTGAACCAGTGTATCATAGTGTTTCACATCTGGGTATCACCCAAACTTTCTTATTTTTCTCCACTTTCCTTCCCCACTCCCTGTCCTCTGACACCGTTTCTGCTTTTTCTTATAGTATTAAGTCTTGCACTGTCAGTCCCTGAATTGAAATAATGAGGCTAAGCTATATAATGCTGTGTATGTAGGTGGAGGAGTATATATGTTTTAGTTTGTTTTGCTTCATCCACTTTCCTCCGTCTTACTGGAAAATTCCCTCCTCCTAAATCACAGAAGCAAGCATCTGAAACATCATTTAATTCCTTTTAATATCTTTTCTCTCGTTCTCATTCTCTCTTTTAAGAGTTTGAAATTTATTTGGGCAGTAAATTTATTTACCGCCTATCTTACTGTGGGGCTGCTCTAGGTCTCTTACAAAAATAAAAACAGAAAGGAAAGGAAGTGTAAACATCACAGTATCTATGGAGATTCTCAGGCATCCAGGTCATGGTTGTCCCAAAGGTGCTTTTTAAGAAGGCAGCTGGACTTTGTTTTTTTTTTTCCTTGAAGACCTTTTACTTCTCATCCAAGAAGCTTCTTCAGTTCTGATTGAAAAACTGGAGAAGCTTCTTGGATGAGAGGTGAAACGTCTTTAAGGAAAAAAACAAAGGCCAGTTGCCTTTTGAAAAAACACCTTTGGGACAAACAGAACAGTAGTAAAGTAATGGAACCATAGATTAAATGATAAAAAAGAAAACAATGAGAATATGGTGATGTGAAAGTAAAAGGTGGGAGGATGGGCAAGAAGAGAGCAAAGTGGGAGGAGGTAGGTTTAAAATTTATAGGATATCTCCATGGAATGTTTCAGCTCTAAACACTGCATTGATATCATATCAAAGGTATTATTTAATGGGTTCAAAGCTTAACAAATTTTGGCTGCAAAATCTGGTGAGTGCTTTCAGCCCATAGTGTTATGCAGATAGATTTAGAGATAGATCTAGATTTATATGGATTATTTTAAAAAACAGAAAAATAAATACGAACTAGCCAGAATTAATCACAATAGATCTGGTTCTTCAGGCTGGATTCACACTTTGTGGTAAGTTATGATGCGTTTCCATCATAATTTATTGAAGATGCTATGAAGGACTATTTAGGGCATAACACTATGCCATAAACCACAGCTCTTAAATCACATGGGTTGAATTTGCACATTATGATAAACTAGAATCAAACTGGAGGTTTAATGCAAAGGACTAACTTCAGCGTCGTCATGAAACTGTTGGCTTCGTGTCTAAAGTCTAAAGTGGGATCTCAGGTGGTACATATACAGATATATGCCATGTCTCCTAGGAGCTGTCTTCAGAAGAATTTGAAAATGAAGTAATACGCATATTATGGAAAAATGGAAAGTACTGTATACTCAAAACATGGCCAAATCTACAGCTGTAGAAAATAAACATCTTTCTTTTTTCAGATCTGCCAGAAACAATGTGCTTAATGCAACATTATCAACAGACTTTCCTAAATGCTATTGAGACAAACAAAAAATGAACAACTTTGGCAAGAATCCTAAACTTTATTTGCTGGTCTCTCAGGAGTGCATAATTGTTGGTGAGTTCACAATGTATGCATGAAATAGGAAATAAGTTATGATCAAAGCAGAAATTGGAACATGGGTTTACGTACAGATTGCTACCAAAATATATCTTAGTCTTTGGGTCTTGACATTATGATGCAGCATCATTTATTCTTGAGGACAGGATTTTATCTGAACACAACAGTTGGTTTTGATGAATTGGGTAAACCTGCCACGACTCCTCCTCCTTCTCCTTCCTCCTTATGCATGGCCACCAGGAAGGGATCAAAAGAATTTGTATTTTTTATTATTACTTTCAGTTCACTGAACAAATGAAATCTGACATTGTCCTGATTTGTACAGCATGCTGAACTTTAATTCGTGCAACTAAAATGGATTAAAAAAAGCTTCAATTGGCTAGGTTCCAAGACATAAACAAAGAGCCCATATTACAGCTTAATTGGGTGCACAGACCTATTGTGAAACCAGTACAAACTTATTCTGAATGGGTTGCGTGAACCCCAGGATTCAAAGTGAACTGGACAGTGTTTAATTCAAACAAACCAAGATCAACTGTGATACTTGAAACTTGGGCCAACGAATAAAGTCTATTTATTTGGAAATTATAATGGAAGTTTCTGATTCTCCTACTTACCTTTGAATTGGAAGAAAAGAATGCAGGTTTCTAAATGTACACCTCAACTTCACTTTAGTGAAAAAGCATCGCTTGTTTTAGCATTTGTATCAGAGTGGCCCACTTTTGGGAAATAGGGGCTTCCCATTTGTCATGATTTGAGGATCATGCCAAAATTCTGCTTCACAAGTGGGTGAGCACGGGCAAGTAGACAAATTTTAATTGGAATAAAAATAATTGAACTTAAATCAGCTTATTGGATATATTAGTTTTATGATCATAACAAAATATGAAACAAAAATAAAGTGCAGAATGTAAGTCTATGGTAAAATAAGTAAAAGGAAAGCACAACATACATATATGTTAAATATAAAGAATCAATTTTCAGGCAAATACATTGCCTTCACAGGGTACCCCAATCTGTCAGATATCATGGAATTAAATCAGTGAGGTTAGTGTGATCACTTTGCCTACATTTAAGCATCCCATGTTACGTTAAAAAAATTATATTTGGTGACAATTTGATGGTTTTTAGGACTCTCTAAAATTATATCCAAGGTTTTCAGAAGCCACAAACATCCTTGTAGTTACAGATTGTACAACACAGATTGTTACATTCTAAATCCAGTTTGAAAATCATCAACCAGAATTTAGGGACACACACACACAAAAATCCATCGTATATTTCTAAAGCGATGAAGTGTTATAATATACCATACCAGACTTGATTACAACACATTCGGGCAAGCACGCATTCAGAATCAGGCACTGAGGAGCAGATCTGGTGAGTTTGTGTTATTCTCCAGTAAAATATTTGCATTGGGAAGGCAAGAAGATATCAGATGAGCAAGTAGAGGATGGTATTTGTTTGGATTTACTTCCTGCCTACATCATTTGTTCAGCCCTATTTCCTCCTTTGAATAAGACCAAAGGGATGTTTTTAACCTTGGGTGCTTCCTTTATGGTCTGAGTGAGTTCCCCATTTATGCACCCTCCTTTAGAGGGAGCACATCTTTTCCCACGGTCTGTGATTGACAGCTAAATCACATGCAGATTGGAATATAATATATTTTTTCTAATGATGCAATGGGTATTTGAATAATACCATTAAGGATGACATTGCAAAGCACAGAAATGAAGGATGCCCTCATCAGAACAGTAAATAGCTAAATTGAATTCAGATGGTTCAATCAATTTAAATGCAAATTGTACAGATCCACCACAAGGTTTTAAAACACCAACATTAATGACCATTAGATGGCATGATTTGGCCTCCAGATAAACTTCTCATGGAGATAGTAGAATTGCGTCTACTAATATTAATGTTCAGATTTCAGATTTGTACAAGGGTGAGTTCCCATGAATAAATATTTCTCCATTAAATACAAAACAAAACATTTGCACATAGAATATAAAACTGGTTGGGAAGGGGACCAGTGTAGAAACATC
This sequence comes from Pseudonaja textilis, assembly GCF_049901715.1. Classification (NCBI taxonomy): domain Eukaryota; kingdom Metazoa; phylum Chordata; class Lepidosauria; order Squamata; family Elapidae; genus Pseudonaja; species Pseudonaja textilis. Next base: position 7,701,813 of record NC_142000.1, read on the forward strand.
TCCCTTATCCTTGTTATTAATATTTGCAAATGAAAAATTAACCATCACAATTCAAATTTTACTCTCTGGGTTTCTCAATTTTGGCAGCTTCAAGACATGTGAACTTCTTCAACTAGTATTAAACAAATATGTTACAGTAGTTTACTATACTTTACTATAAGGTAGAACTAGCAGACCTCAAATCTTGCAATCTAGAGTACAATGGCACAGTGGTTATAATGCAGTACTGCAGGCTACTTCTGCTGATCACTGGCTGCCAGCAGTTTGGCAGTTTGGGTCTCACCATCTCAAAGTTGACTCAGCCTTCTATCCTTCTGAGATGGGTAAAATGAGGACCCAGATTGTTGGGGGCAATATGTTGACTCTGTAAACTGCTTAGAGAGGGCTGTTAAAACACTGCGAAGTGGTATATAAGTCTAAGTGCAATTGCTATTGCTATTGTGAAACTAGTGAGGGTCTCTCCGAGATTCTTGCTCAATTTACTATGCAGCTCTGGGTTATGTCTTTCCTATCTGTGTATTCTGTCAAATTCCTGGCCAGTGGTGAGATTCAAATTTTTTTACTACCGGTTCTCTGGGCGGACCAGAGGTGGTGTTCAGCAGGTTCTGACCAGTTCTGGAGAACCAGTAGCAGAAATTTTGAGTAGTTCGGAGAAACGGCAAATCCCACCTCTGACTGGCCCCACCAACCCCATCTATTCTCTACCTCCCGAGTCCCAGCTGATCGGCTGGGTCTTCTTTTGTTGCCCTGCACAGGAGAACAGAGCTGGAAAGCAGGTTAGTGGGGTGGGGAGGGAGGGAATGGGATTTTGCAATAACCTTCCCCCAGGAGTGGGGAGGGAATGGAGATTTTACAGTATCCTTCCCCTGCCATGCCCACCAAGCTGTGCCCACCAAGCCATGCCCACTGAACCGGTAGTAAAAAAAATTGAATCCCACCACTGCCATAGGCCAGAAGTGTCATGTGCTGGTCATGCCTATGCCCATTTTAGCGAAGGGGAAAAAAGTCTCAATACGTTCTGTGATACCATTCTGATGGCATGAGTTGGACATCCTTGCCCTGGGCAGTACCTCTTGCCTGATCTCCCAAGGTCATTCACATTTACCATTACAGAGATGGTGCTTCAGTTTTGATGTTGTGGGCTCCATATTGCAGATTTTAATCAGATATTGCTGTAAGTTCCTGAGAGTTATTAGCTGGCCTGACTTTGAGTAAGCTTTCTGAGTATTGCTATCTGATCACATCTGGAGGTTGCAGAGTTGATGCAAGCTGAACTAGGCCATTGTCTTCAGTTTCTGTCATGATTTCTGCTGTGTTTGTATAGACCAAAAAAAGTTTGGTCAATGTCTATGCTGGCTTTAAGGCTGTAAGGAACACCTGGCTTGTTAACCAAGTAGCACCTGCACAAAATATATTTGCTCTGAAGGTTGTTTTGCAAACTTTGCTAATTAACAAGAGGCAATCTAATCAGAGAAAAGTGTAAAGAAGGTGACACATTAAGAATATTATTTGCCATGCAAACAAACCGCTTTAGTAACGATTTGCAGTTATTTATTTAAAACATGATCCTCTCCCTTCCCTGAATTTCTTGGGGATTTCACATCAAAAATGATAACTAGAGAGTAAATTGCGTAATCAAAGTTGACAGTCTTGTCAACCAAGACATTTTAGGGATTCGGAGATACATTTTAGCCAATAGAATCTTCTTCAAATTTCCTTCAGAATGTTAATGGAGATGGGGAGATTCAGTTTTTTTCCAGTACAGAGCTTTGTTTTCCATGTGACAGTTTGCTGTTCTTCTCCTGGGAATAGCCCACAACGCATACGCAAAATATGCTCAATATGAATGAAACATTTCATAAAACTATTCTACACATCATATTACCAAAATATAGTTCTGATGGAGTTATCTAATTGTACATGTAGATGAGATAACCATGCTACAAATATCCTGCATTTTAAATTTTTTAAAAAATTACACCATTAAGAAGGAAAGAGGGAGATGCAGTATCCAAGCTTTGGTAATAAGAGAGTGAAGCTAGATTGAATGCAGCACAAGAGGAAAAGAACATTTAGTTTCCTCTTACTACAGGTAAAATAAAATAAATAAATAAAAATGAAATGAAACACCATCCATTATACATTTTGACACAAAACTAATGTATTCATGAAGAGTTTGAATATTCATAAGTTAGTATAACTCTGAAAATATGTGCTGAAAATGTAGAACATGCTCCATATTGTATTACTTTAATTAACCAACATATTATTTCATATTATTTGCCCTAAGGGATGATGGATGGTCATGAGCAAGGACAGTTGTGGCTCTGATGGTATAATAGTATGTGGGAATGATCTTTGGAGACAGGTGGAAATGCTGAAGGCTAGACAACGGTCAGACAACAAGCAGCTGAGTCTTCAGAAGGAATATGGATGTGACACACATTTCAGAAAAAAAACATCCCTAGTTTTTTGGATTGGGAAGGCAAGGGGGCAGAGATACATTTTCAGATTTGCAAGATTGATGTCGGCTTTGCAAGATAGTCCAGATATGAACATAGAATAATAGACTTGGAAGGGACCTTGAAGGTCTTCTAGTCCAATCTCCCACTTGAGCAGGAGACCCTATACTATTTCAAATAAATGTTTGTCTGGTCTATTTTGGAAGGCCTCCAATGATGGAGCACCCACAACTTCCAAAGGCAAACTATTCCATTGGTTTACTGCTCTCACCATTAGGAAATTTCTTCTTAATTCTAGATTGTTTCTCTCCTTAGTTAGTTTCCATCTATTATTTCTTGCCTTGCCTTTTGGTACTTTAGAAGATAGATTGACCCCACACATTGTTGTAGGAACCCCTCAAACATTAGTACACATTTGTACCAATTAAATATAAAATAAAATAGAGATCAATCTCGAAGTAATAACTCTAACTTTCATATTTCCTCTCTCACCTTTACAGCCTAAAAAAATAGTGAAGTTCCCTTCTGAGATGTTTGCCATGCCCACATTCTTTTTGTAGGCTACGTTACCACTTATACGATCATTCCCCTAGCTGCAGCTCTTCCCTCTGTTGCCCAAGATCATTCCCACATACCATTAAAACTCAGTTGGTTCACTTATTGAATTCACTATTGTTCACGATGACCAGCAAATAAAGTCAATCTAGATTCAAGATTCAGCCTGTCAGATTAAAGATTCAGCCTGAGTAACACCAGGTGGAGGAGTTCTTTTATCTTTTATCTCCACTCCCTAATCAACTTTATTTATTTCAAAGGACACCTAGGTTTAGTGGCCTTTAAATGCATCAAGTATCAGAAATCTTGCATTTATTTAGTTAAAAGGAGTGAAGGGGTTGGATGTAGATGTCCTGTCTTTCACTGTGAAATGTTCACTGAAATAGTCTGTCATTGCCTTGTTTCCCCATGTTCCCATGACTTCCCAGGGGAAGTCATTAGGATAAAACTTCTCCCATGAATAGTGGTTGGTTTTGAGAAAGGTGCTCTAGATCATAAAATGAGCTTTTTGCTACATATATTTTTCAAGCTGAAATGGATAATTTTATATAAAGATGTCATGTAAAGTCACTTCCCAGGACTGTAACAGGGAGCATTTGCCTAGGACAAGGCTGAGCATGAACATGTCATGAGTATGACACTTATGTCATTGCTTCTCCTGGTCCATGAAAATCCAGCAAATGCTGCCTTCGGGCAGTGAAATGTTAGACTTACTGTGGTTGTTTGGCTTCACTTCTAGCAGGCAAAGAAGCAATTGAATTTATCTCAGTGAGGTGTTTTCCTTTAAAGCATCAACCACCAATTCCATTAACCAAAAGAAACTTCAGCCCATGTGTTGACCAAGCACTGTGCATAAACAGAAGCCTCTTTCAGTTTTTGGAATCAATCTCAGAAACAAAAAGGATAGCAAAAGAACCATGCCTTCTGATTCAATAGCATCAACATTGAATCTATTCCTGCAAAAGGCCACACCTAGAATACTGCATCCAGTTTTGGTCACCGCACTATAAAAAAGATGTTGAGACTCTAGGAAAAGTGCAGAGAAGAGCAACCAGGATGATTAGGGGACTGGAGGCTAAAACATGATGAATGGTTACAGGAACTGGGCTTGGCTAGTCTAGTAAAGAGAAGGATAGCAGTCTTCCAATATTTGAGGGGCTGACACAGAGAGGAGGGGGTCAAGCTATTTTCTAAAGCACCTGTAGGCCAGACAAGGAATAATGGATGGAAGCTGAACAAGGAGAGATTCAATCTGGAAATAAGGAGAAACTTTCCGACAGTGAGAACAATCAACCCATGGAACAGAATTTGCCCTCAGACGTTGTAGGAGCTTCATTCTTGGAGGCTTTCAAGAAGAGTTTGGACTGCCACTTGTCAGAAATGGTGTAGGGTCTCCTGCTTGGGTGTGGGGGCAGGGTTGGATTAGATGATTTACAAGGTCCCTTCCAACTCTGTTAATCTAATCTAATCTAAAATATGTGCATCTCCATTCTATCAAGTAAATAAATTACACCTCTTTAGCCATGGTCCCTCTTCCCCAGAACTTTGAATGTATTCTCCAGAACCCTTTAAAATAATTACTACTGAATCATAACTTTTAATGACACAGAAGCTGGAAATAATTAAATGCTTGAGAAGTAGCCCCCAGAAGTAGAATTATAGATAATTTATTTAATTTTAAATAAATATTAAAACATTTTTACATTTTACATTAAGTCAAAGGTTACCTTTTAATTAAGTCAAAGGTTATTACAGGCAGTTCTCAACCTATGACCACAATTGAGCCCAACATTTCTATTGCTAAGTGAGACAGTTGTTAAGCTAATTTTGCACCATTTTATGACCCGTCTTGCCACAATGATTCGTTAAGCGAATCACTGCATATGTTAACTGATTAATATGGTTATTAAGCAAATCAATGGTTTCCCCATTGACTTTGCTTGTCAGAAGATTACAATCATATGAGATACCGGGACACTGAAATCCATCATAAATATAAGTCAGATGCCAGAGGTCTGAATTCTGATCATGTGACCATGGGGATGCTGCAATGATCGTAAATGTGAAAAACAGTCATAAGTCCCTTTTTTTCAGTCCCATTGTAACTTTAGACAGTCACTAACAAACTGTTGTAAGTTGAGGACTACTTATATTTCCATATTTCTGCTGTTTTCTCCTGTACCAATTCACTGTTTGGTATGGATTCCATCCCTTCAAGATCCTCAAACAAAGTTCTCAACTTACATAGGTTAAAGCTGGGACTTTGGTGCATAGTGTTCAAGTTTATTCTGGGGGATGATCTTGAGTTAACAGCTCCAACTTGGTCAATGCTATCTAGTAGGGTAATGATGATGACGACAAATGAATTCCCCCTTGGAATGATCCTCTTTAGAACTGTGGGAAAATGCTCTCATCTGCTTGATGAAACAGTGGGGGAAAGGAAATGAAGGCCTGCATTCTCATGGAGATCATTTGAATAGCAGACAGCTTGTCTTTCCACCTATGAATCAGTCCCCTCAACCAGGTCTGTTTCCACGATCTTGAAGCGTGATGGCTGAGTTTCCTTATAACTGTCTGGTATCTCTCACTTTATGAGCTCCCTTCAAGTTCAGAAGCTCGGAGCAGACGATAATTGGTTTTTATTGTACAAAGTGGTGCTTGTCTCTCCTCAGGGTTGAGGTTTTAATTTCCTAGCAGCAGAGTAACTGATCTGGTGGATCCTGTTTTAGCAGAGGGAGCAGGATCAGATTACATTTTGAATCCTTTCTGTCTCAGCAACTCTATGGTTTTTATATACAGAAATGAAATTGATCTAGACTCAGATAAACCAAGGGCTTTCATAAGTCATGGACTCCAGGAAGAAGTCTCTAAGCAGATGGGAAAGGACTTTGTTACCCATGATCAGTGGTGGTATGTTTAAATCTCCAGTGTCCTAACCATCCTGGTTGCTCTTCTCTGGAGTTTTTCTAGATCCTCAACATCTTTTTTATAGTCTGGTGACCAAAACTGGATGCAGTACTCTAAGTGTGGTCCTACTAAGGATTTATAGAGTGGAATTAGTACTTCACTTGATTTTGACTGTATCCCTCTGTTAATGCAATTTGCCTTAGCTTTTTTGGCTGCTGCTGCAAACTGCTGGCTCATATTTAGCTGGTTGTCCACTAAGACTCCAAGATTCCTCTCACAGTTGCTGCAATCAAGCCTGGTTTCACCCAGTCTATACATGTACTTTTGGTTTTTCTTGCGTAAGTGTAGGACTGGTTAATTGTTCTATCAGGAAATTCCTCCTTAGTTCTAGGCTGGATCTCTCCTTGATTAGGTTTCATCCGTTGCTTCTTGTCCTGCCTTCTGATGTTTTGGGGAATAGCTTGACTCCCTCTTCTTTGTGGCAGCCCCTGAGATATTGGAACAATACACTTCTTATCACGTCACCACTTGGCTTTCTTTTCATTAAACTAGACATACCCAATTCCAGCAACTATACTTTATATGTTTTAGTCTCCCTTAGTCATCTTTGTTGATCTTCTGCGCACTCTTTCTAGAATCTCAACATCATTTTTTATATTGTGGCAACCAAAGCTGGATGCAATATGTGAACTCATCAAGGCCTATGACTCCAACATCCTAAACTGGGCATTATTGAAATGAAGAAGGTGCTTTAACAGTCTAGAATAGGGCCGTCAACTCTCAGCCCATAGGCCGATTGCGTCATGTGCTGATATGTCACGTGACACCACTGTGACAATGTGAGTTTGAACACCCATGGTCTATAACAATGTCCAACTGAAAATCTAACCTAACATGAAAGGCATTCTGCTCCGTGTGATTTGGGGACTATGAAGGACCTGTTGCAATGACATCCATATAAGGATGCTGCCAATTGCATTTAATTCATATTAAATCTGAATATTGTTCTCCCTACATGGAAAATGAATTTCATGATTTTGTCCATGGTTGAATGTTTTGACATCAATATGTAAGATAAAGAGTCCAAATCTTTCCAAATACCGGACACTTGTCTGCCTACACTAATGTGAGAGTATCCTAATATGAACGGTCTGATTCCTTCCTTTCTATTGGGACACTATATGCTGGGGCAGTGTCTGCTTCAAAAATGATCAAAAACAAGATTGAACAACTGTTTCTCAATTGTTTATCAACCCATTGTTTTTCAGGACTTGAATTCAAGACCTAAACTGAACTGAAAAATACGTAATACGATCTTGTTCCATCCAGACTCGTTCAGAAGGTCCTGTAATAAATAAATAAGTGTGTGTGTGTGTGCATGCACACACACATACACACACACATGTGTCCTGCCCCCATCTTGCTCCATAGCTGCTATAGTTGTCATAGTGTAGCATACCACTGCCCCCACCATTCCATTTCATTGTTCATATGTCTTCTGCTACAGCTGGACACAATATTTTAAGAGTTAATGGCACGAGGAAAATGTTTTGCCATCCTAAAAAACATGAGGGTACGGCAATTTTTGTTCAAATTAGTTCTTTCATTCTTCAGGAAAATCTCCCACAATGGTGGATTTTCAATATATACTATTAGGACTGTCATTATCTCAACACCAGAATAACCCATCACTATGTGGCCTGTGTTACAATGTGAATTGTAATCCTATTTTTTAAAGAGGTGACCAGGTTGAGGAAAGGACCATTAACACCTCAGTCTACTTTTCACAATTTGGGAAGTAAGCGACATTTTAAGCTGATAGACCTAAAGAATGTCAAATGTCAGAATATTGTGTTGAGAATGGATGTGGTCAGTCATCAACCCACTGTCATCTCTCTGGCCACTAAGGATGATGTCCTTTTTTTTTAAGGACAGGTAGATATATTTCAAACCTTTGAGTGTCAGCCACTTTGAGTGTTAGGATTGGGGTTGGATAATCTTGAGGAAAAAAAGGACTAGGGGGGACATGATATTTGAGAAGTATTCAGTATTTGAGAAGTTGCCACAAAGAGAAGAGACTCAACTTATTTCTCAAGGCACCTGTAGGCAGGACAAGAAACAATGGATGGAAACTAATCAAGGAGACAATCAAAAATTAAGGAGAAACTTATTTACAGTGAGGACAATTACTGTCATCAGAAGTTTGCCATTAGAAGTTGTGGGTATTTCATCACTGGAGGTTTTTAAGAAGAGACTGGACAGTCACTCGTCTGAAATGGTATATGGTCTCTTACTTGAGCATGGGGTCATAGTAGAAGACCTTCAATGTCCTTTCCAGCTCTATTCTGATTGAAAACCTTCCATTTTAATTTTCTAAGAAAATCTATAAAGTCTATTTATTTGATTTATAACCCAAATTTCTGGGTTTTGTATAGTCCAAAACGTGAGGATGATCCTGAAAGCTTGTGCTTTGTTTTGTAGCAGCAACGCTTCTCGTGTAATATTAGAGTCTTTGATCAAAGAAATAGCTCTGGGATCTTGATGGGTATCAGAGGAAATGTTTGTGAATACATTGGTCTTTAGAGGTGCCTCACTGTCTCTTCCTGGACTTTTCAGTGGTATTTACATCTTTAAATCTTACTATTATCTTTAGCAGCCTCCAAACTGTCATCCTGAAGATGTATTAGAGGACAATCCTCAACATTTACAATATGGGTTTCTTGGTTAAGAATCATGGGTGTTGCAGTCTGATTCATCTGTTGAACATCAAAGTGAAGAAGGCTGAGCTACAGTGTTGTCACATTATTGTAATCTCACTAAATTACTATTATCTTTCTTGGGTATGGGAGAGACCATGTTCAGTTGATTGGTGGAAGATTGTGATTCTGGGACAATAAATGAATGAATGATTGCATGGCTTAAAATGAAACTAGAAATTTGGAGGTTTGCAAATAATACTACTTGTGGTACAAGGGAAGTCTCCTTAAGCTCAGTGAATTTTGGGGGTCTAACATCATCTTCTTCCCAGTGAACCACTCCAGTATTGCAGCTATTTGTATTTGCTTTCAAACATGTATATTAATGGCATGTCCACAATTTCTGCCAAATTGGCTTTGTCGGAAGGATGCTATATAGTTGTTCCTCTTTAATGCTCAGTGCAATGTGGAACTCTTGCAATGCACAGCAAGAGTGCTGGCATGGGAACTGCGGTTAGGATCCAAGCTTTAGAAATTATAATCGGCATTGTTGGTATTATAAAACTGCCTTGAGGCAACACTTAATATTAAGAGAAGGTGCCTTCCTCAATACACATTTTAACAGACTAAAGTGAGGAGACAGACGAAGTGTGGGAGGAGAAGCAGCGAGGAAGGCATGGAAGGTGGGGGAATTGCTCAAGATTATTTTCTTGTGACAGCCAGAAACAGCCCCTGAGTACTTTTTGGTCTAGTCTAGTCTGGTGCTGGGAAGGTGGGTGGGTGGGAAAAGACTGCTTGCAACCTGCTCAAGATGGCCATCGGTAATCCTGCTTTGTTCTAAGGAAAGGCAAACATCAGTTATTAGACAATCAGAAGATGACAGAAATTTCTGTCAGTCCTTCAAGTCCAGACAGAAAACCAAAGCCATGAGTAGTACCTTTCTTGTAAGATTATAATAACACCAGAGGTGGTATTTAGCAGGTTCTGACCAGTTCTGGAGAACCAGTAGTGGAAATTTTGAGTAGTTTGGAGAACTGGCAGATCCCACCTCTGACTAGCTCCTCCCCCATCTATTCTCTGCTCCCGAGTCCCAGCTGATCAGCTGGGTCTTCTTTTGTTGCCCTGCATAGGAGAACAGAGCTGGAAAGCAGGTTAGTGGGATGGGGAGGGAATGGGATTTTGCAGTATGCTGCCATGCCCACCAAGCCACGTCCACCGAGCCACACCATGCTCACCAAGCTATGCCCACAGGACCGGTAATAAAAAGTTTTGAATCCCACCACTGAATAACATGCATGCTTGAAAGAACATCTTGCCTTTATCTTCCAGAGAGTTATGGAAGGTCTCTTCTGAGATGCTTTCTCTGTCTTTCTTTGGACTCAAAATTCTCTTATGACACTGCTGCCCCTTCCTCCTGACTCCTAGGTTATTCTTACAGCCCATTACAGGTTCCTTTGTAAGAAAAGATTAGACCAAGGTTTCCAGATTTTCTCCTTTGGAGCAAAGGAAAATAAAATAAATACAACTAAAATCATAGTTCATCATTCGATCACTTAGAACATATGACCTCCATTCCACTTAAACTTAATGCAACTTTTTCCACCCCTCCCCCCTTGTTCTCTGCTCTCTACCCACCTTTCTTTTTTTGGTAATTATATTGTTATATTTCTCTAGTGTTTCCTTTCATTGTTTAGTTTATGGTTCTATTGTCTTACTTCTGTTCATGCTCTTTTCATGTTTTCCTGTTTATGGTTTTAAGCTGCCTAGAGTAGCAGTAAGATAGGCAGCAAATAAATGTAACAAATAAATAAAATAAAAATGATAAATCTGAAGAGATTCAGGATAAAAAAAATGAAAGGTTTTCTTTACACAGCACCATGTTAAATGTGGACTTGGCTGCCAATTTAATGGTTTGAAAGGCAACTTGTCAAATTAATGGTGGATCAGCAGTTCAAAGACCACTAGTGTTGTTGGCTGTGTTGTTGTTGTTGGGTGTGCATTGTGCTGTTGACTGTGCATTGTCTTTTCAGTCACGTGTAGCCTCCCTTAAATATTTCTATGGGAGAGTAACCCTGAAAGAAGGTGAGCAATCTGTTAGTTTCCCATGCATTGACCATGGCTTTGATCAGTCCTAGATCAATAAGGTTATTGTAACCTTCACCATTTTCTGTTCTGACCATCTCCTCCCCCTCCTCCTTCTCCAGTATGCTAAAAGCTGTGGGTCCTGCACCTTTATCTGTGCTTCTTTAAAAAAAACTGTGGAAATAAGCGTTCCCTTGCTGTTTACAGAGACATACATATATTTATACAGACAAACATACACCTTCAACAGTGGCGGTAAACTTTCAGAAACCCTGCCAGGATAAAGATTTAAAGGACTGACATTTTGCATTCTCTCCCTCGCCTTTCCTCAACTGTGCTCATTATTTCTGCATATCTTTATTTTTTAACTATTTACAATTCCAGCCAAATTTACAGTTTAATTTGCTGCATAAACTCATTTATGGACTGATAAAGCTCATTACGGAGGCCTGGCCTAGGCCAGAGAGTGCCCCAGCCGTTTTAATTCCTATAGCAGCAGGTGATTGCAGGAGAAAAACAATCTTGTCACATAAACGGCAGGGGTCTAAATTATTCAAATGCTCTAAATCCTCCCAGAATAGTTCCCTTGCTCACAATTTGTCTTTTCTTGCCAACAATTAACTAGCAAAATTTGAAGTTAACTATGCCAAGTATTCTGAAGCACATGGAAATATGTACATGCAGTCAAAAGTGCTTTGATTAAACTACTTCACAGCAGGAGGTGACATCTGAGCTGCTCCTGGATATACTACCTTTTTACCCTAAGAGTGTGCAATGCCTGCTTTGCTTCTTAGTTTATTATTTCAATCGGGAGGAGAGGAGGGGGAAACCCCATCATCCATTTCATTATTCATTCATTAAAATTGCATTTGCACTTTTACTCACTTTTATGCTAGGTTTGTTTTCCTTTCCTTTCTTTTTCTGCTAATGCAGCAATGGACTTTTCAAGACTGCCTATTAGCAAGTTGTTGTTGTGTGTATGTGTTTTCCCTGGAAAATCCTAGGTGCTGTAATTTTGGGACCATCTTGAAGGAAATGGCTGCTGTAGTATATTTTTCTATCACTCTACAATTTCTGGTTCAGGATACAATAACAGGAATAGTCTATGTCTGTCTGTCTGTCTGTCTGTCTGTCTGTCTGTCTGTCTGTCTGTCTGTCTGTCTATTTATCTCTGCACCTACCTACCTATCATCTATTTTATCCATCCATCCATCCATCCATCCATCCATCCATCCATCCATCTCCACAAATATTTGCTAAGATGTTTACGTATTGATTTTCCAAGGTTTATAAACCGCTCCACTCCAAACTATTCTCTTTTTCCACTAGATAATAGTAATGATAACCTGTACTATCTATAACTACTATAACTATTTCTGACTTTTTCTAAGGGTAAAATATAAGATAACTTAGTCAATCTCATCTTCTCTCTTTCTCTGGCTTAGAGCTGAAGCCTGCTGCTTTTGCATTTTCAGAACCAATGTACAGTCTTTAGTTTTCCAAATTTTATAGTAAAAATCTCTAGTTTTTTATGTTTTTCAAAATTGTAATAGTAAAACACTGAAGTATACATATAGCAGTAAAATAATATATGAAAGGGCATTAGGATGAAGAAATGACCTTGCAGAAATTCTACTTTAGGAAAAAGAATACTGCAATAAAATAGAAGGCTCATGCAGCAATGCAAATGTTAATTTTTGTACAAACTTAAAAATAAATCAAATTGAACAAACGAAACTAAAGGTTGGAAATATGTGAAAATGGTAGAAAGTAACATTAAACCAAGCAGGTAAAAATATTTGGCTTTACAGTACACAAAAATCCAGGTACCACTTCTGCATTTTTCAACCTCTTATTGTCTCTTATGAAAATCTTATGGAAGTGCTGCCAGTGGTGGACTAGAAACTTCCATACTTTTCTCCTAGTTATATATGAATGAAATACATTTCATGACAGGTCGTCAACACTCTTATAGTGACTTTGGGAAACCAACAAATGTTAGAAATTTGAGTACAATTAAATAATTTCATATATTTAATACATGTGTAAGCGGTAACCAAGGGTATCAAATTCATCATCAGAAGATACAACTGTGGTTTGAAACAATGTTCTTGATATGGAACTTTTATGTTAGGGTAGAAATTTGGCCCAGTCCTCCCTGATGTGTTAATTTTTATCTAGGGGCTGGGGCTGTCTAATTTATAGAAGCATTTAATGATGTGAACCCTCTACCCAAAGGCAAAGTGGTACAGCCCAGATACACCCCATGTTGGTTACTACAAACTAGGCTGTGTTATAAGACAACTTCAGATGTTCCTATGTGTATAATTATTGCAATATTTTTGCTGTTGCTAAAAGGAGATGTTAATGTACCATCAAAAATGATATGAGGAGAAACTGCTGTGATTATAGCTATAATTTATTGAGCAATAAATATAAATGTAGAGGAAGCTTTTATTAGAGTATGAGTATTTATAAAATGCATTTTGTAATGTGTTCCTTTCCATTTCAAAATAACTCCTGATTGAAACTGGAGGGAAAAGAAAGAATTTCCAAATTACGCTCACTTTGTAAGCTAGAGACTAAAATTAGTTAATACAGTGGTTTTCTGGGATTTCATAAAGTTATGTCTCATTATTTTTCTTTAAAACTCTCCTTTGATCTTGATTCAAAAGAAGTGGGTGGGTTGTTAGTTAGCTGTGCGGCTTTTACAAATTAAAAACCTACTTAGAATCAGTTATACAATATTGGCTTGTGTTTCTTTCAAACTGGGACCAGACCACCTTTGATCCCCCCCCCTTTCCTTTCCTTTCTCTAAGGATACATTATCAATACTTGGAGAATAGAATAGAATAACAGAGTTGGAAGGGACCTTGGAGGTCTTCTAGTCCAACCCCCTGCTTAGGTAGGAAATCCTACACCATTTCAGACAAACGGAAGCTACAGGTAGATTGCAAAGAAGATTCCTTTTAAAAGTAGCAATTAATATTCAAGATGAGGTGTTTGTTGAGATCAAATAGAAATAGTAGTTCCCACAAAAGGACAATTTACCCATAATTTATTACTGCCCATACATAATAAAAAGCTCCTTCTGTGAGGGGGATGTGTGATTAAGACGTTGATATATAAATAAATAATTACATTATGTGCCATTACTTTAATGTGATGAATCTATAAATGCATTCAGATATCTCATCACTGGAATTCTTTTTTTAATGAGAAAAAGTTATATAAGAAGCAACAATCTGTAGAGATTCTCAGTCATCCAGGTTCTGGTTGTCTCAAAGGTGCTTTTTCAAGAGGCAACTGGACTTTCCTGAAGTTAAACCCAGTTGCCTTTTGAAAAAAGCACCTTCGGGATTACAAAATGCAAGGTTAACATGCATTTGGTGGTGGGACTCATCTCCAGGGTGGGGTGGGGGGATGAGTCTGCCTACCGAGATGAGGTGGACCTGTTGCTTTCATGGTGTGGAGACAGTAACTTGGTCCTCAACCCCAGTAAGACTAAGAAGCTTATAGTGGACTATATGGAAGGAACAGTTCAGACATCCAGCCCTTGCTTATTAAGGGACACTGAGTGGAGCAAGTGGCCAGTTTTAAGTTTCTAGGTGTTACACTAAAAGAGGACCTTACCTGGGGGGCTCACATTGCAGCCCTGGTTAAAAGAGCCCAGCAGAGATTATATGACCTGAGGCTTCTCAGAAAACAACTGAATGAGAAACTGCTGATGACCTTCTACCGCTGCAGCATAGAGAGTATCTTAACTTACTGCACTTCTGTATGGTTTGCCAATTGCACAGGGGCAGATAGGAAAGCACTCCAGAGGGTGAACGTCATTGTCCAGAGGATCATTGGTTGTCCTCTCCCCTCTTTGGAAGAGCTTTATAGTTTCCGCTGCCTTAAGAAAGTTCAGGACATTCTCAAAGATCCATCTGATCCCGGGAACCCCCCCTTTTTTTAAAACTATTACCATCTGGTAGACGGTACAGGATAATAAAAACAAGAACAAATAGGCTGAAAAACAGCTTCTATCCCAGGGCAGTTGCTCTTTTGAATTCTGCTGTATAGTGCAGTTTTGGTGTAGTGTTGTGGATACAAGATGGATACAATTTGCTAATGCATTCTTCCCAGCTTACTTGCCATAAACTAAATGAACAAATAACATTCTGCTAGAGAGAAGTTCCCTGAGGATGGGATCTGGCAAGAGTCCAAAAGCTTGGAAGACTAAACCTCTGAACCGACCTTGATTGGATTCTGCAACATTATCATGAGACATGTACATTTGCTTTCATTTGTAAATAAATAAGTCCTAGCCTAGTTTTAAGGGATGCAGTGGCTCAGATGCTGAACTTGTCGATCAGAAAGGTTGGCGTTTCTGCGGTTCGAATCCCTAGCACCTCATAATGGAGTGAGCTCCCCTTCCTTGTCCCAGCTTCTGCCAACCTAGCAGTTTGAGAGCATGTAAAAATACAAGTACAAAAATAGGGACCACTTTGGTGGGAAGGTAACAGTGTTCCATGTGCCTTTGGCATTTAGTCAAGCTGGCCACATGACCATGGAGACATCTTCGGACAGCACTGGTTCTTCAGCTTTCTAACGGAGTTGAGCACCGACCCCTAGAGCAGGAAACGACTAGCACGTATGTGTGAGGGGAACCTTTATCTTTAGCCTAGTTTAGGATTTCTTACAGATTTGTACTTGAAGGATAAGCCAGAACTGACCTTCTTTAGTTTGTTATTATTAGTCATGACCCCCAAGGTGCTAATTGTGGATTAGAGTACCTTAAAATCAAGGAAATTTGGAAAGACAACTAAATTCAGACAGAAGATCTGGGTTATGATCCAGAGAAAATTACATGCTTTTTAACCTAAAGTGAGTCTTACTGATTAACTCCCTGGTAAGTTTGTGTAAGATGGTGTTCATTTAAGTGAGAAGGGAATTGACAATATATTTAACTCAAAGGAATTGTATTTCTGCGGTTACAAATCTTGACAAAGATAGCTTCTTAATTCTATTTAATTTTAGTAGAAGGAAATTG
This sequence comes from Pseudonaja textilis, assembly GCF_049901715.1. Taxonomy (NCBI): domain Eukaryota; kingdom Metazoa; phylum Chordata; class Lepidosauria; order Squamata; family Elapidae; genus Pseudonaja; species Pseudonaja textilis. Next base: position 7,717,553 of record NC_142000.1, read on the forward strand.
GTACTCATTTAACCCCCTCGATGAAACTAACAGGGTAGAAAAATACTTAATTTGGCTGGATCGGTGTTAATAACTACAAAGAGCTTCAGCCACAGTTAATCATTTTAAAATCCTATTGATTTTGTTGGTTGAGATGAACCACAGCTCTTTCTCACTGAAGTAAAAGACTCTGAAATGGTAATTTTGTGTTTGTTATAGCTATCGTTTATGGCAAGAAATGCAGCAACCTTTTTTGCTTGAGAGCAACATTTGGCCTTGAGGGGTATAAAGCCCTCAATATTTTTTTTTTTTTGAAAGTTGGTGGGATGAGGACAAGGAAGGCAAGGAGGGTAGATAAACCCTAACTCTGATTTAATTTAAATGTGAATATTGTAGTGAATGCAATATTATGTTAAAATAATAAACATGGATACCACACGAATGAAGGGAAATATATATTAAAGTCCCAGAATAATATTACCAGATCCAATCTGGGTCAGTCACCAGGACTAGAGTGTCAGGGTTCCAGCAATTGCCCTAATTAAATCATGAGCCTTGAGCCAAACTTCAAAAGAATTCAAAAGATTTATTAGAAGCAACATGTCGGCATTGACCCATATGAAGCCAACTCTGCCACATGTAATTTATGGTCACCTGTGACTCTGTTTCCTCCCCTCCTCCTGGGTGTGTCATAAATCAGATTCTCCAATGAACATGGGATGGGTATCATCAATCACGTTCTCCAATGAAGGATTTTCATTGGCAGAAGATCCGGTAACCTAGGCTACAATCTTTGTAAAATAAGCATGGAATGTACTTCTGGTTTTAATTGCCATACTGCTCCTTCAGGTTCCCCTTCTGCTTATGGCAACTTGAAGACAGGCATAGCTTTACGAGTTGACACAGAGTTTTAGTTGTCCAAGCTTTCAGGCTTGTGGTGGAGCCTAAGCTCAGGGAACTTGTCACTCATCAAATCATGTGCTTTGGGCTATTCTGTATGTAGTATTTATGTACTGCCTGGTGGCATGTGGGTACTATAGTTCTTCACATAGCTAAGAGTTTCTCTCTTCACAGAACATAGAATCATAGGGCTGGAATGGATCTCAGAAATCTTTAGTCCAACCCCACATTCATGATAGAGGCCTCATACCTTCCTGGTCAAATGGTTGTCTAGTCTGTTTTTGAAAACTTCCAATAATGGAGCACCCACAACTCCAGGAGGAAAGCTATTCCATTGATTAATCATTCTCACTGTGAGAAAAAAATATATTATTATTTCTAGCTTGAATCTCTCTTTAACAAGCTTCCACTCGTTACTTCTTGTCCTGCCTTCTGGTGATTTTGAAAATAAGTTGACCTTGTCATCACTGTGACAATCTCTCAGATATTGGAAGACAGCTATCTTATCACCCCAATCCTTCTCTTTGATAGACTAGACATACCTTAACTGTTCATCATACAATTTAGCCTCCAGACACTTTATCATCTTTGTTGCTATTCTCTGTACACTTTTGAAGTTTTCAGATCTTTTTTATATCATGGTGACCATAACTTGAGGCAGTATGCCAAATATGGCATCACTAGTGCAGTATAATGTGGTTTTATCACGTCTCGTGATCTTGATCCCTCTGTGGATGTAGTCCAGGACTGAATTGGTTCTTCAGTTAAAAACCACATCACAGCAATATCAACCTAAGATAGGGTCCCACACATAGTCCTAAAAACAGAGGTATGTTCCTTTGTTTGGATCTTTCCTCTATCCCAACTATTTCTGACATACTGATATACACAGAGAGAAGTATGAAACTAGCTACTCTTATTAATTGTGCTTAATTCAACAAACTATGCTTCATTTTATTATTTACTTTAATGGATCAATGAGACTTTTATAATTATTGGACCTCCAAAAGAGAATCATCTGATTAGTCAACTAATTCCTCAGTGGGTCAGATTTAGTTCCAAATTAATCAGATTTAGTGTTGATAATTACAGTAATTCCATTCAACCAGTACAATTCCTTAGTACTGTGTCAACTCTTTTTAGACATGTCCGTCTTAGATCCTAGAGGGGTACTTGGAAGATAAGGCTTCTCTTAGTGGTCCATCATCTTGGTAATTTCCATTTTTGTACCAGTGGCCACATGGGAGGAATTCAACATGCTTAGGATCCTGTCATCACACAGAAAATAAAAAAAAGGCAGGGAGGAAACTGTGATTTGGTAGCCCTTCAGTCTTCTTTGTAGTAGCTGAGAAGGCTAAACACATAGCAACGGAATAAATAATTCAATTATTTTCTATCACATGTTGCTAGCTTGCAAAGTGAGCTGATTGGCTGGGTTGTTTGTCCTATGTGAACAAGACTGGCGACAGAAGTCACAGACATGCCTCACTGTTTTTTTAAATATCTGTGTAAGCTAAGTGGCTTACAGGGATAAAAACCCAATATAAAAAAGCAATATTTCCCCCGCCCCGCACAACCCTCTGGCAAAAACAATCAAAAGAGCCATTTGATGGATTCCATCCCACTCTGGAGTTCCCAGAACCAGGTCTTCATATATCTGCTATCTTCAGGTTGATTGTCTGTCAGATATCAGATGCCTATCTTCAGGTAGCTACTGAAGAGATGCGCAAAAACTCAATATGTAAAGACCAGAGGTGGCAGTTCTGGGTTAGCAGAAATTTTGAGTAGTTCGGAGAACCAGCAAATCCCACCTTGGACTGGCCCCGCCCCCATCTATTCTCTGCCTCCCAAGTCCCAGTTGATCGGCTGGGTCTTCTTTGGTTGCCCTGCACAGGAGAACAGAGCTGGAAAGTAGGTTAGTGGGGTGGGGAATGGGATTTTGCAGTATCCTTCCCCCCAGGAGTAGAGAGGGAATGGAGATTTTGCAGTATCCTTCCCCTGCCAAGCCCACCAAGCCACGCCCACCAAGCCACACCATGCCCAACAAGACACGCTCACAGAACTGATAGTAAAAATGTTTGAATCCCACCACTGGCAAAGATCAATTAGGTAACTTGCATGTAAAAGAAGAAATGGCTAAGGATAAATATTCACGAACATTTCTACAGCTTTCTTATGGCTAAACTCAAAACATAGTTTGCAAACTGTTATGGAAACAGATCAAAGCAAATGCCATCCTGGAAAAAATGACAACTTGGAAGAAACTAAAAAGGATGATCCATTGAAAAACCTTATTTATTTTTCTATGAATGCCATATTCTCACACATTTCAGCATTGTTGTTAAACTGAAAACTAATTCATTTATGCCGAGAAAGGGTGGGGAGAGGGAGAAGGGGGGAATTAATATCACTATGCATATTTTTATGTAATGTTAAGCCAGTGTTGGAATTTAGGGGCAGTAAAGCAATTCCAGAAATATTGTTTCTTGAGTTAATTCAGTACATCTGGGAAAGGCTAAAAATAGCTGGGAAGTGTTCCAGGTTGAATGGTTGATGTGCCAAAAAGTGATTCATTTTTATATTGGTGAGATAGCAGTCCTGGTGCCAACACACATGTCATTTTGCAAGGATAACTAAATAGACTCAAAATTTAAGTCTCTGCACCATGAAATCCTTTCTTTTTCCTGGCTTGCCTTTTTATCAGCATCTATCATAATTTTTAGTCTTGGTCATATTAACATTGCATACTAAATAACAGAGAACACTAAGAACTGAAGTATCAATCTACTGGTACATAATAGTATTCAGTTAAAACATTCCTTACATTTCTGTTAAATCAAAGGCGCACATAGTCAGCAGGATACAATTTTCTGAAATTTCTTGAGTGCCATGGCAAAATACCTTCTGGATTTGTTTAGAGTTTCATTCAGCTTTGTAGAAATTTTAGTTTAGCCCAGGGGTGGGATTCTACCAGTTCGCACCTATTTGCTAGAACTGGTTGTTAACATTCTAAGCAGTTCGGAGAACCGGTTGTTAGAAGAAATTACAGGGCTAATCCTGTAAGGAAGGCAGGAAGGAAACATTCTGGTGTTGCTTACAGAAACTGTCTCTCTGTTAACTCTTATTACATTCTTGGCAGAACTAGACTTCCTGTCTCAAGAACTTCTCTGGAGTTTTTTTTCCCCTCCTTTGCTGGTACTTTGCTTGTGTGGAGTGGACCATTCAAAGTTACAATGGCACTGAAAAAAGTGACTTATGACCATTTTTCATACTTACAACTGTTGCAGCATCCCCACAGCTACGAGAGGCCAGGCGAGGAGATACGTGCCTCGATGTGAGTGATGTTGAGTTGACCACAGCCAGCCAGTCACATGAACACCAAGCCATGTCTACCCAGTCACATGACCACCAAGCCACAGCCACAGAACTGGTTCTTAAAAAATTTGAATCCCACCCCTGGATTAGCCTCTGGTTTCTTCCTAATCAAAAAAGAAAGTGGTGAATTATTTTGTTTATTGGTGTTAGAAGCATCACAATTAAAATAAGGCATACTATAAGACATAAAATATAAAATACAAGTTTAAAATAAGTACAAGTTAAATAGATCTTGCCCAGAAACTAGTAATATTAATTGCATTCTGTCACGCTGCCATAAGAACAGTAAGTTAATAATGTATAAAGTGTTGGGTTCTTGTATTCACCTTATGTACAAGATATCAAGAAGGGTGATAGAATACAGAATATCAGAATAGGAAAAAACCTTGGACATCTTCTAATCTAATCTCCTGCTTGAGCATGAGACCCTATACCGAGGGTCTTCAAACTTGGCAAGTTTAAGACTTGTGGACTTCAACTCCCAGAATTCCTGAGCTAACATGACTGGAGGGAGAAAGTTTAGCTTTCAGTCCCCTAATCATCTTTGTTTCTCTTCTCTGCATTCTTTCTAGAGGATCAACATATATTTTTTTCATAGCATGGCAACGAAAACTGGGCTTAGTATCCTAAATGTGATTCTACAAAATGTATTATTATTTAGTAATTATTATTTTTGATTATAGCCACTTATTTATTATGTATATGCCTCCTAGTACTTTGCTACCACAGTTCCTGTTATGGAACCTTCTCTTGTCAAAATGAATGGCCTTGACTCCAGTGTGTCACCCAACAAGTCTACCACCCAAAGAGATGCATTTGAATTTGATAGTTGGGCTGATCCTATCCATTGCATTTACACCCATCTACACAAATCTATGCAGATAACTTACTAAAATTGTCCACAGTTCTGACTCTGTTAAGCCTCCGGCATGAAATCTTACAGATTTTAAATATCAGTCCTTTCAAACTACTGCTTCACTATTCCTGGGTGTTTGTTTTAATAGATCAAAACATTGACCTGATTCTATGTCAGTATAATGTGTATATGTATGTGAACGTGTGTGTGTGTGTGTGTGTGTGTATGTGTTTGTAAGAAACAAATCTTATTGTTGCCCCATTCCATTTGTGACTACTGAAGGATCCACATTAAGTATTCCTTGAGGGGGAAAATTGGATTGGAGTTATCTTTTCTAGAGTTGGGAATAGCTTTGGGGTTTTAACTATGCATTTGCAAATTTTTAGAAATGTAGCTTAACCTGTCAGGAAAATGTCCAATTATGGCCCGTGTTCTGTGAGATAATGACACTCCTCTAAAGGTACACGAATAAGTCAGTCAAAATGTAAGAGAAGAAGGAAAAAGATATAAGTACTGTATTGGAGAGAAAAATGACATTGCATTTCATGCGGAATATTTATTTCTGATCAGATCACTGTTTCTTGTGTGAAACCAATTCCTGTGCTTCAATATGTCATGCGACTCTAGAAAACTGGATTATTTTAACAAACTATGGTTCAATTAACCAAGGTAAGTATGCAATTCAAGTTAGAGTTACATGGATGTAACACATTTATGCAATCACCGTGCAATGATCTATTTACGCTTGTGTGCTAAAATTTATAAATTTAACCATTTTTTAAAATGGGACTCATGCTCCAGCTTGGCCTTTTGTTATATCTCTGTCAATTTTCTACCAATATATTCAGAAAATATTTTCAAAGGCAAGAAAGCATCACATTTCTTCCCCTAGTTTGAAACCCAGATGTCTTTAGCATTCCTCAAGATGGATGGAGCCAGGACAAAAATTAAAGTTGCTTTGGTTTAATTTAATGAAAACTACAGTGAGTTAATTCAACATCTACTGCTGTTTGAAGATTTGACCCAAGGTTGCCAACTGAGGGAGATTTGCTCAATTCCCTTTTCAAATCAAATCTTCACATTGGTTCACTCTGTTCAATGAGGTGCTATCCAATTGATTGATTGTGTTTGAAGCATTGATGGATCTCAATTCTTATAGTAGCTCAATATACATTTGTAAATTGGATCTGAGGTGATCTGAACATTCACTACATGTGTAAAGGTAAAGGTTCTCCTCGCACATATGTACTAGTCATTTCCAGCTCTAGGGGGCGGTGCTCACCTCCATTACAAAGCCAAAGAGCCAGCTCTGTCCAAAGACATCTCTGTGGTCACGTGGCTAAAGGCCCAAAGACTCATGGAACGCTGTTCCCTTCCCACCAAAGGGGTCCCTATTTTTCTACTTGCATTTTTACATGCTTTCAAACTGCTAGGTTGGCAAAACTGGGACAAGTAAAGGGAGCTCACTCCATTACGCGGCACTAGGGATTCGAACTGCCAAACTGCCAGCCTTTCTGATTGAGAAGCTCAGCATCTTAGCCACTGAGCCACCACATCCCTTATTCATTCCATCAGATCTTCTTTTTTAAAAAAATTAAGATTGAAGGCACATTTTAGAGTCCTCCAAAGATCAGTTTTGGATCCCTCCTGTAGGTCTCCCTGAATTTTACTAGGGAAAGGCTGGAGGGTATGGCCTTCAGGAAATTGTTTCCTCTGTGTGCTCAATCCCGATCTTCTGTCTATTGTATGCTCATTTACTGACTAAAAGGCACAACAGAAATCTTGGGGAGCCTGAACAGCCTGCATATCTTTGGATGTTAACACGTCACTCTTGGCCAGAAGCTCAAAGCATTAATTTCGCCCTTAGCTATTACTGGGGTGTTGTGTATTTCATTCCCATAAACTATTTTGAACATTTCTGCCACCCCCAGTTGTGGCAGAAGAAGAAAATAAAAGAGAGGGAGTACTCCATTTCTCCTTTTAATATGGAGATAAACCTTGAAATAATTGTTTGATAATGATATGCTTTTTTGGTATATGTTTGGAAATATCTCTTGATGATAATTTATCCTACAATTATTGTTCTTTAGCACCATCCTTAAAATTACGGCAAAGGATTATTATGCATCACTTCATTTAGTATTTTCTTTGTCGGCAGGCTTGCCTCTTTTTAATGCAGTTCAGAGCTGATAAAAAATGATTATATGCAAAGCCAGGCAGCCTGGAAAACTTTGATCTCCTCCCCTCGCTTTTCCTTGATTTCAGAGAATACGACTTTTGTGTGAAGTGGATTTCAATACCAGTTTTCAGAACATTGTTTTAAACAAGTTTCAGGAGTTATAAATATGCACTCACTTTGATTTCCAATTGGCCTTGCGAGAGATTTGTTTTCTTTTTGAGAGCATTCAGAGAGGAATGTTGGCACGGTAAAAATAATCTATTTCAGAGTCTTGTTCTGCATTTGCTTGTCCTTGCCAGGATGATTTTTCAGGATCTGTAAAATCCTGAGATTCCGTTCATGAGATTGCAAGGTTCTGTTACTGTAATGTGCTATTTGGAAGCTACTGTCAGGTGTAAGAATCCAAGACCCATGTCAGCCTTGGGAGCCATGTTTTACTTGGAAGCTTTGAGGCTGCCACATTTAGTGCCTGGGAATTTGGGAGAGGGGGTTTCATAGAGAGGTGGACACAACAACAACAACATTCTTTCCCATAGAGTCAAGGACATGTTGCCCTGGAGAGGACTGTCTGGAGGAAGGTCTCCAGTTGGGATGATGTTTGATTGAGGCATGTGATGGACTGGTGGGTGCAGGGATGGATCTTTGAATTTCTTTGGGGAAAGGAAAACCGGGGACTCTCAGATTCGGGTTTATTGGTTTGGAGTTTATTGGTTTGGAGTTTGTTAACTGGAATGCTGACAACCCAGGATAGAGTTCAAAAGTACAGCAAATTTACTGTACCCAAGATCTACTAATGGTCACGGCAAATTGGTGCCTTTGTGCGGGCTGGACTTAGGTTTCTTCTGGGAATGTAGGGATTCCAGACAGATGATGTATTTGATCCAGCCCTCAGGCTCTGCCTAGTAAACTCCTATAGTTGCAACTGGTTCAGAATGTGGTGGCATGGGCAGTTCTTGAGCCATCTAGGGTGGCCCATGTTACATCACTGTTCTGCAAAATTGCACTGGATGCTCCTGGGTACAATTCAAGGTGTTTCTTATCACCTCTAAATCCCTTCGTAGTATGGGTCTAGGAAATCTGATAAAGTGTCTCATCCCAATTGGATTGGCTTACTCCGATCATGCCAGTAGAAGGGGCATGCTGCCAACCCTACTGGTCAAGGAATTTTGGCCGACAGGGTCCAGGAGAAGAGTTTTTTCTGCTGTGGCTCCTGTCCTTTGGAACACTGTTCCATCCCCCACCCCCACCCCCCAAGATGAGATCCTTCTGACCTGCCATAAAGGTCTGAAACTTGGCTCTGCCAGTTGGGTTGGGGCCCTAACAGGAATGCATCACTCTGGAAGAGGCTATCAGATTAAGAGAAGATCCCCACCTTTCCTTATGTGCATCTTGGGTGTCATACACAACAAACAAACAAACAGTAATATAATGTAACCTTACATTAAAAAGCTAATAATCCTGACTGTGCTTCATATCAGGACTATCTCACAAGGCTGCCATCAAACTTATGAGTCTAGGGAGGGTCTCTTGTGAGATATGTGCTACACCCCTATTCCTTCTGTGGACTATGTTGCCTCTTATCTGACCATTGCTAGTCTGCGGCTCTTCTTCCTGTCTCCCAAAGTCATTCCCACATTACAGGTGTTGCCTTTTAGATAATTACAATGTTTAAAGGAACTTCAGTTTAATTAAGGCTTTTGCTTTGGTTCCAGCAGCCCGTGATGGCTCACTAACCTTTTTCTATGTTAATAGAGCTAATGGAAGTACATTATGTTGTCAAGCCCCATAAGTCAATCTGTGAGGATAGTTGCTCAAGGCTAGATTTTGGTGGGTTTTTTTTAAAAAAAAAATCTCACCTTGAGCCAGGTGGAGTTAATGTAGAGAGTAAATCCAAAACTGAAAGCACAATGAAAGAAAACCCCAGGTAGAAGTAAAAAGACACACAATTGGACACTGTGTTATGTGCGTGCACATATGCATATTGTGGATTTATTTTATTCACTGCATGGAATGACTTGAAATGCTTGTGTTTTCTGTTCTCTGACATTTGAGGTTCCTGGTATTCATAGGAGTGAGTTTGCAGCACATCTTGGAATGACCAAGTGATCACACAACATTGCTTTAGTTCCCCAAAACAAGTATAGGAATGGGATATTTTTTTTTTGTTCTCAATTTGACATACTTCTGTTTAGCACTATACTCAACCTCTGTCTCAGTATTTGTGCAGTGAGAAGCAAAGGCTATCCAGGATTTTGGACCTTGGGTCTGTCCAAATACAACTCAAAAATACATGGTTTCATTAGAATCCTGACCATATTTGTTCAGAAGTGAAACTTTTCTTACAAAGTATAAAGCAGATTCAACTCTAAATAATTTCATCAATTAAAGTAGCATAACAAGTCATGTCTCCATGTCAAGCTTGACTTCATGGACATTCATACTTTTCAAACATTTTATTTGCCTTCAGAAGTTGGAATAAAGCAGGGATCCATTGCCTGGAATAAAAAAAAAATACAATATAGTTTTCTTTTTAATTCTTTACAGGCTTAAGGGGTTTCCATTTGACCCAATTACAACCTCATAGATGCCAAACCAATAAACAAGCATTGGGCCATTTAAGACAGGAAATGAATATCTTAATCATCAAACATACAGTTTACCTGTCAGGCCTTCCATCACGTAAACCTCTAAATAGAAACAACCCTTGGCTCCATTTGTTGAGAAAGGAACAGTTTTATTAGAAGTCAAATGCATTGCAGTAATAGCCAGACCTGAGAATCGCACACCAAAATCCCTACGTTCATCTTTTCCCTCCCTTAGCTACCTTCCATTGCCCTCCCCTTTGTGACCAATTAGGATCAGGAAGGATGTTTTTGTAACAGTTGGTTCAAATGCAGGATGGTATGCAGCTGGTATGTCAGGTGACCTTGAAGCAGTGCCTTGAAGAGATTCAGCATTTACTTTAGCGCCCCACTCCCTTAGTTCAGAGCAGTCTATTACCAAATAGTAACAAAACACAGAAAGAGTATTGAGGTGGCAGCTGATATTACCTTTTAAGTATTCTCTAAGGGCTGGAAAAGGATGCTGGCAGTAATACACAGCTCACAAATTATGGGTTGTTGAGTCACAATACTCTCCCCTAAATCTCCCACCCTTTACAAAGTTCACTTTCAATGAAAATAATTCTAGGATGGTCTGATTAGACAGTTTTATTAGAGGAAAAAAATCCCCCCCAAATGGTTAAATTTTGATTCAAAAGATCCCCATTTAATCAATTGGATGCAATGGATAATTTTTTTCTTCAAGATACATTCCCATACAATATATAAAACAGTTCCATCTGTAATAGTCTAATGCAAAACTTAAATGTATGATATATTTATGTCATTTCTGTTAATGTATGTGTAATGGCAATTCAGAAGACCATTGTTATTTAGATGAGTTTGGTGATATTTTGATTTTTCCTTCATATTTTAAAAAAAGTCTAGACATTTAGAGCTCATTCTGAGCTAATCTGCTTGTTTTTTTAACTGAATAAAGGAGAACTTCAAAACTTTTCTCACTGTGAGGGCCTCAAACTTTAACCACAGAGAATCAAGTCCAAAACATGGTCAACAAAAAGTCCAATCAAGTCAAACTGAGGTAATTAGTTTGGCAGGACAAGAGCAAGAATTCCAGACATGAAGGCATGACAAAACTCACACTGCTGGGAAGACACCAGGAACACAGATAAGCAACAACAACACAGGATAAAGTCACATTTGCTCCCAGCAGCTGCCACGGTCAGCATTCAGTTCTTATAAACTTTCATTCCCAGGTGTGACTAATAAAGGGGGCCCTTTCCTTCCCCTCCCCCCCAAGCCATGCAATCCACATTGCTCTCTTCTCTGATCCTCCCTGCATGCCCTAGGATGAAGAGGGGATGGGCTTGGTTCTTCCTCTGATCTCCCTCTCCCTTGTTCTACCTCTTCCCTGCTCTGCCCAGCCGGACTTTGACCTTCCCCAGCCTCCTCCACAGCCAATGGAGCCACACTCCCCCTCCCTGTCAGCTGTCCGGCCTCCTTCTTGGATTCAGACTCTGACAGGGGCATGACAGGAATCTAGCACTGGGTACTATGGAAATTGGCCCTGTTGAGCTAACTCTGCTTCTTATAAACTTTCATTCCCAGGTGTGACTAATGAAGGGGGCCTTTCCTTCCCCTCCCCTAAGCCATGCAATCCACATTGCTCTCTTCTCTGATCCTCCTGCATGCTCTAGGATGAAGAGGGGTGGGCTTGGTTCTTCCTCTGATCTCCCTCTCCCTTGTTCTACCGCTTCCCTGCTCTGCCCAGCATATTATTTGGGCAATGAGATGACTTTTTTTTTTCATGGCATCTTTATGCAAACCTGTAATTGATCACAAATTATGGACTTTGGAATTTAATGGACTTTCACGAGCAGTAGATGGCCTCTCCCTTTGAATGAGATTTTGCTTCACAAAAACTTCAGCCATGTTTCCATTGGATTTTTTGACATCTTCTGAAGATGAACAAATCTATCAAATCTATTTTTCTAATCTCACTCCCTTTCTATCCACTTTATGATGAAATATATATCAATTTATGGATGTGTAACAGTTTGTTAAGTGCTTATTCAAAACTAAATTGATCGTAATTATTTCTATCTTAATGAGCCAAAATCATATCGCTGTCTTTAACACGAAGAAGATGAAAGAAGATCAGCCTGTTTTTATGCTTCTTCTGAATCCCAATTCAACCAATATAGGATTTTCAAAGACAGACTCTTAAGAGCAAAACCCTCAAGTCGTCTTCTCTGAAAGGATCAATGTATCATTCTGCATTCTCTTACATTCAATTCTGCCTCCACTTCTCCATCCTTGTACATTCAGGCTTGTGAAGATCTTTCTCTGCTATTAATAAACAAATCTGCAATTGTTAGGTGCAAGCAGCCAGAACAGCTCCGCTGATGGATCAAATAAGATTCTTTAATTCTTTGTTGATCACCAGTCTACAAGAATCTCACCAGACTGCCTGTGTATTCCCTTGGGAAAAGGGCAGATAAAGACCTAAGGCTTTGATTTGAAATGTTTCCTTTCCCTAATAGACTCTTTTAAACCACACTGTCCTCCTATATTGGGTCCTGCTCTCCTTCAGTTGGTGGTTGTACCACAATCCTGGTTAAGTTATTATTTGATCCAAGGGAATATAAGAAATAGAACTGACATTCTCAGCCAGCCTTTCTACCTGAAGACCAGCAATTACATTTCTAATAAAGGTAACTATCATATTTATCTAATGCAATTACACATGGCACTGATGTTACTTAGTGAAAGCGAAGAACGCACTGTGTTCTTCCAGATAACACTAATTCCATCGAAAGCACTCATGTTGGCACTCCTTGACAGGAATCATCAGGATCTTGAGGAATAATCACACCTCGCCTTATATGACACTGGCACTAGCATCCCGAATTATGACATGGAGGAGTCCTGAGCTTTACAGGCCGTTGTGCAATGCTTTGTGGGTTTCTTTGCAGACAGAGCGAAACTAACATGGGTTCATGAACTTTTTCTTCACTTTTCTTGCTGAAACCTGTGTGTTTTTCTCCCCCGGGTGTTTCAGTTTTTGGAAAAGCTTTCTATCAAAACCAGAAAGCTTGCTAGTGGTTTGAAGTATCTTGGAAAAGCTGACTTTTTTTAAAAACTAAAAACAAAAAACCTTGCCTGTTCTGAATAACTCGTAGATAAATGTCCATTGGGTTCAGTTTTTCCTCCAGATTCCTGGCTGTTTGTCTGAACGTAAACATATTTTAAGTGTTTCATTTTTAAAACACACACTTGTGTGTCCTTCAGTAATATTATTGCTAAATAGATTTGACATTTGCATGCCAAAACAGCTAGACACAGAGAAAGTTTTTTCCCTTGTGCTATCGCTCTGCTGAACACCTAATTCCCACAGCACTGTCTTATGTCCAAGGATATTTAGCAATATTGTAGGCCGTATTACTATTACCCTTCTCATCTTTCCTACTACCTTCTCCTGTTGGTATCTTATGATTATATTACTTCGTTGTTTGTATGTACACTGAGAGCTTATGTACTGGAGACAAATTCCTTGTGTCCAAACACACATTAGCTGCCCAGGATTAATAAATACATTTTAACATTGAATTTAAAATTAAATGTTAAAATGTATATATTTATGCATTTTAGAATTTAAAAGCAAGACATGTGGATTGAATAGGGATATGAAGTGTCCAAACGGATTTGCAGAATTTGAGTTCCAGGAGCAGATTTCCAAAATCACATCTCTGACAACATTTGAACTAATTTTTTGGACAAAGGGAAAAGAAGACTATCTTTATCAAACATTTCAATGCATTTTTAGCTTTTATTTGCTTCTTTTCGATTTGTTTTACATTTGGATTGTTTATGTTGGTGCATCTTGACCAACCTCTGCAGGATAGTATAAGATGAATTTAATACCTGCATATATTTTTTTTTTACTATTACCACCGTTATTATTTGCGCTTTCCATAAAGCCCAAGAGTAACTCACAGGTAAATTTTCCTCTTTTCCTCTTCCATCATAGACTGCTGAAATCGCATCCCACTCCTCTTTTTATCTTTTAACGCATGAATTTTCAGAGCTATACACAGGGAGGCAAGCTAATGCTTTTGAACAGATATGAATCTCACACGGCACTGCAATAACCAATTAAAACAGCCTTAGCAGGAAGCACATGCCGTTTATAGCTCTCTAAGACCAGTTAGAGGCACTGTTAAACAGAGCCATGGATGTCAGCCCCTAAGCAGATTTTAGCATGAATTTCCACTGCACACAAAAATGTCATAATGCTTTTGGCAGACTTTTGTCAGCTCATTACAGTCTACACCTGCAATCTATTGGCAATGCCATGAAGGATGTAGAAGCAGTTCTGAAGATGAAGGGGGAAATTCCCCCCCGCCCTTCATTGCTATTTTTTTTTTCTTCTAATAAGAGAATGCAAAGTCAATTCTCCCGGAAGTTGTATTCTCTTCCACATCTGAATATTGCAGCCTAACCCTTCTAGCTGGCATTTATGAACTGACCGTTAATGATGAGACATAGGTTCATCCTAAAAGTCGCTTCAGATTCTACCCTTTTTAACTGAGCCCATCCCAGTACATGCACCCTGTTCATTCAAGATTGTTTCGGGTGGGTTATTCATGGAATTTATGACGCATGGAAATGAAGGCCATGACGCTCATATTTTGCTCAGTGAATTTTGTAACTTTCAGAGGAGTGATTAAAGTCACAAGGGGTAAAAGTCCTGGATTAACGTTTAAGGGGCTAATTGCAGAGGGAAGACATTTTGAAAAAATGAGGTGCCCATAAGTGTTTATTTAAATTTTTTCCCCTCTTTAGTTTTTCTCTTTCTTTCTCTTCTTTCTCGTTCTCATTTTTTAGGCATTCTTGTAAAAATCTGAAGAATTTGCCACTTGACCCCAAACTAACTTAACATTATATAAGATGCAGGAAATTTCACAAGGGAAAAATATTCTGAAAAAAAGGGAGGGAATATTTTGTTTGGATCAATAAAGGAAACTGCAGCCAATCTTAACTCTCAGGCAATATGATATAGAGTGAAACGATGGACTAGGATCAGAGAAGTAGAGGTTGAAAAGCTACTTGAGGAATTCTTGGGTTATTTCAAGTAACATCTTTAATTCTGTTTAATGTAACAGATTTGTTCTGAGGATATCATGCTTACATTTTAGAATAGAATAGAATAGAATAGAATAGAATAGAATAGAAGAGAAGAGAAGAGAAGAGAAGAGAAGAGAAGAGAAGAGTTGGAAGGGACCTTGAAGGTCTTCTAGTCCATCCCCCTGCTGAGGCAGGAAACCCTACTTCAGACAAATGGCTGTCCGGTCTCTTCTTAGAAACCTCCAGTGATGGAGCATCCACAACTTCTGGAGGCAAGTTGATCCACTGGTTAATTGTCTTAACTGTCAGGAAATTTCTCCTTAGTTCTAAGTTGCTTCTCTTTCTTTTCAGAAAGTTCAGAAAGAAAAGGTACCCTTATTATCCCACTGAGGAGAAATAAAATGGGTAGAATCACTTGTTTTTAGGGCCCACCAGTCCTGTTCCAGGTCATCTCTACCACCTTCATGATCTGACGTGAGGAACCTACTGCTTTATGTACGTTCCCTGTGCTATCTAGAACTATTATCTGTGTTAAATTTCCTCAGCCAATGTCTACGAGTATAAAAACAAAGAATGGGCTTAAATTTCTCACAGTTTCTCATTTTCTTTTTGAAAACTTCAGTTCTTCCTGTTTTTGCACTCTTGTCCTCTGTGTATTTTGCAAAAACTTTTCATTAAGATCTGTAAAGTTTAGCCTAATTCATATTAGCATTTTTGCACACAGTCTCTTTGTTAGTAAGTCTTCCTAGGCAATTCTGCCTAAAACACAACATTTAAAAAAAAGACATCCCGTATTTTGTGTTCAAGAAATTGTGCTCTATTTTTTATGCAGACATTTTCCAAATGTACTTCTTTTTTTTCTTGATTAGCAAACTTCATTGCAAAATGCTGGATTTTAGTTGATATATGGGTTCAGAAAGGTGAAAATAGGTAAGCAGGCATTCAGTTTCAAACTAAATTACTCTCTCTCTCTCTCAATCATAATAGCTACCTTCCTGCTGTAGACCCCTAACCACCAAATACAGGGTGGATAGTACCATGCAACTCTCTTCCCTTCAGTTCTAATGCAAGAGTTTTGAACACCTGGAAAGGCTCATGGATTGATATAAAAAATAGATTAAGTGGGTGTAGATGAGTTAATTAATGGGTAGAAGGTAGTGTGAAATTGAGGATCAAGAAGCATTAGGGGTTTCAAGAAGGGGTGGCATTAATGTGACTGCAAGGAGACAGACTGGTTGATCTAAGGTTAGGAATCAATGTGAAAAAAGTATGAATAGGAAATAAGGCTTTAGTCAGCCTTTACTTCTGTTTTTAATGTCCTCTTCCAAAAGGCTGTCAAAAACCAAATCTTAGCTTGTTTCTATTCAAGGTTAATGGCATCAGAATGTATTGACTAATAACAGCAGTCAATGAAATTGTGAATTTGGGAGTTGAAAACAAGAGAATTCAAGAAATTGAACGAAGAGAAAAAAGGAACAATTTCTGGCGATGGATGGTCACTAAAGCACCTTTCTTCTTCTCCTTCTTCTTCTCCTTGTCCTCCTCCTCCTCCCCCTCTTCCTCTTCCTCTTCCTGACCAAGGTTGATACAAAGAAAAAACATAAAGCAAATTTGTTTAGGTGCAAATGAGTTCAAAATAGTTGCAGATGTCCTATTAAGTGCACTTGGTCTAGCAGTTAGAAAGCTAATCTTCCTTAGTAACCAACAATCCCAATGAGAATCTGCCTGCTTCTTCCCAAGAGGTCACTTTACTGTAATTTCTAGAATGTTTCCTTCATGATTTATCCATTCCTACATTAAAAAAATAAATCAATTGCAGTTGACCCTGTATTGAAAATCCTATTATGAATGGCTGCACACCTTCTAATGCCCATTTTCTTGCAGGAGATGCCGTTCCTTCCTTGGCTCCATAATACCTATATGAAAGTAAGTTAGGGAACATAAATATGAATTTAAGTGGTGGTGACCTGTGACACTGACTTTGTATGTGCTCCGTAGATAAGCACCATTCAAGGATGCTGACTATCTTGACAAGGTTAATAACATGCACTAAATCTCATATCAAACTCAAATGAGCATCAAAAAGGGCCTTGTTTAAAAGTCATGAAGTTGCACATTGCTTACATGCATTAAAATTAATAGGGATATTTAGACACTTGCTTTCCCTCCCTGTATCCATATTCATAACTTGACTGAATGATGGCAGGTGTGCCTTCAAACATTTTCCCCCCATTCCAGCTTCCTTGAAAGACACGGAGAACTAGGTATTGTGCTCACAATTGCGTTGAGTCTATTTTTAAATCCAATATCGCATTTTGATTTATGGTATTGATAGGTCTTCTGTTCTTCCAGAAAGATTTTTAATGTTCATCCCAGATTTTGCTTTACATATTAAAATAAACACAAGCACAGACATGCACAAAGATGTGAGAGTTCATTAAGTTTTGGACTTTCACTGTTACTCGTTAACTTCATTTGTCTTTCTTTTTCGAAGATAATTTGAATTCTGCTTATCACCTTTTCTCTTCCATCTTTCTCTCTTTCTCTCTGTTACACACACACACACACACACACACACACACACACAACCCACACATATTTATACACATGCACTTCTTTTTAATGCCCATTGGTCCTTAGTTTTGCCTCTCCAGATTATCCTTTGAGGAAGGATCTGTCTGGGTTCAGACCACATTGCTGTACCCTTGCACTGTATCTAAGGCAGAGGTCCCCAAACCTCTGGCCCATTGTCCACTACAGGGCTATGACCTATTTGGAACTGGGCTGTGCAACAGGCAGGTCAGTATGCACATGTGCACGCAACTCATCTCATGCCAGTGATGGGCCAATGCGCATGCAGATGTGCATGCAGTTCAACTTGCAGTTCAACTGAATGCACAACTGATGACGTGCATGCACATTAGCCTGCTGCTCACATGAATTGAACTGCGGAGGCATGCATGTCCACACTGGCCCACCACTCACCCAGTCCCATTCCCCTTTCCCCCTCAACCAGGCCACCAAGCCACAAAGGTTGGGACCATTGATCTAAGGGATTTGAATATTGTGTCAAAATGAATCAGTTTCAAGAAAAACCAACAGTCCTTCCTTCCTTCCTTCCTTCCTTCCTTCCTTCCTTCCTTCCTTCCTTCCTTCCTTCCTTCCTTCCTTCCTTCATCTCAGTTTGTCTTTCCATTTCCATCTTCATTGTCCTATGCTAGTATGGGAATAATATGTTTTATAAGAAAAATACCAAAGCAATTTATAATTTTCTGTGTTTCTGTAGCAAGCTCCTGAACTATTGACATATTGTAAAAATTGACGAAGAAAGGATATTACTGCATAAACATCTGAAATGGGCCATAACATTCCAGTGCTAACAGTGGACTCCTACATATTGTCTACATCAGGGGTGGGATTCAAATTTTTTAACAACCAGTTCTGTGGGCATGGCTTAGTTGGTGGCCGTGGCTTGGTGGTCATGTGACTGGGTGGACATGGCTTGGTGGTCATGTTATTGGCTGGGTGTGACCAACTCAATATCACTCACATTGAGGCACGCGTCTCCTCGCCTGGCCTCTCATGACTGTGGGGATGCTGCCACAGTCGTAAGTGTGAAAAATGGTCATAAACCACCTTTTTCAGTGCCATTGTAACTTTGAATGGTCACTCCACACAAGCAAAGTACCAGCAAAGGAGGGAAAAGACACTCCAGAGGCGTTCCTGAGACGGATGTCTAGTCCTGCCATGAATGTAATAAGGGTTAACGGAGAGACAGTTTCTGTAAGCAACACCAGAATGTTTCCTTTCTGCCTTCCTTACAGGATTAGGTCAGTAATTTCCTCTAACAAACGGTTCTCCAAACTGCTTAGAATGTTAACAACCGGTTCTAGCGAATAAGTGCGAACTGGTAGAATCCCATCCCTGGTCTACATCACAGGCTGTTTTTTAACTCTATTCACAAAACATGCTGACCTGCTTATTCAATTTACCAGTTTCTGACTTCCATGCAAATACTTCGTACATCCACGAGCTTTCATTTTGTAAATGTCTTGGGAGTTTCGTTCCTAATGGAAATGATACCCTAGTTTCTAGGTCTGAATTATATGGCAATTATTTATTTAACTGCAGAAAGTGCCGTTGATTTAAGAAAAGTACATCATTCTTCAATGTAACAATCCAGCCTGCTTTCCTTTCCTTTGTTTTTGCTTTTCTGAAAGTCAAAATAATTCTGAGCATTTTGCAGTGTAGCTGTCGAGATTGAACCACTTTGCTTCTTTCAAACCTTATCGCTATTCAACTTGCTAATGAACTGGGGGGCGGGAAGGGTGGAATGGAGGGCTGAGAATTTGTGCATGGATCCTAGAAACCATCAAGGTCACCACTGCAGGTGCTTGAGAAGAAGATGGACTGTTCCCATAATAAAAGGACATTTCTTAATTGGACAATGTGATCACCCAGAGATGGGGAGAAAGGGAAACGAGGCGATCATTTGCATGGATAAAATTAGAGCTGGTTTTGGTTCTTCAGTACCAACATGGTGCATCCTGTAAAGTTTTACTTTTGGGAATTCAAAGCTCTTGATAGTGTTGACTTGTTTTGGGTGCGCTAGTCAGACAGTTGACAATAGCAATAACATCCTTCCAGCAAATATTGTGCCAAAATATTGGAGATGGGAGAACAAACAGACACCTGCAAGTCAGTTTACCTTCTGACTCATCCTTAGACAAAATTAGATATAAATTGTCTTGCTGTGATTGGGATACAGAAATGACCTAATTAATTAATTATGCCTTTGCCTATTGTGTAAGAAGTATGATAATTTAAGGCTGGACGTTTATAATTTAAGGCTGGACGTGAGAACTCTGAGTTGATTTGTTTTGATGATCCATTTGTTTTCTTAGCTACCCACGATGTTCACAGGAACCTTTCCTGTAACAAATTTCCAAAGCATCAAATACTTGTAAACAGATTGACCTTGAAGCAAGTTTTCAGAAACCATTACAAGCAAGTCCTCAACTTACAAACTCAATTGGGAGCTGAATTTTTGTGGCTAAGCAAGGCGATTATTTCGTGCTTAATATTATAAGATCTTTTTTCACTGCAGTTGTTAAGGGAATCACGCAGGGGTGGGATGTTACTGGTTTTGCCCGGCCGTATAGAACTGGTAGCTCTGATGAGCAGCAGACACAGAACCAGTTCTGTGTCTGCTGCTGTTTGCTCCACCTGCCCGTCCAGGCTGTTACCTGTCCTTTATTTCCTGCTTTTTCAACCTCAGCTGCTTTGCGCGGCACAGCTGAGGTTGAAAAAGCAGGGAAAAGGTGCTTTTTCAAATACTGCGCACCTGAGCGCAGTGCTTATCAGCTGTCTGGGTGGCACAGCTTTAGGTTTATTACACAAGCGCGTGAAATGTAGTCACCGAACCAGTAGTAACACCAGTTGAATCCCACCCCTAGAATCACGTGGTTGTTATTGTAAGTGAGTCTGGCCTCTCCATATTGGAAGACAGCTGGGAAGATTACAAATAGCCCCGGAATGCTACACCTGTCATATATACATGCCTGTTGCTAAGAGCCTGGACATTTGTCATGTTACCATGGGGATACTATGATGGTGGCTAAGTAGGAGGACTAGTTGTAAATCACTTTTTTCAGTGTTGTTCTTTCACTAAACAGACGGTTGTAAGTCGAGGACTACCTGTACAGGCAAAAAGGGTTAAATAATTCTTTATGTCTGGAACAGACTTATTATGAATATTAAGTATTCATAATTTTGGAATTTTTATATTTTTGTAGGATTTTATGCCTGTAGTTTTATCTTTTTAAAAAATATTGTAAGCCACCCAGAGTTACCCTGTGGTAGGATGGGTGGCCAATTAATTATTTAAATTATTATTAGCAATAGCACTTACTTATGTACCACTTCACAGTGCTTTACAACCTTCTCTAAGCAGTTTAGAGTCAGCATATAATTCCCCAGCAATTTTGGTCCTCATTTTGCCGACCTTGGAAGGATGGAAGGCTGAGACAACCGGGAGCCGATGAGAATCGAACTGTCAAATGGTAGGCAGCCGGCAGTCAACAGAAGTAGCCTGCATTCTAACCATTGCACCCCCACAGCTCTTATAGATAATATTATGAATATTGAGAAGAGACTCAGGTTGGTTCCCTGGAATATAAGAGGAAAGGAAGAAAAGCATAGACTACAAGATTCTGTTATTTGAACATTCCAAGGCCTAGTCCAGTGGTGGGATTCAAAAAGTTTTACCACCAGTTTGGTAGGCGTGACTTTGTGGGCGTGCTTTGTGCACATGCACATACTTTGTGTGTGCACACGCACCAAATGCACACTTTGCGCAGGCACAGAGGCGTTTGTGTAGGCATAGAGATGTTCCAATTCACCTCCTGCAGGCCTGCACTCTCCCAGTCGCTTCAGCAGCTGCCACACAGCACTCCGCTGTGCTGCACAAAGTAGCTGCACTTCAAAAGCAGGGAATA
The DNA here is from genome assembly GCF_049901715.1 of Pseudonaja textilis. Lineage (NCBI taxonomy): Eukaryota > Metazoa > Chordata > Lepidosauria > Squamata > Elapidae > Pseudonaja > Pseudonaja textilis. The sequence continues at coordinate 7,739,027 of NC_142000.1, forward strand.
AAGGTAGGTATGGAAGCCCAGGTGGGTGGGTGGGCCCAACAGTAGACCGAGCAGCAGAGAGAACCGGTTCCATCTCTGCTACTCATTGCCACTACCGGCTCAGCGGAACCTGGCCGAACCAGTAGAATACCACCACTGGCCTAGTCTTCCTGTGGAGTTGATTTTTGGGTCTGGTATCTTGTGGGGTTAATAAATTTCTTTCTGTCCTGCTTCTTCAAAGTCCAGCTTTCTCTTCCACAGAGTATCACAGGAACAAGCATTGCCTGTATGATTCTGATCTTTGTTGATCTAGGCAGATTCTGGTGTTTGACTACCTCATCCAAGGCCTTCATTTCTATTCTGTCAAATGCTGGCACGTGGCTTATATCTTATTAGTGATTCTGAAAGGCAGCTGCTGCTCACCAGTTCAGTATCTTTACTGTTTTCTAAGGCTGGTTGCTGCATTTGTTCTCCTGAGTTTGCTCTTTTGCAGGCTAAATCTTAGTCTTCTTTCAGTGTCATCAGCCTAGCATAAAATAAATAAAAAAGAGGTTTATTTATTCAGTTCTACACTTCCATCTTTCAGAAGTTCAGTTCTGTCTCATCCTATCATTGGAATGAGTTGGAAACAGTACAGAGAAAGTGACCCTGGCAAATATTGCTTTAGATGATTAATTTATCATCCTGCTGACAAATGCATGGTTCCATGTTTTGTCCATTTTAAACAAGAAGAAGCCTAGAAGGCAAGAGAGAGAGAGCGAGAGAGACAGACAGGGAGAGAGACAGACAGAGATATATATATATATATATACATATATATATTTGGTTCTTTTTATAACTGACAAACCCAACACAGCGACATCAACAAAACGATCCCAGGAGTTAAAAATATTACCCGGGTTTATAAACCTTTTCTATTTTGAAAACATTTTCATGGATAAAAATCCTTCTTATCAGCTTTCTAAAAATTGGGTCTTCTCTCCTTTGTCCTCATAACTGCCATGTGGTGCAAAAATTGTTAATCTGGCTTTTGAATTAATTTTGGCACAGTACTTCATAGCATTATATAAGAATAATACAAAATTTGGCATCATGTGTTTACTGATGAAACTTATTATATCATTGACTTCTAAAGTTTCTCATTAGTTTATTGTTAGAACAATAATAACCTTCACTAATCCTTCCAAAACAATAACCTTCACTAATCCTTCCAAAATTTAGTTCTGAATATATTGCAAGTGCCGTTATATCAGGCGATATAAAGGCATTTGTAATATATTTCAATGCATTTTAACCACATTAAATTGTTAGATTAATTGTAATATACCTGGGAGGTAATCACATTCGCTGTATACAAATTAAGATTCATTGAATGAGTCAATATCTTGGTCCAACTCCATTTTTTTTAGTGGCCTTGCCTATTTTTGGAATGTGGATACCAAGATGGACTTCAGAAATGAGATGATGCCCCCCAAATAGTCAGCACAAATTAATGCCACTCCATAACATAAATGATCAAACAATGATCAGGGGATTCTTTTTTTCAAGTAGAGTAGATGTGAATTTAAATGATGATCTGATCTGATAACTGAATAACAGAATAGCCATACCAAGAGATCTCAACCTAATAGGCCTCACTTGATCTTTGATAAAATCTTGGATTTTTCCATAGTAAGAATGGGTCACCAATACCTCTAGGCTATATGCAGCTCCAGAAATCTGTTTGTCTACCCCCACAAAGTAATAGCTTGCACTTATTACTTCTTTCCTGCCCTCTCTACTGAGAGAATAAGTCAACATCTTCTTCTCTGTGGCAACCCCTCAAGTACTGGAAGACAGCTCTCATGCCACCCCTAGTCCTTCTCTTTGATAGGCTACACCGATCTAGCTCCCTCGTCTTATGGTTTCGCCTCGAGACCATTTATCATCTTTGTTACTCTTCTCTGCATACTTTTCAAGGTTTGCCTTGGAATAAATGGATGACTTGCTTGGAGGTGTTTGGGCTTGATCCTTTCTCCCCTGACAAATAGTTGGCGAATGTACAAGCTCCACGTGGCGGCCCTTTTGTGATGCCATACATAAAACATGCTTTGAGAATTGCAGAAGTGTCTACTAATGGAAAATATTTGGCTATCCTTCTTCTCCAAAAAACAAGGCAATGTACCATTTGCATTAATCATTGGGCAAAATTATTCAATGGGAATTTGAGGGGGTCAGCCGAGACCCTGAGTATTTTCTGCACTGGATTCTTTGGGCCTCCCAGCTTTCAAGTACACTACTGTAACAAGTTCAAGCAATTATATACTGTAGTAATTCAACATGGCATTATTTAATTTTCTACATTTAGCACCCAATGCAATGTGACAAGAAGTAAATTACTCAGCCCTAAGCACATTGCTTTAGTGTTATTCACTGCTTCAGATAAGTTTGTTTTATAGTTGTCAGTCTTGATTTTCTTCTATACTTGCAGTCTTTATTAAATGATAAAGCAACACGTTTATCTTTACTAATCATTCCTGGCCAGGCTCTTAAGAAAAAAATCTCGTTGATTAATGGATTTTTTTTTTTAAAGATAATTTAATTTCTTTTGGTTTTCATGATCTGCTTTGTCTGTTAGTGCTGTTCTATACTATTAAAACCAAGCTGAAGGAAAAAGAAACAGAAAAATAAAGTAAGGCCAATAAATTTTACCTCTTGAGTTGCTTAGAAACTAAAGCTCATTTCATTCGGTTTTCCATTAAGTGAAAATGTAGCCACTTTATAGATTTCAACAGAATTAAACTTAAACCTACAGAGTTGGGTTTATTAATTTCTGTCATGGCTCAATGGGGAAATAAGAGAGGACATTCATTAAGCATACACAATTATCAGAGACAAAAATGAAGTGCAGTGCTATTAAGTATAATAAAAATGTTGAACACCAAGGAAATTTTCATTAAATAGAATCTATTCTGTATATGACTCCACTTAATCCTTCTGTCCCTTTCCCCGCCACCCCTTTGTGTGCTCCATCCTGTTAATTTATATATATAAAGTTATATATATATTTCTTAGCTTAATTATGATTAACTATTTGCAATGAAATATGCTCTTATTTAGTGAAACAAGCTTTTTTCAGGCCTTTAGCTCCTTATCTCAGTGCTGAAATAGTTTTGGAGACAACTTGGGTACTAAAGATGGTAAGATTATTATGGGAATTTCTGAATACAAAGAAGACAATGCATTGGGAAGAAAATGCCTTATAATCCATGGCAATGTTCACGGTCTTTCTTCGGGGCAAACTGATATAGTATTAGTATTTGCAGACAATTATTTTCTCCATCAGATGTTGGATATTCTCTGCAGACATGGCCCATTAATTAATTCCAACTGGGTTTTTAACATGAAAGTTCTCATTTGCATGTGGGATGGCAATAAGGCAAAGTGGTTCATTTTGGTGGACCGTATTAATACTGCAAGTTGGAATTCCATAGTTTTGATTTCAGGACTGTTTTCAACAGGACCAAAAATCAAGATTTACCTTGTCCAGGAGTGCTTGGAGAAAGAGGGGTAAATAATGTCGAGATTACATAGGATTACAGCGTTCTTCTCCCCCAACCTCCCATCCTCACATAGTTGTGTACAAGAATTTATCCCTGTTCTTACTCTTCCTTAACGACTCCTCTACCTGATCAGTTTTATTTATTTATTTATTTATTATCAATTGTTTACAAGATAATAGGTATAAGTAAAAACATAGTTATGAATACATGGCTACATATAAGAAAAAGAAAGAAGAAAAGAAACAATAGGACAGGGGTGGTAGGCACGTTGGTGCGCCTTTGCACGCCCACTTCAGACCTCTTAGGAAAGGGGTGAGTCAATAGTAGACAGCCTAAAGTTAAAGTTTTGGGGGTTTGGGGAAGAAACCACAGAGTCAGGTAGAGTATTGCAGACATTGACCGCTCTGTGGCTGAAGTCGTATTTCCTGCAATCAAGTTTGGTGCAATTGACCAACTGTATCTATAGTTTGCTCTTATGTTGTTATGGTTGAAGCTGAAGTATTCATTGACAGGTAGGACATTGCAATGTATGAGTTTATATACTATACTTAGATCGGACCGAAGGCAGCATAGTTCTAGGTTTTCTAGGTCTAGAATTTCGAGTCTGGTGGCATAAGGTATTCTGCAATGAGTAGAGGAGTGGAGAACTCTTCTTGTGAAATATTTCCAGACCTCCTCAACTGTGTTAATATCAGATACGTAATATGAGTTCCAGACTGATGAGTGTATTCGAGTATTGGTCTAGAAAATGTTTTGTATGCTCTAGTTATTAGTGTAATATTACCAAAGAAAAAGCTACATTGAATCAGTTGAATCAGAATAGAGCTGGAAGAGACCTTGGAGGTCTTCTAGTCCACGCCCCCCCTGCTCAAGCAGGAGATGCTATATCGGGGTGGGATTCTACAGGTTCGCACCTATTCGCTAGAACCGGTTGTTAACATTCTAAGCAGTTCAGAGAACCGGTTGTTAGAAGAAATTATTGGCCTAATCCTATAAGGAAAGCAGGAAGGAAACATTTTGGTGTTGCTTACAGAAACTGCCTCTCCGTTAACCCTTATTACATTCTTGGCAGGATTAGACTTCCTGTCTCTGGAACTACTCTGGAGTGTTTTTTCCTCCTTTGCTGGTACTTTTCTTACGTGGGGTGACCATTCAAAGTTATAATGGCACTGAAAAAAGTGACTTATGACCCTTTTTCACACTTACGACAGTTGTAGCATCCCGACAGTCATGAGAGGCCGGGTGAGGAGATGCATGTCTCAATGTGAGTGATGTTGAGTTGGCCGCACCCACCCAGTCTCATGCCCACCAAGCCATGCCCACCATAAGCCATGCCCACAGAACCGGTTGTTAAAAAATTTGAATCCGACCCCTGTCCTATACCATTTCAAACAAGTGAGATCCAGTCCCTCCTTAAAAACCTGCAATGATGAAGCACCTACAATGTCTGAAGGCAACCTGTTCCGTTGGTTAATTGTCCTCAAAGTTAGGAATTTTCTCCTCAATTCCAGGTTGCTTCTTTCCTTGATTAGTTTCTGTCCATTGTTTCTTGTCCTGCCCTCTGGTGCTTTGGAAAATAAATTGTCCCCCTCTTCTTTGTGGCAGCTTCTCAAATACTGGAATACTGCTACCATGTCTCCCCTAATCTTTCTTTTCTCTAGACTACCAAACTCAAATCCCCCAACTGTTCTTCATATCTCTAGACCTTGAATCATCTTAGTTGTTTTTCTCTGCACTTTTTTTCAGTCTCAACATATTTTTTATAACGTGGTGACCAAAACTGGATGCAGTATTCCAGGTGTGGTCTTACCAAAACTGGTACTAATACTTCACGTTATTTTGATGGCATGAAGTATTAGATCAGACCTATTTCGATTTCTGTTTTTCTTTCAGTACAAATTCTCTACCACAAAGATGTCTCTTATGAAACCCATTTCAATCCTTGACCTTGTAACATTTTTTCTGTCCCAATCAGAAATTAAAAAAAACCCTTCTACAGTAGATGCAAGTCATCCATAAATTTAAATGTTCTTACAGAGTTTTCTTTTTTAGACCAGGAACCTCAGACAATTAGTGAATCAATCATTAAGATATCCCCAAGAAATTTGGGTTTTGTATGCTTTTCTGCTTCAACTGTCAAAGAACATTATATAAAATAATAGGTTTAAAATCAAACAATTTATCTTAAGGTTTGCAATATAGTTGAAAGTCAGAATTAAATGAGAACCAGAGAAGATAAGGAATAAACTGAAACTACCCAACAAACTTGCAGGAAAAAATGATAGTTTTATAAAAGCTATTTTAAAGAAGAAAGCAAAAGAATCATTAACATTGGACCAAATTGTGTGTTCCAATTTCCACAATATCTTTCATTGCAAAAATTAGCTTCTGTATCTTATTGACTTGAACATATTTAATGATGTCTGAGATTATTCCATAAATGTCAAGTGGCCAAGGGTTCTGATATTTTCCACCATTATGTATATATTTCCATCCCAAACTGCTGGGTCTGAAAAAGTCCAGTTAGAACAATTCCTGGTATCTTTACAGGTAGTGCTTGATTTATGATCACAACTGAGACCAGACTTTCTGTTGCTAAGTAAGATGGTTTTGAAGTGAGCCACACCTGCTTTTATGACCTCTTCGCCATGATTGTTAAGAGAATTATTGCACTTATTAAGTGAATTGCAAGATAATTAAACATATCAGGGGAACAAAACAGGTCTTTCTTTCTTTCTTTCTTTCTTTCTTTCTTTCTTTCTCCTGTCATCTTTCTTTCTTTCTTTCTTTCTGCCTATCTGTCTGTCTGTCTGTCTGTCTGCCTATCTATCTATCTATCTATCTATCTACATATCCAATGTACCTTCCTCCTCCTATTCTTCCCACAACAGCCCTGTGAGTTGAGTTGAGCAGGACACAATATCCCCCACCCAATTTTCATGCCTCAGGTGGGACTAGAACTCAGTGTCTTCTGGTGATTGGTCCAAGGTCATCCATTCATGCCCAAGGCAGGATTAGAACTCACCATCTTTTGCTTTCCAGGCCACTGCCTGCCTTAACCAAACTAGGCCAAACTAGGTCTCATATAAGACACGAACTTATTCATACTGATTTTCAGAAGTGCCATTTGCCCAGAATGAAATTCAGCTAATCGGGTAGTCAAATAACTTTTCACAATGCAATAACTCAAAAAGTCCAATAGTAAATACAAAATAAAGAAATGTGTTTTGAGTCACCCTCTTTTTTCCAAAACTGAATCTCAGGAAGGCAATGTAAAACTCTGATTTAGCTTCTCTTTAGAGCTTGACAAGTCTTGCAGTCTTTAATTTCACCCCCCCTCCTGCCCGCCCCGCAAAGGGGGGGAGAAAGAATGACTGCCTTTCAAATGAACCAGGATGAGGAGGGAGGGGCTGAAGAACTCCATTTCATCTGCAAATCATCAAAGCCCAACCTATCACATTATGATTGTTGAACTCAAAAAACATAAACAGTTTATGTCAAAGATTAAGAGACAGTGCCGGTTTTACTTTTGACATATCTTGTCTCCAAATCTTCCCTTTGGATTTATGAGAGTGCTATCATGTCAAAGCAACCTCATTTATATGATAACACGTCAGTCGTATTTTATGAGGGCTGCACTTTTGGTGCTGGAATGTTGCTTTTTAAGTCCAAAATTACAGAACCTGGAGAGGGAGGCATAATTAAAGTACATGTTAGCAATGATAGCATGTGTTTGGCCTCTGGTGATCTACATTAATCATCACCAGAGAGGGTGCGATAAAATCATAATAGCCTCTTTAAAAGTTATAATCTGACTTGAAATTCTATACATTGCAATCTCATGTTGACATATTAAGAAACCTCCGAGCACCTTCATTGGCTTAAATTTACAACCAGTCTGGGTTTCCAACCTTGGAATTGGCCCAAACTGCGAGTGTGAAGTGAAAAGAAAAGAAAAATGAAACTGGTAAGGACAGCCCAGGAATAGACATTACAGAGCATTTGACCACTGAAGGGAGCCCATGATCAATTCTTGTAGCTTTCTGGCCCTCTTGTTCCTCCAAGGAGGCCTTGCCTTAGCAGCTGGCACTACAGGGCAGCTGCTAGGAGTTTCACACAGTAACCTGGGTTTGCCAAACATCATTTATCATTCTGAGAAATATTCCCATTTTTGCAGTGATGAGAGCAGCAGCTTCTGGTTATCCTGAAAGTACTCAGTTAGAATTGGGCGGCTCTAATAAATGTAAAGAAGTAAAAAAAAAAAAGATATCACTGCTCCTGTCACTGCTCCTTAAAGTTACCAGGTTCCATCTGTGTGACAGCCCCTCAACCAAGAATTTGTTGGTCAAGACCTTCTCTTCTTAGTGCACAAGTTGCCATGTCCCCTTCTGTGCCAGTCACGCTTTATCAAGGAGGAGTTCAACTAAGGTACAAGAAAAAATTTAAACATGTGTTTTATAAGGCATTTTGATTGATTCATCCATTCTGATTGGACTGATGTTTCAGATCAAATTGCGTTGATCTGACAGTTTCAGTAAGAGTTAATGTGGTGTACTAGTTAAGGAGCTGGGCTTGCATTGGGAACTTCCAGGTTCAAGGCCACCATCAGTCACAGAAGTTCCCTAGATAACTATAGGGCAGTTATTCTTAGATGAACCTATCTCGTAGGTCAGTTGTACTTTTCTCCAGAATGACCTCAGCTCCAAAATCTTCAGTAAGATTTACTATCCTGGCAGACTAGAGGTAGAAGAACAGATGGGGAGATACAAACTATGTGAGCTATGCCCAAAAAAGTTGACTACAGTGTGCAAATCAAGTTGATGAGAGTTAAGACATTCATTCTAGATGATAAGAAACAACAGTTGAACATATATGCACCATTATTGACAGAGACACATTTTGATAAAAAAACATAATTACTGAACTGATAGATATACAGATAAGAAAGCTTTCAAAAGGACTGCTAACTGGAGTAATTCTATAAAAGCCAATATATAGTCATAGAAGAAGAATAACAGTGAGTACTCATCCCATTCCATCTTGCTTTGCCTTGCAAAAGTAGTTAGCTGTTGAAAACAGGGTAGAATCCAGGTTTAGTCATGTTTTGCATAGAACTAATCAAATCAATATGATTTAAGCTGGTCACCATTTTCTTACCCCAATAATTTCAGTGAGTCAGCTCTAACTGTAACTAAATCAGGATTCACTCCAAATATTTTAAGAATATAGTTTTTTTAATATTCTGATGGCCTCCTAAGCTTGTTATGACATCTTAATAATTAAATCTGTGTTAGGCTGACAAGCACTAATGAGAGTGCGGAAAAGGGAATATGATGTACAGAGATGGCTGGGAAGTTTGTTCAGTTTATTTTTTAAAAATCAGAACAAATAAAGAATTTAGAAATTTCTTCATAATAAAGAAGGGAAGAACTTGAGATTTTAAAATTTTCAATGGCCATCCAGGCATAAAGTTGCATATTTCATCCCCCTGCATACATCATAATGTTGCTAACTCAGATTAAGATTGCATTTTTCTTCTTTTTAGTAGCAGTCTGCTTGCCTTTAATTTCCACATTTTAGTAATTTCTAATAATATCTCCATCTTCTCCAACCTTTAAATTGCATGTTTGTTTTCATTCTATAAAATATAATAAGAACTATTGTTAACATGTATTTATTCAGATAGGGATTGGTCAATACACACACACACACATTTGTGTGTGTGTCTGTGTCTTTGGGTGAACATAAAGAATTTGAGCAAAATGTGGAGGAAACAAAATCGAGAGATTTGTTCATCACACACCAGTCAATGAAGTAAACAAAGAGAGATTTCCATTATGAAGAATGAGATGAAATATGACATATATCTGATGCCAATCAAGATCACACAATTTACAAATAAATCCAGCTGTTGTGTCATGTGAAGTTTCCTTTATAGAGCAAAACTCGGGAAACGAATGTTAACCAACAGGAACTTTGAGACAAGTAGCAATTTTCTTTTTTTTTACAATGCAAAATGTCGTTCCCTATCAGTAAAATGCTATCTATAATTCAGAAAATAGCAACTCAGAGACCAGAGAGAAAAAGTGAGCTGAAAACTTAAATTTCATTTTGGCTTGACCTTTGTTGTTATTTTTTCTGTGTAATTGTGATCAATTTCTTTGAAAGTTAGTCAGTTTTCTTGCTATTCCCCATCTCTGCATGTAAAAGGGGAGGGGTCTACATTGATTAAAATATTATTCAGTGCACCTTTAATTCTTAATATTTTTTTATATTGGCCAGCAGATGCTTCAAATAGGTCTTCCCAGCTGCTTCAAAAACATATTTGGTAAAACAACAGTACTGTAAGACTAGATCAACACCATCCTTAAGTCAGAAAATAAGCAAATAAGAAACCAAAAGAATAAGGAAAAGGTCCAGCCAACAGCTCTGAATATTTTCACTACATATTGAAGAATAGAATATACATAACTTCATTTCAAATTCTGGATTTTCTTTTCCTCTTGATTTTCCTTTACAATTTCTTTCCAAGAAAAATAGACACTTCCCCCCCCTACTTAGTTCATGCAAGCAGATACAGAGCTTTCAGGAAGACAGAGAGTTGTATAACAGGGTGGGAAGTGGTACTAGAAAATACAGTCTGGTTCAAAATAAAGTAAGCTAAATAAATATCTTCAAGAGCTGTCCAAAAATAAACCCAATACCCTGAAAATAAGATGGAAAAACAGAAGAAAATTTCACAGAGATTGTTATTATTACGGTTGTTCATGCAGTCAGGCAGATGTTTAAACTGGATTTGGCATTTTGATCCACCTCTTGAGTCCTTCCCAAGGACCTCGGATAGACAGATGTTGTTGTCTGATGGTGTTAAAGGTATTGTTGCAAGATGTACAGTAAGCTGTTCTAAGTAAAGCTGCCTTTTGCAATTGACTGGTAGGGATTATTATTATTATTTTGAGAACTTGAAAGGCAGACTTCACCATGCCATTACTTTGTGCATAGTAAAAATTGTTAATTCAGCAAGGTATGGGCTATCTCAATCGCTTCATAAGCATGGATGACATCAGCTGCCTCTGGAACAATTGGATTTCATTCCCATTTGCGATTTAGCTCTGTTCCTTTTGTTTTCATCTACAGCTACGGCAAATCCATCCTGACTTAACCATCAACAACACTCTAAGTGTGAAATGTTCAGATGCTGTTCTCTAACACAGACCCTTAATTATAGTTTGGATCATTTTATTATCCTGCCAACACATAGCTGTCAAGAGCAGCTTACTTCTAATTAAATCCACCAACTTTGCCCACTATCCAAACATATCTTGTATTTTCCTATATAAAACGATAATGATTTTATGCTTCTTCAATTACAAAATGTTGGATTCAACAATAAAACAAGTCAGAAAGTTGTTGAATATGTATTTAAGTCACAACTTGGACAATGGGAAGATATTTCTAAGATGTGGGGGTGGGGGAACGACACACACCATATTTTGCTTTAAAAACAAAACTGGCAGCCAAACTGTTTTCCTACTGGAACCCAAAGATAATTAAAACTCAACATGTTAGATACAGGGGTCTTAAGCTGTTCAAGCCATGATTGTTCAGATTTCACATTCTTTATAACCAGCATTTTTCAAGTATGAACTATTTCTTCTGGCAAATGCTTTTTTCCCCTTTTTTGACAATCACAGCCTGCACTTTCATTTGATAATGGAAGAGAAAACATAATTATTGCTAAAGTCTTGAAAGATATGTGTGGCTTGACCCTGCCTGTGCTATGGTCCCTCTTAAGTTATCCTACCTAGAGTTAAAAGAAAAATCTTCTCCGAGTGAACTTGATTTCTGATGTCTACCAAGAGAACTATCTGCATAGCTTTCTTGGCAGCAGTGTGACAAAAACTTGTCTCCTTCCACTCTTGCTCCTCTCTGTTATTTTCTCTCTCTCTTAACTTTCCAGTCTAGTTTATAGCCTTGGGATTTCCTACTGGTGATTTATTCAATGAACCAAGTCCAATATTCCTCAGCTGGATGAGATCTGAAAGTTGATCTCATTTGAATTGAGATAATCTCCTGATGAATATCTAAACAAATCCATATAGTTCTCTTGGCAACATGTGAATGCTTTTTTTTTAAAAAAAAATCCAGTTTAGTTGAAGGAGAAGACATGTTCTTCAATGCACCTGCACATCCAGATGGAGAATATTATCAAATATTTCCTACTATATGTCTATGACATATTAGTCCCAGCTTTCTATGCCCTGAACTTATAACACAGCCTTGGAAAAGAAAGTATGGATGATACAACCCAGTAGAAAAATGGACATAAGGAAACAGGAAAAAACATGCAATGAATTATGAACTGAAAAAAATGAGGTCTAGAAGCTAAGCTGTTATTGGAAACAGTCCTTGCTTTCATTTCCTAAATGTCCTTTTTTTTTGAGGGGGGAGGATATTCAATGGAAATAGTTTCTGAATTTGTGGGTGGACAAGTATTCTTTCATCTTAAAAAACCTATGTAACAAATTGCTGCAATTTTGTCCAGCTTACTAAATTTTTTTGCACTATTAATTATAGTGCTACATAGCAGCCAGATATTTATAGAGCCAGGTTGGTTTAGTGATTAAGTCATGAGGGTAGAAAGAAAGAAGTTCTAGTCCTGCCTTAGCCATGCAAGACAGCCAAATCACTTTTGGCGAATCACAGGATAGTGAGTTCTAGTCCCACTTTAGTCATGAAAGCTGACTGGATGATTAGTCCAGTATCCAGGAGATAGTGAGTTCTAGTCCCACCTTAGACTTAAAAGTCAGTTGGGTGACCTTGGGCCAGTTCTTCTCTCTCAGCCACTTCACAGGATTGTTGTTATGGGGAAAATAGGAAGAAGAAAGTGCATTGGATATGTTCACCACCAAGAGTTATTTTCTAGAAATAATATAAATGAATAAATAAATAAAGTGAAGCTGGCTTAAGAGTGAACATTCTTTGTAGAGTAATCAAACTTCTTGTTTTCTTGTGATCTATAAATGAACAAACACAAATTTTCTTAAAGCTTTCAGTGCTGTAATTAAATTGCTCCAACCAAAGCTGAGACTTAAAAAAAAACTTTCAGAAAGTTTAATATCAAGAGTTAAAAACTCAAAATCATACTCATGTCCTTGGCAGCTTTGCAAGAAAAAAAATCTGCACAAACAGTGATTGAAAATAAGTAAAGCATTCATAACCTGAATCAAATACAACAGTAAGTTGCCAAGATGCTGTGATCCTTTATGACTGGGATAACACTGTGAATCTTCAATGAGATGGATGAAAATGTCCAGGTGACAGAATGACACAGTCAGCAAAAGATGACAATAGATCGTCCAGCATTCCTTATCACTACAGAAAAAGCTAATTTGGTCTGACTGTGATGACCATAGCATAAGACCAAAGTGACACTGCACCAGAGTATGATGACAAGGCCAGAAAAGGTTTGGCATTTGTTATTAACATTCAAAGGACACCGATTTAGACAATGTAAGGCAGATTACATAAATCTGATTGTCATTTCTGGAATGAGCAATCTCATGTCTGCTCAATGAACAGAGCATGCAATCTTATTTTTTTGTAGGGGATTCTTTCCAAACATTTTAGCTGTCATGGGCAATGGCTGGAAAAATTCAGAATTATTTGTTATTAATCCAATGTGTGTTTTCCTGCAGTCCTAAATAGTGGCTGACAGAAAGAAAACAGATAATGTTAAATAACAAAAGACATACTGAGCACAGTCCAAGAAAAATTTCTGGTGTCCACACGCAAATAGCCTCTTCCAATACTTTGTCTTCACCTGTTACTGGAAGACAGATAAAATTGGAGCCAGTTGTGTGTCATCCCAACATGGTGAAAAACAAGTTCAACAGCTCATTTATATTTAACTCAGAATCCATTGGTTTTAGTAGCCCTCTTTATGTATGATTACATACAGACTGCCCAGCAATCTCTACATCAAAGAGAGGCAAGCAGAGAACTCCTTTCATACACTCCAAGTTCTCTACCACTCACCTTTGTTTTTATATGTATGCATGCATGTGTGTGTGTGTGTGTGTGTGTGTGTGTGTGTGTGTGTGTGTGTATGCGGGTATTTATATGTATGGTATTCAGTACCCACCTAGATGAACACAAAAATGCAGTAAAAAAGCTGGAACACACTTCCTCACTAGTTCAACACATGAAAGCCACAGGTCATAGCATCGAGTTCAATGGCACCAAAACCCTAGCCACTATAGAAAACCCCAGCCACAGAATCATCAGAGAAGCCATAGAGATTGAAAAAACACCTGAAAGCATGAATAGAAGAGATGACTCCACCAGACTGTCAATTATTTGGAAGCCTGCACTCTCAAACAAAAAAATCTCCACACCACAGGCCAGCCAAACACCTGGGCACAAACAGACTCCCCCTGATACCTCCAGCTCAAACACACCCCAACCAGCACCCAGATGAAACCTAGCTTCCTAATAAATGATAGCCGTCCGTTTACTCAGAGCCAAGCCGCACTAAAAGCCTCCAATACAGGAAACACAATGTTGCCAGCCAATCAAGACAAAAAAGGCTACAAAACAGACAGAAGATATTAGAAACACCAATCAAGCAGAACACAGCAAACTCCAACACCAATAAACACAGACCAAGACTCCCAACCAATCAGGATGAAGAAAAAAAACATTCTGGCACAGCAGTAGGCTAGCACCAAATTTAAAACAGAAACGGCTGTGAAAGTCTGACTCACAGACGAACACTATACAGAAGCCTGATGATGGCAGATGAGATTCTGCCGAAACATTGCTACAACTTTAAAAGCACAACTATACTGATGTGGGGAAATACTCGAACAAAGTTGAATACCATACATATAAATACCCACTAAAATTTAAGAAAACACACACACACACACACACACACACACACATATTACACACACACACCCACACACCCACACACCCAAGGAAGGCAATGCAGGAAATGATGGAATGTGTAATAACAACATCATTATACAAATGTCACAGGTTATGCAATTGGGTCAAATGTTGAGATGCAAATCCATAAGGGTGGCTGTTGCCCAAGGATATCACCAGGCATAGGTAGTTGTTTTGGCTTCCGCTGTGAGTTGCTGTAGAAACCAATGAGATACTGGCTGATGCAAAATATTATCTTTATTTCCATTCTTGTCTGGGATCCTGGGAAGGAAGGAAGGAAGGGAGGGAGGGAGGGAGGGAGGGAGGGAGGGAGGAAGGAAGGAAGGAAGGAAGGGCGGGCAAGTCAATGATTGGTTTGAAAGAACACCACCAGTCAATGCAGGACATCCAGGGTGATATTTTTTTTTTTAAAAAAGCAGAGGGTATCATCTCAGGTTTATCTTGTGGTGCAAGGCTGCCTTGTGGCTATTGCCCTACTGATTTTGTAATGTAATTCTCCACTTTAAAAATAGAATTTGCACAAACATACATGCACTTGTGAAAGCAATAGACAGAAAAGAACTGTATCAGGAAAAACATTTTGTAAATTTGATGAATAGGGAATATTATGCCATTTTTTTAAAAAAAAAGGTCTAGATTGATTAAAAATGGAGTGTGTTTTGTTTATGATTTGAAAAATAGAGGAATAAAATAATCCATTGTTAGAAAATGGGAAACTTTCCCCCATCTTTTATCATAAGGAATTACTTTCAAATTCATAGGGATGAAATCAAAGCAACAACATAAAGATTATTTCAATCCACCAGAGACCTTTTGTTACTGTAATTGGGATTTTTCTCTTGAGATCTCTTCAGTCTTTTGTTCAAAAATTTGCTATCTGCATTACATGTGACTGTTGTTACAGAGAAATATTGTCATCCCCTCTAATAGAACAGCATAAAACTAATTGTACAAAAGGATATCTCAGTACTTTCACAATTAATATAAGACTATCACCCATCATGACATGGAAATAATGCCCCATTACAGTTCATTATGGCAATCAACATTGAAAAAAAACAATGACAAATCATAGAATCAAAGACAGGGCTCATTCCAAACCTATAGATTTAATGTCTGAGCTAATAATGATGACTTTGATAGCATCATTGGAATATACTATGTATTTAAACTGTGAAAGATACAATAAATGAATAGATTATGTGCAGTAAGTAGATAGTTCTATTGATTCCAAATAATACATTGGGGTCAACAGCCTTTCAGGCACAACTTCACAAAGGAATAAAAACTCATTTCTTTTAATTAACCATTTTAAATGACCTAAATGCAAGATCACCAATCTCACCCAGACATCACCAGAGTTTTCCTGCTTCTGCCTGAATTCTTGCAAGGTTTAACAATATCTGGGGCATTTATTTTAACTCTTTAAAAATGTTTTCTTTAATATTGAGGTCCAGTTCTGGTCACCATGATCCCCAAAAATGTTGAGATACCTTGGAAAGCGTGCAGAGAAGAGCAACAAAAACGATACAGGTCTGGAGGCTAAATCACACGGTTGAGGGACCTTGGTGGATCTAGCCTGTCAAAGAGAAAAAGGATTAGGGAGGACATGAAAGTTGTCTTCCGGTTGTTGAGAGGCTATCAAAAAGAAGAGTGGATTGGCTAAATCTCTAGGGCAGCAGAGGGCAGGACAAGAAGCAACGGGTGGGAGATTTAACTTCGAAATAAGGAGAAGTTTTCTTACAGTGAAAGCAGTTATTCGATTCATTTTCAGGTTGTGGGTGCTCCACCACTGGAGGTTTTCACACCTAGGCTGGAGAATCATTTGACTGGGATGGTATAAGGGTCCTACCTTGAGCAAGGAATTGGACAAGGAGATCTCTGGAGTCCCTTCCACCCCAATGATTCTATGAATAACCTTGAGCAAAGAACCACAACCAAGGCAATGGTCAGATAACAGAAATTTTGAGTTTGGAACAGAAATATAATTTAAGAAAGTCTTGGATATGCCCCTCCCTAGTTCTTATTAAGATAAAGAGAAGGAGCGGGGACAAGCATTTAAACTTGCAAGATTCTCTTTGTATAGCCATACAACCATAGCATTAGCATTCATAACTCTAGCATCCTAGTCTGGTCTCTTTTTAAGGGATGGAAGTTTGTAAGGTTGGAGGTTTGCATAAAATATAGATTCAGTGTTGAGGCTAACCACAGAAGAATATTCCACCTTGCTCTTACTGGACAAATGCTGGGGAGAAAAGGTAATATAAACAAAACAACAGAGGAAGCCTTCTAGTTCAATCCCCTGCCCAAACAGAAGACCCTATGCCATTTTAGACAAATGGTTGCCAATGTCTTCTTAAAAACCTCCAGTGTTGGAGCATCCACAACTTCTGGAGGCAAACCGTTGCACTGATTAATTGTTCTACCTGTCAGGAATTTTTTTTTCTTTGTTCTAGGTTAGTTCTCTCCTTGATTATATTCCATCCATTGCTTTTTGAAGTACTTCTTTTCCTATTCCAATTGACATGGAGATGGTGATAGAAAGTAGGGTGGGGGAGAGCGTGAGAGAGATTTGAGTGTCTCCCATTTTCACAGAAGCTCAAAGAACCCACAGGCTTCCCATCATCAAAACATCAATTGATCAAACCCATCTCCTTTCCTTGAATGTTTTCTAGCTATTACTTCAGTTACATATGCATTCATAGGGTATTATTCTCTCATTTCCTTGTACAGATTGCTGTTCCTTTTTTTAAATGCGCGTCTCTTTGGGGATGTGCACAGCTTCTGAGAGGGAAGGATTTTTAATTGGGAAAACAACAGAATTGAAACATTTGCAACAGCTAGTATAATAGAGCCCAGGGATGCTCCTGGGTCTACACAAAGAGCCAGTTTCTGAATTGGTCAAATGTGGCCCAAGACACCATTGAACAGATTCCCTCCCTCTCTGGTGCCTTTGCTTTCCTGGAGAAAATGTCCCAGGCACTCTAATTGGCTATGCTAATTGCTTAATAAACCTGCACTTTATTTTAAAGGCATGCTTCCCCCCACCCCCAATTAGCAGTAGTCTTAAAAACAGAAACAAAAAACAAAATGAGGCAAGATTCACGATGAAAAATTTTGCTTCAGGGATTTAGCAAGACAATCCTTACCACTCAGAAATTCTTGAGGTGGGTGGGGATTGCTGCGCACCCCTTGTATGTTCTAGGCAAGGGTGGTCTATCTATCTCCCTGAGATAGATAGCTATGCATGCACATAGCTATGAGATCTGAACTGAAAAAGAAAGAAAAGAAAATCAGAACGTAGAATTTGAGTTTCTGTCATCTAGAAACCATCTGGATTTTTGCAGGAAGGATCTCATAGACTTTTCCATATGGACCAAGTTTAATTTTCAGGTCAGGGAAGCAATTTAAAATGGGGGGGGAAAACTGGAATAAGGAGTTAATTGCACATACAGCACCATCATAATGTTATTTGGCCACGTACTTTTTTACAGCATAGAACATGTGCAGAATAAGTTATATTGTTTCCATAAATACTGAATTTAAAAATACCAACCGAACATTCATTCATTCATATTAATGTTCCAGCTGTTAGTGAGACATGATAGATAGATAGATAGATAGATAGATAGATAGATAGATAGATAGATAGATAGATAGATAGATAGATAGAAGGATGGATGTAGATAGGCAGGCAGGCAGGCAGGTAGGCAGATGAGGGAGGGAGATAAACAGAGGGAAGGTGGGTGGAATGAGAGATAGATAGATGGAGGGAGGGAGGATGAAAGAGAGAGAGAGAGAGAGAGAGAGAGAGAGAGAGAGAGAGAGAGAGAGTTTTTCTTATGTTCGAAACCAACCTCTAAATATATCCATCTACTCAAGGCTCAAAATTCTTGGATAAACTGTCATCCGATTTTGCAATTGCTTTGAAGAAATCCAAGCCTCTGCAAAATAGTTCAGGCTGATCTCACATAGTAAAATACATTTAAAAGCACTGGCTGTCTGAATACAATAAAGCAATATTTGAGTGAATTCTATTTTTAACACTGTCCAGTTGAATCTTGATGTATTTACTCGTAGCTTCCAACTGATTTTTTTTTAAAAAAAATAGATTTTGCAATTTAATGTTAATACCCATCCCAATATAAGTCTTTCTTACCTACAAGACTAAAACTAGATTTAAAATGTGAAGTTATACATGGCTACTTAGAAGCAAGCCTTACTCAAAGGACTTACTCTCAAGTACATAAATAATTATGATTTGAGTGGATTTAACTCCTTATTTTCCTTCCCTTTTCTCCATTTTAGGAAGACATGCCAATTTAAGGATTAGAGCTTTTGTGGCTATAGTTTACATAACAGCCCAGGCCTGAGTTTAATGTTAGATTATCATAACAGTCTGGATATTGTATGGACCTGTCAAGAAAATCTGTTCAATTTATGTTATTATGAATTCACATTTTTGACATGTCTCTCTCCCTTAAGACATAGTTAGTATAAGCATCTATTTTCTCAAGATCACATATAAGAAAGTCCATTCTAATTATTTCATTGACATGAATAGGCTATTAGAAGCACTCAGCTCTGTTAGAGGCCCAACTAAATCACTCTGGCTTGTAACTTAACTTGCTTACTAGCTGTCTTGGTTTCTAAATGAGAAACAAAATCAGAAATAGATGGAAATGGAATATTGACTTCTTCCAAACTTTTCCTTGATTTCTTTTTAAATATGATCTTTGTTCATATTCCCTAGAATGTTAGACTGATTTGTTATATTGGATTTCAAACATCTATATTCAACTACCCTATCAATATTAGAATATTTTTAATCAGTGGTGTTGATTCCTAATGACTGCCTGGATTTCTTGGGCAAGGGTTTTCAGAAGTGTTTTGTCTTTGCTTTCTTGAGAGAAAGACGCATTATAACTTTTCATGTTTTGTAAATTCAGCAAACAGAAGGTTTTGGTGATTTTGGTATCTCCAATGTCACTTAAAAATAATAACATAGATTCGATGTCAAGAAAACATTTCTGAAACAAAGTGATTTTTTAAAATAATTTTATTGTGGCAAATCATTCAATGCTGCTTCCTCGTCAAGCTTGCAATTTAGAAACATTAAAACATCCATGAAATCACACTCCAACATCAGAAATATAAAATGATATGCATTGCTTCAAGTCAGTGTGGATTCCTGGTGACTGCAGTTTTCTTGGCAAGGTTTTTCAAAAAAGACTTGTTGTTGTCTTCTAACTAGAGCTGAAAAAAGTGTATCTGGCTGAAGGTCACCTAGACTATCTTTGTTCTTAAGGCAAGACTAGAACTCGTAGCCTCCTATTTCTAGTCTGGTGCACTACACCAAACTGGGTCTCCCACATCAACCAATCAATAGTCCTACTTAGTTAGCTTGAAGTTCTTTTACCATAAAGTTATTTTAGATGTATGCTCTGTTAGGATATTTAAATTAGTAGCTGGAACATTAAAATGTACAATAGGCCAGAATACACAGTTGTACTTGATTAATTAGAGAGTGCTGACTCATGCATGAGACAATCTACACTATGATTGGTTATCGCAAATATAATAGGGGAGTTTCCATTTTTTCCCACCTTTTTCTTCTGTGTGTTCGGTATATTGTTTAATTTACCTCATGATTAGTGGTGGGATTCAATTTTTTTTTATTACCGGTTCTGTGGGCGTGGCTTGGTGGGCGTGGCAGGGGAAGGTTACTGTAAAATCTCCAGTCAGAGGTGGCATTTGCCGGTTGTCCGAACTACTCAAAATTCCCATTCCAGAACTGGTCAGAACCTGCTGAATACCACCTCTGCTCATGATGTTTAGTTTAGTTTAGTTTACTTTATTGTCATTGCACCTTGTACAACAAAATCAAACACCATCTTCAGTGCACATCATGACCATGCAAATAAACACAAACACACATCCTTTACACTCCACACATTGAACTGAAAACCCCCAATACCCACCAACACTGCACTATACAGTAGAATTCAACAGAACTACTGCCTTGGGATAGAAGCTGTTTTTCAGCCTATTTGTCCTTGTTTTTATTATCCTGTACCATTTGCCAGATGGTAATAGTTCCAAAAAAGAAAAAGGGTGCCCAGGATGAGATGGATCTTTGAGAATGTTTTGAACTTTCTTAAGGCAATGGGAGCTCTTCCAAAGAGGAGAGAGGGCAACCCATGATCCTCTGGTCAATGACATTAACCCTCTGGAGTGCTGTCCTACTGTGCAACTGGCAAACCACACAGAGATGCAGTAAGTTAAGACACTCTCTATGGTGCAGCAGTAGAAGGTCACCAGCAGTTTTCCATTCAGTTGTTGTTTTCTGTGAAGCGTCAGGTAGTATAATCTCTGCTGGGCCCTTTTGACCAGGGCTGCAATGTGAGCACCCCAGGTCAGTTCTTCTTTTAGGGTAACACCCAGAAACTTAAAACTGGCCATTTGCTCCACTCAGTCTCCATTGATAAGCAAGGGCTGGATGTCTGAGCTGTTCTTTCTATAGTTCAGTATAAGCTCCTTGGTCTTATTGGTGTTGAGGACCAAGTTATTGGTCCACAAAAGCAAACTGATCCAGAACTGGTCAGAACCTGCTGAATACCACCTCTGCTCATGATGTGTTCCTGACTATCTTACATTTCTCTTTTCTGGATGATGACAAAGACTGCTGTAAACTTGAATATTAAATATATTTATATATTTATTAATCATCTGGACAGCTGCCGCACAATTCCATGACAGTGATGAAACCACCTCCGATTTATTGCTTATAACTTTAAGACATCATAATTTCAATGTTTATAACTTTAAGCATCATAATTTCACAAATTGAAAGTGTTGTAATCCAAACACTACCTTGCAATAAGCAGTAGAATATCAGAATAGGATACAAAATAATGTGGCCTTTAACTGACAAAAAGGAAGTGTCCACAAGTGAACTGAAAGGGAACTAAACATTGTATCATTATTGATTCAAACAATGACAAATTTATGCACACATTCTTTTGGAGTTGAACTATGTACGCTGCAATAGCATAAGCTATAAAGAAAAGGTGCTGGTGTTAGATGCAACTTGTTCCATTGATAGAAAAAGCTCCAATGAGACTAACACAATGTGCCTTCAAAAGTCTACCCATCCACAGGGAAGAATTAATTGCATCTCTTTTTGATGCTATCAGTCATTCAATATTTTTTGCAATCCAAATGTGGTAATTTCTGGCTCCAAATACTTAGATAGAGACCTGGTTCCAAAATTATAATACAAACCAAAAACTCTTGGTCATCTTAAGGAAAGCTCAACAAGACCATTGGAAAACATGGGAAAGATATACCAGAATATCCAGAAACAGAGAAAATAAATGGAAGCATTGAGTTTCAAGAAAATCTTGCTGAGGCATGAATTGCTAAATTACAGGACATTAATATGGAAATCTTTTGGTTTCTAGGACCTCAAATTTGAGAATTTGCCAGTGGGGTCAAAAATAGTATCTTTTTAAAGTTTCTCTTTTTTTCCGTCTTAAGAAATGTGAACGCAATTTGCTCCATAGGGTTCTGCCTAACATTCTTGGCAAGATAATTGAATTATTATAGTTCATTCAGGATCAAACCTAAATGACTTTTAATGAACTGTCAAAACCATTTTTACATGGGACATGTGCTTTTCGAGTTTTCAAAAAGGAAAGTCAAATACAAAATGCAAAACCACAAAGAATCAGTTAGTCAACCTGAGTCTCAGTGCCAGAGCATGCATTGCTTTCTGTTTGACCTTGAGAATTTTCCAGACACCTCCACATGTTTCTTACATTCTTCTTTTTTTAACAAGCCCAACCATTTTCTTTCCTTACTTCTTATTTTCTCAGATGTCCTCTGGTGACTTCTAAAACACTTTCTTTATGCATAGCCTGTTCCATCTTGAATGACTATTGGGTTCCAACCTTGCTCTCTGGTTATGTCATACCATTTATATTGCAAAATAATCATGTTCAATTTTTTTTTATTATTATTATTTAGTTTGTTGTTAAATGATGCTATGCATTTCTCCCCAAAACAGCACTCTCACCTCCAGTTTTCCTAGCAATCAAAATCCTGTAAAATTGGGCTAAAAGATTAATGGCTGGGCCAAAATGAGTTTTCATGGATAAGGATGAACTGGGCCCAACTTTTCCTAGGCAAACCTAACACCTTATCCACTAAACTCTATTGGCTACCTGGTTCATTAACTGCCTGTATTACCCTGGAATAAATGGGAAAACATTGAGGAGGTTGCTGTTTCTAAAAAACTGTACGGACAACCAATCAGTAAATTCTTTATACACCATTCATGGTTTGACAAGGCCAGCTGTATATCTTGCTATGGAAAATTGAGAACCATTTGCCAGCAAGCAATGGATTTATAGAATCCAATGCTACAAAATAGAATAGCATGGTAATATAAAGCCTCTTTACTTGTGATGGAATATCTGGGAGGCCATGGAAATGGAGAAATAAACACGAACAGGAATGTAAATGGGATGCCTCAGTCCAAGGAAGTGGAGAAACATGAGAGAGAAGAACATTACCAAAAGTGCAATAGGTATAGCTTACTTTATCAGGCTTTCAAGATTCTGAAACTTGCTCTACAAACAATAAAGGTAAAAACTATATTTTCAGAAATAAAAGTGGTTCTTGTTTTCTGAGTTGCTTGCTTGTCATTACTTGAAGAGAAATAGTGGCAGAAAGTTGTTATCTTCATAGTGAGCTCATGGACTTTCTAGAAGCATTTAGCAAGGACAATGGTTCTAGGCATCATTTGTTGTCAATAGATTCTTCTTTTACAATGCATTATTGTTTATTTTATTCTCCAGATCTGTTTTTGGAGACTCTCTAAGGTGCTAGATAATTTGGTCAGTACTAGATTCTGCATTCTCAGACTGAGTGGAAACCCATTTAGAATTCCATTTCAACACAAGATTGAGTTCTAACCAGGGCAAGATATTGAGAGTCAAGCCAAGAGACAACAATTCTCAGGGCAGAAGGCTCAGTTATGCAAACAATCAATGATCAATCAACTTCAAGCCCATGAAGAAGACTTCAAACAGTCCATGGAACTGTGGCAGAAAATAAAAGCTATGGGGTTGAACTGCAGAGGCATAAGAGAATTTGCAATCAATTGCTTTTTAATTAGCATTTTAGTTTGCAATACAGATGTTTATCTAGCCATGTTGAGTTATTTGAGCTTTTATATGAGCTCAAGCCTAACTTTGCTGCAACAACTTCAGTGTGCTGGAATTTCTGCTGAGCATTGCCAGGAAGCCTGGCAGTGATGCTGGTCAAAGTAGGCTTTTAAAACCAATCCACCAGGGTTCCTTTTATATTCATAGGCAAATACTCAGAAAATGTGGGAAAGCAGGATAATGATGCTTCTCAGATAGATGGAGTTATCTCAGATAAAACTGGCAAGCAGCTATACATTTCTAAACTGTGTTTTACAATTTTGTATCTCCAAATGAGATTATGGTTTAAATGTTGGGAAGGCAGCCCTTCAAATTACCAGATATAGGCTCTGCCCAGTAGTGGGATATATGGGGCAGAATAGACATTACTGTGATGTAGATTGCCTTGGTCATGGCTTCCAGAGGTGGTGGCATATATTGTTAGCAATCTATTGATATATTTGGGGTAAGTCTTCCCATAGGGCATAAAGGGAACCTGCAACTTGTTTGATATGGTTAAATCATAACTCCTAGCCTTCATAACTATTAGCCATGCTGGTCTCTGACTTGATAGGCACCAGAGTTCATGAATTTCTAGAGTGCAGTTTCCACATGAATGAAGGTAAGCACATAATTCAGAGAGAAAGAGGTGGTAGAATTCCAGACTGTAGCACTATAGTCTCACTTATTTTTCATTAATATTCTGCTCAGGCATTGGTGGTGAAAAAACCTTCTGGTCCTCTTCTTAATCAGCACAACAGAGAGCAACTAATTTTCCAGTCTTATAATTAATATTCTACTTTACTGTGTTCAGGGTTGTTTTGTTTTGCGGCTCAAAATCCCGAATTCTGTTTTCTTCTGTCTGTTACTTCCTTCAAATGGTTTGTCATCAGGTTAAGAGAATTCTGTGTAATTGTATACTCTTGTTTTGTGGATATGTGTGTGTGTTTGCTTATAAGGATAGAGCCATGTCCTTATTGTTTAGCCCACATTTTTTTTTGCATGAACCATCAGAGAAATTCATTATGGTCACAGCACACTTGTTTTTTCACATTAAAGCCATCTCAAAACAGCCATCAACTTTTAAATAAATAAAGATATTTCTGGTTAGCTTAGCTGTACATGTCCAGAAATATTTACAGGATGCTGATAAAATAAAATTTAGATAGTGGAATCCAATGTTATATGTGGGGTAAACTGGAAAATGTAAGAAAAACAAAAAATAAAATAAAATAAATAGCACAGAGGATGAAGCAGAAATTATGCCCAGTTATGCCTTTCAAATTTCTTCATCCTAATTAAGAGAGAACAACTGGATATCTGTAGTCTTCCTTTTGGATTTATCTGAAGTAGAAGAAGTTGCACATGAAAAAAAAGTTAGAGAAATGGGCATGACACTTAACCACCTTGTTAGCAATGGAAATTCTGGTCCCCATTGTGGTTGTAAGTCCAAGATCACCTCTATGCTTGTTGTCTGTCTGAATGTGTCCCTGTCAAGGAGCAAAAGGTGAATAGCAATGCCACCTTTAAATTGGTGGACAATATTCAGATGAAAAATTGCAAGACATCTCCCTTTTTAATTTTTCGCCTTTTTTGAAAAAAGAGGAAATGAAAAAAAAAAACCAATCAGAGAAAAAGTTTCCACTGCTTTAACAAATTCAGAAATTGTACTACGTGGGAAACTTTAAGAACAGCACAAGTTAGCAGAGGAAGGAGATTAACATTGAGACAGGCAAATGGGTAAACCTCCAGATGTTTTGGACTTTTGTTCCCATCAGCCTGAGTCAGCGTGCAGAGTGGCAATTGGCATGAGACTGCAGAAGCTGGAGTTAAAAGCATCTGATGTACCAGCTTGCTTATCTCTGCTTTACATTATGACTTTCCCCAGAGATAGTCATCCATTTATGCATAATATTTTTGTCACCAACAAATGTTGATTTCAGAATCAAAGCTTGGTTAAGTTGAGTTGTTTGCATGAAATCCTGAGCTAAGGAATTATTTGGGCAGAGGAGAAGACATTTCTTCAAATATTTGGACTAGATCTGAGTGAAAGTTCAATTGAAGGAATAGTCAATGATTACAGCTGCAAATTATACAGTCTTCCTACCCACAGAATTGTCTGGCTATAATTACTATTCTAGTAATTCTGGGTTGATGATGTCTGTTGAATCACTGAATTGCATGGAACCTCCAGCCGTTCTTTAACCTACTGGTTTGGGGTTGGCAGATTGCAAATGGTATCCGGACACCATGACAAGGTTGTCATAATATTTACATGGAATGATTGCATGGTTTAAAATCCAATGGGATGCTGACACAGTGCAAGTTTTGTCACATGATCTATGAGTCTAAGAAGGTCAGGCTGTATTTTCTTTTGTTCACTGGATGTGTGAGAGTTCATCCTATGTGGAGGCTTTCACTGACCCATAGTCAGTGCTGGGATTTAATTTTTTTTTTTAAATCCATGGGCATAGTTTGGTGGGCGTAGCAGGGGAAGGATACTGTCAAATCTTTAGTCAGAGGTGATATTTGCTGGTTCTCCAAACTACTCAAAATTTCTGCTACCATTTCTCCAGAACTGGTCAGAACCTGCTGAATACCACCTTTGCCCATAGCTCCATTGTGGGTGAAAGCTTTGAGTTAAGAAAAGCAGGAATCTAGGGAAAAGTGTAAAATTGTATAAAATGTTAAATGTAATGTTTGGTAACTCAGTTAAAAAACATTGATCTTGTGTAAGGCTATATATATATTTTTATATTCTTAAGTTTTCGCGGGTACTTACATGTATGGCATTCAGCTTTGTTTGGGTATTTTCCCACGTCATTATACTTGTGCTTTTAAAGTTGTAGCAATGTTTCGGCAGAATCTCATCTGCCATCATCAGGCTTCTGTATAGTGTTCATCTGTGAGTCAGACTTTTACAGACTTTTATAATATTGTTTCAGAATACATATATACTAGAAAATGTGTGCCTTCCCAAGATGTTAGATGGTGACTACCATAATTCCCATAACTTATCTGGGAGTTAGCTTGCTTATTAAATTTCTATACACACATACCCATTCACAAACATCTGATGGAAATGTGTTTATCCAGGTACCTGCTGAACCTGTGGTAATTCTTTAACAGTTGTTCATGTCTTAAACCCTGCTTGCTCGTGCTACTATATTACATGGGAATGCCTGCAGCATCTGGATCTGCAGCTGGTACAGATTATGATATGCTGGTCAATGATATAATTGGGTGACTTGCTGCTTGGGGAACTACATTGGTAAGCAATTGCCTTCCAGGTTTGGGTTATCAATTATAAAATCCTTCCTGGTATGGTTCCAGATTATCTGAGGAATCACACTCTCATGTATTCATCTACCTATCCATCCAAATCAAATAGCATAAACTCCCTTGAAATCTCATTTTCAGGACTGAAGGTCTATCTGTTCCATATGTATAGGATAAGAGTACACTTTGATTAGAAGTTATGACTATAGGCATCAGGTGTTGTTTTTTTAAATTAAAAATACTTATTTGTATTATAGTCTGTTTATAATGTTAATCTCCTAGAGTCTATGGGAATGTATGGCATTGAGAAAAAATAATTTTAATTTTGAATTTTGAATAACAGGTGTCCCTAATGCTGGATTTTTACTGTTCAAAAGTAATTTTTCCCATCTTCCATCCTTCAAGTAGCAGAGCTATTCCTGATGGCCAAGTATCAGTTTCTTGTATCTCAAGAATGAAATTGTATCGAGCTGAATTTATGAGCACTCTTCATCTAATCAGGAATCCAAAAGGAACATTTTTTTCAAAACAAGTAGATTGTTCGCCCTTACTGACCATTATATTAGGAATGGAGTTGAAAAGCATGTCACTATTGGATACATGACCCATGCTTGCTTCTACATTCAAACATGAATATAACTTAGGATTCTCCTTCCTCTCCTTCTCTGCTTTCACCCTCTCTTTTTTATTTCTCTTCTAGATGGAAGACCAAGGACCTCAGAGAGCAAGAAGTTGATCAGTGTGAGCTACAGAGAACTGGCACTTTATCCAGTGGACAAAACTAGTGGCCTGGGAACTGAGTCACTGAGTGCATTTGCAAAGCTTTAGAGGTTGCTTGCAGTTACTACTCTGTGAAGCTACCATGTGAACTCTTGAAGCTACTCATTGTTTGAGGATCTGACCAAAAGTATTCATCTGAGCAAAAGAGCATTCTACTTTGAAAACAGCAGTTGTTCATCCTTGGTAAGTGCTTTCTGACATTTTATTTGTAGGATGTCTGGTTTGGTCCAGTGCAATGCTTGTTGTGCAGCTGTTTTTGTGGTACTCTTCTTAAGTTTGGATATTGACTTGTTTGTATGCAGATTGCTAGTTTACACGAACAGATTGCTTGTTTATAGTGTTTAGTTTGTGCTCTTCAGACCAAAATTAAGTGGGTGACTCAACCAGTGTATTCTATTGAGCAACTCCACTATGAGCCTCTCTTCCACAAAAAGGGCAGTATGGACAACTGTTAGATCTGGAAGAGTGAGAGCTGTGGACCATGAACATGATGCTTTTGGTGTGTTCCTGTGCAATATTTATAGTGTTTTTATTGAATTTAATAGAGGTAGAAAGTTCATCTGTTTCTGATGATGATGGTTCAACTGGGTAAGAAAGTCTGGCCTATGAAGAAGAATTTGCCTTGGATAAGGAAAGGTCTGCATCAGGTGTTGCAAAATCTGCCATTTTGGAGGCAACTGGTTTCTATGTGAGGCACATTAGTAAAAGCAACGAAAGAGAAACCCCCTCTGATTCACAACAGATGTATACAGGATATTAAAGGAGAAAAAGAATCAGCATGAAGCATATATAAGAATTGTGGAAATGTAGCTGGTAGAGATGTGTATAAGAACCTACAGAGATAAGCCAAACAAGTTATCAATGCAGCTAAAGCACAGGAAAAGGAGGAACTGACTAAATCTATTAAAAAGGTAGATAAAACCTTTTTGGGGTACATTAGCAACAGAACCAACAAAAATCTGCAATCACCAAATAAAAATGCAAACAAATCTTACGTCAAGAGACATCTGGTTATACATGTTTGAAATATTTAAATATATTAAGAGTGTGAATAATAACAATGAAAACCTCAAAGGGCAGATTTGATGGATCACTAGTTTTTTATGTATTCTATGAAGAGATCTTATAATACCTGCTGAATTACTTTGTCTCATTTTTAAATTTGATCAGTCTTTCTTCTCTATTTCTTTTATCAAAATTGTATTTGTTTAATTTTTCTAAAATTGGTAGCACCAAACACATAGTCTACTTTAGTTCTGGGCCAACTTCCTTGTGGAACTTAATCTACCAGTGGAACATTAAAGACTTAGGAAAGATAGGAAAATTATGTGTTTCCAGATAGCAATTCTCATCAATCTCAACCAGTGTATCCAATGATAATAGTTGCTGGGATCTGTAAACCAACATCTGGAAGGCAATACATTTCTCATTCGTCTCCTATAGTACTCAAGATATTGGAATCCAGAATGTCATGGATTCAGAAATTCATATTAAGAAAAATTGCCACTTGACAACTACATTTGCTTTCTTACTTCTGAAGTTGCTACAGTTGATGTAATTCTTAGAGAATGTCCCTGGTCATCATCGCATTCCTGTCTAACCATGTATTAAAACATCTATGCAATCTGTGTATGAATGGATGGATGGATGGATGGATGGATGGAAAAAAGGAAGGAAGAAAAGAAGGGAAGGAAGGAAGAAAGGAAAGGAAGAAAGGAGGGAAAGAAGAAGGGAAGGAAGGAAGGAAGGAAGGAAGGAAGGAAGGAAGGAAGGAAGGAAGGAAGGAAGGAAGGAAAGAAGGAAGGAAGGATTGTAATATAGTTTTTTCCCAACATTTTGGGGGGAAAACTGACCTGAGATAATATTTATGGCTGCTGAAACAGAAATACATTTCCCATATGGGGTTCATTTAGAATCATATTATGATCAGATGTCCTGTTAAGTGGGAGAAAGCACAGATGGAACTGCGATGATGACCTTTCCTCAATATACAGTAACCAAATCAGACAGCTGGTCCTTGTTACTGAATTTATTGTCTCTTATAAGCCACTCGGCAAGGATAAGTCTAATAGGAAAAACCCACTTTCACTCTGCTTCATTTCTATGTATGGTTTTGTTTGTTCGGATGCCAAAGAAAATGAAAGCAAAAATTCTCCACTTGCTGTTCTTTGAGATTGGTCTTTGCTAAACATGAACAGTATTTCTTAGGTCTAAAGAGCTGTAAGGGAAGCACCATTCACTAATTTATGGGGAGAGTTTACAAATGAATATCGTCTAATTTTTGAAAAGCCTTACTGGTTTCACATTGAATTCTACAGTTTGTTCACCCAACCCCATCTGGGATGTCAGAAACACCAACGGTTCCTGCGGGCTAATCTATCAGTTATTCCACCCATTTGCACTCACTGATAGTCTGAAGATTTAATCAAATTGTTTTCAGAAAGTCATTGAGATCTACACCAACAAAACTGCTGCCTTTCATTCTTCTGAGACTAAATTTGAATGCTCCTTTGTTCAAATTATAAGAGAAAGAAGGGGACTGGTTTTAGGGGACTGAATACACGTGTTCAGCTTGTGGACCTATGTAGCTTCCAATTCTTTCATGACTGGACAATCAGAACTAGGCTTGATTGTCTAGACAAGATTGCATGCAAATAATTTCAGTGGCTCCTTAGTATTTAAGGCAAAAATACTAAGAAGCACATAGGAATAATTTATCTGGGCAAAAAGGCTGCCTGGTTGCATTAAATAGAACATGTAATGGGGTTCACAAGGAAAAAATGGAATTCTATTAATTAATGAGGAGCGGACTAAATCTTTCCAATGAAAACAATTGATGCAGAAATTCTGCTCCAGAGAGATGACAAGGCAGGTCTGTTGTAATCAATTAGAAGATTAAGAAATATATGTGTGTGATTTGAAGATTTCATTTGGTTAATGAAATCAAATGCAAAAGAAAGAATAACAATCCAATTTGGTCACAGATCACCATGGAGCACTCCTTAACTGAGAAAGATGCCAACATTTCAATTTCAGGTATCTCACTAATAGCCACAGGCAAATGAAATTAGCATACTGGTGCATTAATTAGGTTCACTAGAAAGGGAGAGGGGCGGGTACCTGTCTGAATCAAAAGAACAGCTGTCCTCATAAAATACAAAACACCAAAGCACAGATTATTGGCATCTTATCTAAGAATCTCCCTATATTCAGGAAATATGGGTGAATCTAAGATGAGGGATATATTACAATGGTAGTTGATCCTTTTCCCACTACCATTAGAAATTACAAAGATAGTAACCCTAAGGAGGAATCTATTAGTACCATTACCAACTTTTGGAGAGAGCCTAGTGCAGAATTTGTCTTCACATGTACTATTGTCATTCTTCATTCACTGTCTATGCCACTGGATCCATGTCACAGAAGGAAAGGACAAGGTGTGCAGGAATTACTGAGCTGGCATCTTGCTTCTGAACCAAAGAAGAATGACATGAGAGTGGGCAATAAGAACTAGGACCATGTTAAGCATAGTAGGCCAACACTAAAAGATCTCCTGCTATGCAAATACAAGTGGCAATATAAAGTGATCAAAAGTTTGATTGGATGGTTCAAAGAGTTAACAGACTTATTTGCATCAGAATTTAATTTCAGAATATGTTTAACACTGATTCAGTATGTGAAGGAGTATTTATTTATTTATTTATTATGATGGAATGTAGCGAATAGATGGATGATGAGATGTCTCTCTTTCTCTCTTCATCTCCTTCCTTTGGCCTCCATGCCAAAATGACTTCATTTTCTAATGTATTTTAATTTCCTCTTTGCCTGATACTGGATGACAGTTCCAGTGTAAGAATAAAGGTTCATGCTGTTGCATGCCCCATTCTAGTAAACCACTGAGGTATGCTCCTGGTGTAATGTAAATGCATTTGCATACACAAGATAGTGATTAATAGGACATATAGCAATAGCAATAGCATTTAGACTTATATACCACTTTACAGCCCTCTCTAAGCCGGCACTGCATGGGATGCTGCATAAATATTCAAGCACAGGGAGTTCTCTGGTTGTTTAGCAGTAAATCATTTAACATGCTGTCAAGTAGTTGTACATAACAGACACAGGGCAGGTCCATGAACACTATAGCTGAGACTTTAGCTGAAAAAGAATAGAATTAAAAAAATAAAATAAAATGGTATCATTACAATGCAGTTGCTCTGTCCTTCAAAGAGCTTTCTTGTTTTCTAACAGGCATTTCAATATTCAAACTAGGTAGCTTCATCAGTGCTGTAAGGAGTGCAGTTTGCTATCAGCTTATATTCTACTGGCTTGGCCTGTCAGTGTTGGTGAAGTCATCAATAGACACAAAGACATTAACAACATCCATAGATTATGCAAAAGAAGCAATCAACCAGCTAAAAGACCCAAGCACCTCTACCAGCAATCATCACTCACATCAGCATAGATTAACTCCAAAGTTAACATCAGACAACAATCAAGCAAACAAGATCCCAATTAAGAAATTGCCAAAGAGCCAACAGTAAACAGCCCAGCCAAAGAATCTCTAAGCCCACTCTGATCCATACTGTCAGAGCAAGCCTCTAGAATATAAGCAGACTGTAAACCTGCTCTTTCTAGCTCTGATGATGTTACCTAGTTTGGATAATGAAAGGTCTGCAAGAAAACAAAGAAGCTCAGAGGCCATCAAGGATCCCTTATTTCAACCCTGAAATACAACTATTCTCCTTTATTGATATTGCTTGTCACAACAACCCTACTCTACCCTCCAAAAATCATTCTTTTTTTGGCCTCCAATCAATAATTTCGTGCAACTCTTTAAAAGAATAAGATTTTCTTATTGTGTAGATGTGGCATGTCATCTAGCTAGATAAATGCTCAAAAAAGTACAAATTTAATATTCATGCTAGTTCATGCTTCAGCTAGATATGTAACCAATTAGATAATGTAATAGCTCAAATAAATAAATACTAACCACTACCACCTCACACATAGAAAGAACAGAAGACCAAAAAAGACTTCAGGTTGTTACTAATCATTCAGAGCCTCTACAACCTAAAATTCTTTGCTGGAAATTATTTCCCATTTAGTTGATAATCTAGCATAAAGTTATATACTTTATTACAATTGGCTACAAGCCCAGACAAACTTCGAAGGGAGTACATTCTCTCTCTGGTATTTATAGGATTACATTGCTTGTATGTTACACTTCTTCTTACATTATGACAGAAGTGGACA
This sequence comes from Pseudonaja textilis, assembly GCF_049901715.1. Classification (NCBI taxonomy): domain Eukaryota; kingdom Metazoa; phylum Chordata; class Lepidosauria; order Squamata; family Elapidae; genus Pseudonaja; species Pseudonaja textilis. The sequence goes on from NC_142000.1 coordinate 7,772,025, forward strand.
ATTCAGTATGTTAATGCTGGGTTTTTTGATCCTCCTCCCCAAATACTTAAGATTGCCCTGCCAATTTTCAACTGCATGATTTTTAGTGTATTTTTATTCTTTTAATCATATTTATACTCAACATTCCCATTTTTTAATTTAATTATTTTTCTTATAAGCTTATGATTGCTTTGAAAACACCTCCCTGCAATCCTCAAACTAACAAAGGGAAAAAGTAGAAAATTCCAGTCCTATCTTGTAACTTCACTGTCTTATTACAACAAACCCTCCACTGAGCTGAATGTATGTCTGTGTTTGCGTGCATCTTCATGTGTGTGCTAAGTTTGCTTAGCTTTGCAAGGAATCCCATGAAATACACTAATCTCTTCAAAGCTGCATGTTTTTGCTTTCCTTTTATCTGAAGCATTATACAGTCAATAATAATAAGTCAATTGTAGTTAAGTTACTGTATAAAATTCATTGCCACCACATTTTCTATGATTCAACTGTGGAGACAATTCAACATTTGAGCCAACAACCTGGAATGTAGAGTTGGAAGAGACTTTGGAGGTCTTCTAGACCAACCTCCTGCTCAGATCCTATAGCATACCATTTTAGATAAATGCTTGTCCAGTCCCTTCTTAAAAGCCTCTAGTGTTGGAGCACCACAATATCTGAAGGCAAGTTGTTCCACTGGTTGATTGTTCTTACTGACAGGAAATTTCTCTTTAGTTCTAGGTTGGTTTCCTCTTTGTTCAGTTTCCATACATTGTCTTACCTTCTAGTGCTTTGGAGGATAGGTTGACCCCTAATCTTTAAGGCAGCCTCCCTCAAATTTTGGAAGTCTGCTATCATGTCACGCCTAAACCTTCTTTTCACTAGACTAGACATACCCAATTCCTGCAATTGTTCTTCATACGTTTTCATAGGTATCTTCAAGCAAAGGCTGGGTAGACATTTCTTAGGAATGTTTTAATTTAAATTCTCATATTAAGCCAGAAATCTAATTCAATGGCTAAATGAATTTACAGAATATTAGACAGCTTTCCCTGAATTTAAGCCAATGATGACTTATTAAGGAGGCCATCTGTATTATTTGACTACAAGATGCTAAGGAACATGATGGAAGGATTTAATTATCCTCATAATCTCCTCTCTGAGAACTTCTCAACTGCTTAAAGTAGGACCTTGGTCTAAGTCCAGACAGTCCTTAATTCTACGGATAGACAGCTTTATCATTTGCTAGAAATGCATCTCAAAGTTTTTTTTTAAAGTGGTATTCCTGAAAATATTTCTAAACATTTCCCCCTGCCCTGCCCTCATCCAAAATAAACATGTAGACCTTCTTTTCCAATATTGCATATTGTTCTTATATAAGAGAAATAGATATTTTGTGAATTTTCCTTGGAGTGATCATACGACAGTTCAAAAAATTCTAATATTGCTCTATTTGCTGTTTTAAATATATAAAAGTTAAAAAATGGCCTTTTAAAGCTTATAAAATAATTGACACCCACCCGCCCCCCTTTTGTAAGTGGATGGATCTGATTTTTGCATTATAAAACAAATCAATAGTTGGTGAAATCAGAAAGCTGATTCTGAAAACTGACTATGATATACGGAGGTCATATCCTGGTCAACTAATTCTTGATTGCCACATATTTTTTTCTCACAGATTCCTTCCTTATATGTAAAAGCCACATGACAGGATAGTACAACTTCTTCAATTTGATGATGGGAAAGGAACATGCTTTCAGGTTCTTTTCCCCAAAGGAGGAAAAAAAAAAGTTTTGAATAACACTGATGAGTAGAGACTATTCTGGTTCTTTGTTCCTTTTTTTTTTCCTCCAAAATGTTGTTTTCCTCCCTGGTTTTCCTTGGTCTATGGATATTATAGGAACCCTTTTAAGACCAGACATCAGGAATAGCCAGAGAGGCTACAGATTGAAGGAGTAACAGAATAAAATAAACCTCAACTTAAGGTGACCTACAAACAATGGAGTATGTTCTTGAAGATCATCAAAATAATGTTTAATAAATTCTATAGCACTAGTAAAAAAGAATATTTGTAGCTCAGGGTTGAAAGAGGACCGACTGGGCAAGCTTGTGGAATATAAACTGAGAGCAAACTGCACTCCTTACTAGCACTGATGATGTTCCCTAGTTTGGGTGATGAAATGTCTGGGAGAAAACAACCAAGCAGAAAGCACCAAGGATCCCTCAAATTCTATACTGTGAAACTGAAATTGGGGAAGGGGCGCTTTTATGTAATATAAAAGTGCTTTCACGTTAAAAAAAAAAGAACTGCAGAATTGGAAGATTCTTTATATTGATCCAGATGCCGCTGAATTGGTAGGAAACTCCATTGAACTCAGATCTCTAGTAACGATGTCCATCTATTTTTTGGCTTCTAGAACTGGATCAGAGCCAGCATTTTCTGTACTGAATCATAATGGCACAGAGTGAATCTCTTTTGTCTGTACAATAATGGGATCATTCTCAGCTCTTCAAAGTTTAGCTGTTCCGATGACATCAGCAAACAACTACTGTTTATACCAAAATATAGATTTCCTTTGTGCTTTAGTTAAGTCTTCGGTAAGCCATATTTATGTTATTATTGTTTATGTTTCCAGAAGCCAGTGGGAAGGTGGCATTGTTTCTGCTTATTTTGTTTTATGAGTCATGCCCATTGAGGTAGTTATTAAGTCCAAGATGTGGGGAAAAATGCTGAAAAATGAGCTGCTCCTTCAGAAGACAATATATCCTGGGCTAAGTTTTGGGAATTTATCATTCACATGCTTATCCAAGATTCTTGTTTTGTTCTTCTAAAATGGGCCCACCCAGGAAAGGGATTTTTTTTAATGTAGAGTTTGATTTTGCACTAGGATTCAATATGCTTATACAGATGAATGGGATAGGTTTAAATAATGCCTTGAGATTAGGGTAAGATATGGAATTCTCAATAACATTTTTACTTAAAGATCTATCTTCTCCAACAGAGGAAATAATGATTGGGGAAAGTCATAGTTATGAAGAAATGGCCAGCATCCTTTAATAAAGCAGCATCCCCTGCTACAGAATTTGTTAAAAAATTATTTTGATGATCTTTATTAACACACTTCATTGTTGTAAGAGCACCTTGAGGGTGAGATTTGTTTTATCCTGTTACTCCTTCAATCTGTAGCCTCCTGGTCTATTTCTGATTTCAAAAGGTGTCCTCTGGGCATTCTCTGGGATTCCATGGATCAAAATTTTGGAGAGAAAAATGTACAACAAAGTATAAAATAGTTTCTATTCACGGTGATGATGGTTCGAAGTGATTCTGTATAGAAAAGGTTCTTGCCAAGCTCCCCAAATCAACAATATGATATTGACTAAAATGAGTAGATTTAAGTCAGTTTTATTATTTATTC